>NC_140954.1:96590151-96980151 GCF_014529385.1 Adiantum capillus-veneris | reverse complement strand
GAGTGGAGCTTGTAGGAGCTAATTGGTATAAGGAGCCAAGGGGGGAGCGTGATCAGGGTGTAGTAGGAGGCGCATACGAGGATGTGCTGAACATGATGTGTGTGCCATAGCAGGCAAGTACTAGTATGTAGAGATTTTGAAAGCAGGGCTGCAGCGGGAGAGGTGAGCAGAGAGGGAGGGACTCTTCATTGTCTAGAGAAGGAAGAGTTTGATGGCAGGGGGTTTGCTTCGAGTAGAGTCCGAAGCTACAGAAGAGTTGAGTAAAGGCGGAAGGGGGTCCTGTGTGTGGGGTGGGAACAAGGCAGAGAGCACATCTTATGCTTTTTCCAACTGAGAGAGAATCTTCACATCAAATTAATGTCAAATTGAAAAAAAAAAGCCAAAAAAACAATTTTTTCATTTCTTTTTAGAGGAATCAGAGGAGATGCTTAGGTTCATCTAATTTCAAAAAGGGAAAGTTGAAGGGAAAGTCTCTCTATCCAGCTTACCTCGTCGAAGATGCTTAGGTGGTCTGAAAATTACCAAAATACCCTTGTATCTATTTTTTGCTAAATTGGCTTGGTTGAAATGGCCAAAGGGGAAAAGGACACTGGGAGACACCCTTAAACTTTCAAAAATTCCCAAGAGTTTTTTTATCTTTATTCCTTTTTTAAATAATTCATCTCCAAAGGCTACTCTTCTTATGAAAAGCTACAATTTTTTCTATCTTTGAAGATTTAATGTTGCAACCGGGGTATTTTGGGAATTGCGGGTAATTTGAAGGGCATTTTGGGAATTTATGACAAAATATTGGGGGAGCTTTGGGATTTTTGAATTTCTTCTTTCAAAATTCATCTGCAATTTTTTAACTTTTCTTCTTTGATCTCGATCCTTGGGTCTTTGCCCTTTTCTCCTTACTTAAGAATGTGGCTTCTATTTGACAACCAATTTTTTAAAATATTCTCCTTTCAATGGCATCTACGTCATATTTTACACATTACGTTTCAATCTATCCACCAAGCTAAGTGATTTCCATGTTGATGTGAGGAAGTCTAGTACTAAAATTAAATTGCTAGTCTTTAATTTACTAGTCTTTTTGGATGCGCACGCCCGTGCACGCGTGCGCGCACACAAATCAAGTTGATTTAGTGGGGAAATGGAGGTCAAATGTAGAGCTTAAAGGGTCTATAGAAATGTAGACCAGAGGAGATCTATGCACATTTAATGAAAGAAATTATTGGTGACATTAATTCAAAAAAAAGAAAGAACGAAAGGCTCAACCTAAATGCTAAGCACAATCTTAAAGCATATTAACTAGATCTTAATCCATTTAATGCAAAAGTGGCTCAACTCAATGAGCTTATTCACAATTAAATGAACCAAGCAGGTCCGGCAAACGTTGATTTTGGGTTGAATTAAAGGGAATAAAAGGAGATTCTTCGTTGGGAATGGAGATAAAAGAGAAAGGAAAGGAATGTCCTCGGTAGATGTCGCATGACGGAAGGAAGACATTAAAAAAATCTCTCTCTATTTTGAGCCTACAAGCCTAAGTGCACCAAATAGCGTACAGTAGATTTGTCTCGCTTGTCTCGCAGTGCAAGGAAAATGGGTGCAGAGCAAGGAGGTACCATTGCACAGCACGGCGACGACAAAGAGGGACGAAGTGATGTGCGGTTGGATTGAAGAAGAGGATTGACGAAATGGTTCTCTCTCTCTCTCTCTCTCTCTCTCTCTCTCTCTCTCTCTGCGCAGATGGTGCGCCCGTTGGTAGTCTGAGGAGGCTTGGCCTCTTCCTGAGTCTTGTCCTCTCGTTGTGCTAGTAGCGTGCTGGAGGACGCATGTGTGTGTGTGTGTGTTGAGGCAATTGGGCAGAGGAGTGGGATGATGCATTGTTCAAAGCAACAGAAGGAGCCGCGGCAAGTTGTACGTCAAGGGGAAGAGAGTTTGGCGGAGCGGACTAGGGCCGACTCCGGACGGAGATGCAAGAGAGATGGAAGATAGATCCCTTGAGGGACTTGGAGAAGGAGACCAAGGCCGACTGCAGACGGATATGCGGGTGAATGAGAACTTTGTTGAGACACAGAGGGAATATCTCATGAACGTCTTGGCGGAGGGGAGCTGGGGGAATGGAGGCAAAGGGAGTGCAGAGGTCGCGAGACAAGTGCAACAGAGAGGAGCCATAATCGTTGCAAAGGAGACGCCAAGTGGAGGCGAGCTCAGGATAGAGGGGCAGAGTCTCTCTCTCTCTCTCTCTCTCTCTCTCTCTCTCTCTCCTTTTGGCTTGTTTGCAGCCAACAGGAATGTGGAGTGTGTGTGTGGGCATATCTCTGAGGTATTCTCCCTCTCTGATCTCTCCCGACTACCATTAGCTACCGTGCTTTGCCTGCCTTGTTTGACGACGAGGGCAAAGAAAAACATAGAGGAGCATATGGGTGCACATGCATGAAGCGAGCAACACTGAGCTAGAAAAGGGGCTAATGGCGACAAGGGCACTGACTTTGTTTTAGAATTAATAGATTCTGTGAAATTCGGACCGAATCTGGGACATGAATTAATCAAACATTTTGAAAGTGAGCTAGTAGGTAGGTAGAGATTGCACCCTGTCTTTCTATTGAGGACCTCAATAGAAAGACACAGTGCAATCTCTATAAGCTTAATTCTAATGGGAGTCCAAGGGAACAATGGACTTATACAATGGTCCATCCTCAATAAAAAGACACGGTGCACCCTTCGAGTCCAAGGGAACAATGGTGTATCCTCCATAAGCTTAATTCTAATGCGAGTCCAAGGGAACAATGGACTTATACAATGGTGCATCCTCAATAGAAGGACACGGTGCATCTCCATAAGCTTAATTCTAATGGGAGTCCAAGGGAACAATGGACTTATACAAAATCTAATGAAATAATTGAGCATTATAGACATGCAAAAGTTAAACCAAAGCATCCAAAACACTAGAAAGCACAAACAAAGTATGAGAGCTTTATTGTTAAATGCGTAGGTGCCAAAAATGAAGGAGTCAAACTGAGAGAGTGATTAACCAAGCGTTGCAAACTATAGATAACATCCACTACCATGAAGCTTTAACCAAGGGGCAAGTCCAAAATGCATGTTTCAAGGTTTCAACACAAACATATGTAACACACGAATCAATGTTTACACTTTTATGGGCAAAATGTAAGGCCAAGGGGAATAAAGGGGGTCACATCTTTAGGTCAAGAGCTTGGACGACTTAGATGTGGACTGGGATCTATACTAGGCTAGGTCTAAGAGCCACAAAGTCTATATATAGGGTGGTAGGGAGGTGGATCTCTAGAGCCAGTCTTATGGGTCTCACGCTGTATCAGAGCTCAAGGGAAAGGAGAGCTATGGAGGAGGGGGAAAGTAGGGAGTATCCCTGCACGAGCTCTCTCTCTCTCTCTCTCTCTCTCTCTCTCTCTCTCTTTGTCATAACATTTTCCTTTGGACTCTGATTTAGGTGATCTAGAGCCTCAATCGAAGAGCACGAAACCCTCTATGCATTGATGTAAAGACAAAAATTCTATGAGCAACGGAAGGCTTTGCTGTAACAGCAACTTAGAATTGAAAAAACTGTCAAAACTTTGCGTTTTTGCTACCGACTTGAAGGCAATGTCAAACAAAACTCGCAAGGGTGGAAAATCCACACTTGCCATGGAGAATGATGCAAAATCTCCAAGGAATTTAGATGCTAATCCAACCACATCGTCTACAACAAGGGAAGCAATGATCATGGCTTTCTTGATCTCATTACAAGAAACCGTCAATAAGCAAGGTGAAGAGTTGCACGCACTTGCAATAGAGAATGGCACTTTAAGAGTTATTGTTGTGGAGAATGAGCACTTCAAGAAGGTTCTTGAAATGCAAACAACACGCTTGGTGCATCTTGAGAATGAAGTTCAAGAATGTAAGCGCTCTCTTGTGGACATGAATGTATTGAAAGAGCGCTTGAGCAAAGTTGAGAGTGATCATACATTGAAAGAGGAAACGATAATACACAATACGACATGATGTATGTGAGATGAGAAATGCATCTAAATCATGGGTTGATATATCTATACTAAGTATAATGGGGGGAGGGATTCTGGCTCCCTTCCCCAGACATGTGGCGAAAGGAAAATGTTCCGCGTAGTGTTCTGTAAGGTCCCCATTCTCGCCCGACACAAAAAATGGGATGGTACCATTGACAGGTCTCTAGGCCTACTAAAGTCAGAGTCCTTAAACAATAAAAATTCCAGGAAATTCACCCTTACCATTGACTATGGTTTAGGTTTATAGCCCTAGAAGAGACCTAGTCCTGTCTCGAAGTGGAAACGGGACCAAAAAAAATATTTCCGGCCCTATATCTTCATCCTTCAGATTAAGGTTTCCTTAGCCAACGCTTTTTTCCCCTAACATATGTGAGGGCACAGCCGTTGGTGGATTCCTCTTCCAAGTGAAGAAGTTTCTAAACGTTTTAGTGCGCGGGAATTGATAGTTACTTGACTCATCAGGTCCACCCGTCCATGATTCACAACCTTAGTCAATCCCCACTTACCACCCTGCACTCACACATGATTTTTGTGTTGTTAAATTACTACCACATTCTTTTCACAATTAAAACAATGATTCCTTTTAGCTTTCATAACTGCATTTCATTAAGACAACCTTTGAAAACAGTATTGAAGACATTCTTTCAGAAAACAAACATCCTTAAACTTAAGACAAGGTACTGTCATTCTGAAGTATCTCTCACCAATACTAACTTGTCTCAAGATCACCTATACAGGGGTGAAAAACGGCACCCATTCCTTATTTATAAAAAAACGGGGTGAAAAAAGCCTTCACCCAAAGTCCGGGCGTCCATACGCCAAAACCAGTTGCTCATACAACCGGGTGGTTCCTCTAGGATAAACTTAAAAGTACTATCCATAAACATAAACAAGCACGGGGTAAAGACTCCACACGTGCCGAGGTAACCGACTCTTCTATGATGGTATCTCCATCATTACTCATTACCTGGAGTAAAATATTTCCAAGGAATCAGAGATGTCTTGCGACAAGCTGTTTTAAGGATGGTCAAACACTTCTTTCCTAGGTCAATCAGTCATAACCCAGTCATTTCTTTCCTAGTTACAATCATTGCTCGTGGGTTTCGTGGAAGTTACCTTCCATTTACAGCCAGTTTATCCTTCCTAACCTTACGTATGCAATGCTTAACTTAAAATAACCTTTAAAAGCTATTAGTGAACATCATAGAAATCCACCTGGGACTGCTCGTCCATGTGCTGTGGGGCAGGTGCCCGTAGACTCTCCTCTGTTGGCCTATGGCTAGGCCCTGCGTCATGGTCATTAGTTGCTTTGTTTCGCTTGTTACTAACATCCTCTTCTTCAGTCAGAGGATTTCCCCTGGTTCTCTTGGGAGCCATGTCGGCAGATTTATAAAAAGACTTAATCCATTAGAAGCTTAATTGAATAGTCTTATTTTTCTTTGTTTACCCAAAAATAAGGATTTTTGGAATAAATATGTATCTTTTATAGTCTATTTGATGAGATATTCCTTCTATAACTTATTTATGCTATAAGTAATTTTTCTCACTCTTCAATAATGATTTTGGACCTCGAGTATTTATTTGGCAATTAGATAAATTCATTTCCTAATTTCTCTTGTCTATTTTATTCAAGAATTGGTTATTTTTATTGAAGATATATACCTAAACTATTTATCTAAGGTTGGGATATTTATCATGTATTACCCAAGGTGTGTTCTTCCTCTGATATTGATATCAAAGGTTTTTGGGTTAATTTACTATATTTCCCCTTTTAAATTGTCCTAAAAATAGAGTATTTCTGCTAAAGTAATTAGATAAATTAATTATCTGAGCTTATTCTAATTATCACAGGTTTCTTAACACCTAATTAACCATTGATAAATAACTCATAGCATTTGAAATCAATTTACTAATTTTCTCTATTTAAATTGTCCTAAAAATAGAGTATTTTTGCTAAAGTAATTAGATAAATTAATTATCTAAGCTTCTCCTAATTAACACAGATTTTTCAACACCTAATTAACCATTGATGAATAACTCAAAGTATTTGGGATCAATTTGATTATTTTCCCCTTTAATTTTCTAAAAAAGATAGTGTAATTATGTTTAATTAATTAGAAAAATTACTCAAAAAATTAAAGGGTAATTTTTCTTGCTTAATGACTGTCTAATGCAGCTCTAATAATTACCTCGACCTATTCTAAGCTTAATTAATATTTTTCGCATTAATTCATGGTTAATTTGGCTAATTTCAGCTCTAATATGATAGGATAATCAATTAACTTAACATTACCAAGCTTAATTACAACAATCAGCAGAGAATATTTAATTAAGAGAGGGTTTATGAGTATACATAGGCCTAATTTTTGATTTATTAACAAAATAGCTTAATCTAACCTTGCTAATTAAGAAGGATTAGACTAATTAACGTTTAGGTTAATCAATTAGAGATTAATCTCTAATGATTTCTACATAGTGTTCTCTCTAGACGAGAGAGAGAGTATCAAGGCTCCGAGTCTAAGAAATTATGAAGAGAAGGGGTCCTTTTATAGCTTTTTCTGAGCACCGGGCAGCTTCTGGCAGGTTTCCACACTCCAAGTAGCCCCCCCAGCTTGCAAATGCCACCCCTTGCTGCTATCTCTGTCCCTAGCAGGTTTTCCCAGCTTCCACACAGCCCCCGTGCCTTCCAGAATTTACTTTGGTTGATTTTTCCCTATTCTAATGATGAAAATTGGATTGCCAGTTAATTCTAGAACCTTAGTGTAAAACGTCCTTGTTAATGATTATTATTGAAATCATCCAATTTTCACTAATTGAATTCCTATTGTAATCTTCCAGGGTCTTTAACTTTTCCAGTTTTTATCAGATTCAGATTCTGAAAATTACTAAACATAGTAAAGCTCTGCTTATGATTCCAAAAACACCAAGATTAGCTGTGTTTGAATCCTTCAACAGTGGTTTTCCATTTAATTTACAAGCTTTGTACAATTTTCAAGGTTTCGAAAACTAGAAACCTTACATGTTCCCTGCACCAACCTGCAAAATGTGTGTGTGTGTGTGTGTGTGTGTGTGTGTGTGTGTGTGTGTGTGAGAGAGAGAGAGAGAGAGAGAGAGAGAGAGAGAGAGAGAGAGAGAGAGAGAGAGAGAGAGAGAGAGAGAGAGAGAGAGAGAGAGAGAGAGAGAAGATGGCACCACAAGCACCAAGCGGAAGGAGAAGTAGCAGCAGGAGCAGGGGACATCATAGGTGTGTGGGCTTCACACCTGCGGCTCAGGGAGATGCACGAAGCGGAAGGAGAAGCAGAGCAGGAGTAGGGGACGCCATAGTTGAGCGGGCTTCACACCCACGGCTCAGGGAGAAGCCATACTCTCATTTGTCATAGGCCTGCTAAAGTCACTAGGTGTCACTTACACAAATCAGACGTCTGTGAGACAGCGTGATAGCGAGACGACCTCCCGTGTTGTCCCTCGACACAATGGCATGACGAATAAATCAAAAATGATGATGGATCGGAATCAGTAGATGAGGTGAGCAGGGCAGGGGGCCGGGGGAGGGATTCCTACGACAACGGAGGATGCCAGCATTTGGGAGAAATTAATTGGGAAAATTACCAAAATACCCCTTAAATTTAAGAAATTCCCAAGATGCCCCCAATATTTTGTCATAAATTCCCCCAATGCCCTTCAATTTTCCAAAATTCCCTTGGTTGTGAGAGTAAATTTCTTCAAAAATAATTTTTTTTGGAAGCTTTTCATAAGAAGACTAATTGTCTATCGTATAAGATGCTAAAACTAGAATTTGAGTCGGTTTTGAAGGCTTTGGAGATGAATTGCTTCGTTATTTCTAGACATAATTGACTTCTTTTGCGAGGGATGGCACTCAAAAACGGCCTCTCAATTGTCAAAAAGGAATAAAGATTAGAAAACCTTGGACAACCCAACAAAAATAGGTACAAGGGTATTTTGGGAATTTTTCAAATTTGAGGGGTATTTTGGGAATTTCCACAAATTAGAGGGATATTTTAATGATTTTCCCAAATCAATTTCACAAACATACAAAACTGCCTTGAGGATAAATTCAGAGAGGAGATTTTCCAAAATAACCGCAAAGGAACTCTATTTTCTTAAATTTGCCAAACCCATTTTATACTTCTCACTGGTGAGCTCACTGTGCTTTCCTACCTTCTGCAAGAGTGTGCGTACACACACACACACACACACACACACACACACACACACACACACACACAGCTTGAGTTTGGGGGAGAAAGAGAGAATTTGAATTTATGAAGAGCAGTACTGTTTTGGAACTTGGTCTCTTAAAGAGGTCTTGAAGAGGCAACATTCCTCTCACCTTAGTGCTCAAGAGTCGACTCTCCCAAAGCTTCCCTCACTTCAATACCATGCTCGGAACTGAGAGAGAGAGAGAGAGAGAGAGAGAGAGAGAGAGACACGAGCAGAGTTGCAAGCTTTAGCTTGGGTCGGTATGTCTCCTTCGCCATCTCCAAACATGCAAGCGTTGCTTCTTGCTAGCCTTCGGTGCGTGTGCAAAGGCCTGATCACCATCACACTCCCTGCTTGCAGTCCTATGTGTGCTCGCTTGCAGTCACTCCTGCCTGCCACGTGCTGCTACGCACCACTATTATATGCTGCCAAGGTCGTGCTGCAGAGGTGCGCTCTTGCACCCGCCACTGTAGGTTACGCTAGTGTCCTGCTAGGCCCACCATTACCACCAGAGGCCACATTTGTAGGTTATATGAGAGCACTTGGAGCCCATAATATTGTGTGTGTGTGTGCATACGAGCATGCCAACCATGTCTTTTATGCCTGCTTCCTTGGCCTGCCAAGGCACTACATGTTGTCTAATCTAAGATAATCCACATAGCACTATCATAGGCAGTGTCGCCGCCATAGGCGGCACCGTTGTACTAGTGTAAGGATAATGTGGTTTCTACATCTCCTATCACGCAAGCCATTGTCCAAGCAAAGAATGTAGAGAATGTGGACACTCAAGAATTGCAAGAACGACAAAAACGCTCAAAGAACATCGTCATTCGTGGAATCAAGGAGGAAAGCATGGAAACACCCCAATCTCTTGCGGTTGCTATTGAAGAGTTTTTTGCTACATACTTTGGCATGTCTGGAATCATGGCTTATGGTGCACATCGAGCTGGAAAACAAGGAGTCCCTCGCTCGGGAGAAAGACCTATTATATGTACCATGGCTGATGAGATAAAGAGAAAGATCATCCTTGACAATAGTTGGATCTACCTCAAAGGAACGGGTTGTAATGTATATGAGGATCACACTCTTATGCAACAAAATGTACGTCGCAAAGCATATGAGGAAAGAACCAAGAAGGTCAAGGTGTCATCTCAGGAAGAAAAGTCACTTGAGGAGGATGCAAGTCCACCCAACAAATCGGGACACATGATCTATGAGACCAACTCACGCTTGCGGATAAGCTTTTGGAATTGTAACGGCTATCCATGGAATGTAGGAATTGGCATTGATGAGCTTACCAATGACTCCGATGTGATACTTCTTGTCGAAACATGGGAACATGATGCGCAACGAATTCTTGGATTTAACAAATATGATGTGCATTCTTTGATGTGGACCAAAAATGCAAAGCAACGTAGAGGCCAACGAGGTGTAGCATGTATGATAAAAAAAGGGTTTGAAAGATGTTTCATCGTGAAAGAAGATAAGTATAAACGCAACTTATGGCTGAAAATCAGCCCACCCAATGGTCAAGTCATGTTTGTGGTTGGTTGTTACATTCCTCACTATGACTCCAACTTTTATGCTCACTTGGATATGGATAGAGATCAGCCTTTTGTTGAACTAGAGGAAGATATTGCTCATTACAAAGATCAGGGTGAAGTCATTGTCTTTGGAGACATGAATGCTCGTGCAAATACGTTACAACGCAACACACAACAAATTGACATGCCGCATGTCTCAAGGAGAATGGATGACTCATACATGTATAATCAAAGTTCTAATGATGCAAAAGAATTGGATCACTATGGAAAGTCACTTTTACATATGTGCAATAGTACCGCAATGCTCATTGCAAATGGTGTATCTTATGGCAAGGCACCAATGACTTTACATGTAGAAAGCACAATGGTAATAGCGTGATTGACTATATGTTGTTTTAGCCACTCTAGAATGCATACAAAGCTTTACACTTGGTGAATGGAATCTGGAATCGGATCATAGGATGCTGTATATTGACCTCAAGTGTGGTAAAAGACCCAAGCATGTAGCCTCCGATCATGATGTGAATCATTCGTACCTACTTCTAGACTTCAAGCGAGCACTTATATATGTTGATATGGTGGACCAAATGTTAAGCATGAAGAGCATCAAGAGAGCCCAACATTAGAATGCAAGTGGAAAGTTTTCAAAGAAGTAATCTTCTCTTGTGCGAAGGAATGCTTTTCGATGAAACACATGTCTTGCAAAAGATCTAAGAAGGGTAGCACCAAGAAAAAATGGTTCGACATGGAATGTAGTCAAGCCCGAAAACACTGCTAAGGTTGGATGCAAGCAAAGACAAGGAAGGTTACTTGGAACGTTCACACACATACAAAGCACTTGTTCAAAAAAAGAGAAGAAGGTGGGAAGTCAAAAAACAACTTCTTTTAGCGCTAGAGAAAACACATGCATGTGGCAAGTTTTGACAAAATCTAAAAGGCAAGCTTTGGCGAAATCCACAAATTGGTGACACAGGTGCTTCTTTATGGAGTGGAGGTGTGGGGTGGTAGCATCGGGAAGTCTACTTGGAAAGAGTTTGAGAATGTCCAAAAACGTTTCTTACCAACTTTCTCCAAGTCAAGACACAAACACCCTACATGCTCTTCCTTCTTGAGTCTGAATCGCTTCCCATTGAGGTCTTGGGCATGCAAAGGGTTGTGGAGTACATGCTTAAGACACAACATATCCCTTTGTATCGACTTCCTAGAATCGCATATGAAGCAAGTCAAAAGGTCCAAAAGACATGCAAGAGCAAAATACTAAGTTCGGGGTGGATGCTTGACATCAAGAAATGGTTTGGAAGATGGGATGCATGTCACTTGGTCAAGGATGCATCGATCGACTCCCCAAGTTAATGAGGCCTTCTTACAACACCAATGTATCACGGCTTGGGAAAAATCCGAAGGTTCTCGCCTTCAGCCATTACACCACACACATTGCCCCAAACTACAAATCTTTCTTCTTCTCCAAACGCGGTAATCGAACCCATCCCTACATCCTTGAGCCCATCCGATTGAGTGCGATCCACACCATTGCCTCCATTCGTCTTAGCTCCCATTCTCTACGTTGCGAGACAGGATGTTGGGGCACTGGCGAGGAGTCTCATCGACTTTGCACCTTATGCCCTCGTCAAGTGCGAGAGAGTGAGTACCACACACTACTTGAGTGCTCAGCTTTTGACCACATTAGGTCCTCTTTTCCCCATATATTCAGCCATGAGCTCTCCCTACATACTTTCCTCTCTCAACCACAATGTGGACTCTCTATTGTGACACTCATTTCATCCATTTTTTAGCATCGAGAGTCACTTATGACCTCCACTCACACCACGTGACATGTTCATTTGGTCCCATAGGTTATATTTGACCTCCTAGGACGATAATAGAACTCTCTCTCTCTCTCTCTCTCTCTCTCTCTCTCTCTCTCTCTCTCGCTCTCGTTCTGCTGTAGAAATTCTCCCTCCTCAACCTCAACCCCTTAATGCCCCGGTCTCCCCCTGGGCGAGAGGTAGCTCTGGGGGGAGGCGTTAGGCCTATGACCATAGCCTCAATCTCGAGCCAAAGCCAAACCCCTGAATCTCGTGGTAATGTCAGGTCATCAGCACACAACAAGCCTTTGAACCTCTCATATCAAGTCTCTTGCAAGTCGTGAATCTCCTACAGCCTAACTCACGGATCTCGTGCTACCTAGCCCTCAACTTACGGCCCTACGAAGTTGTGGAAAATCTATGCGAGCCTCACGAGGCACCCTCACAAACCTTAACCGCCAAACTAAGGTTTGGTTTACACTGGGGTCACACTACTCTACAGTGGGGTCTCATCATGAATACCCCAAGGGGTACTGCGAGGACTCGACCAAGTTTTGCAACCACTGTAGCAGCACCGAGTAAAAGCAATCGGATCGGAGAGCTTCAAAGAGTTGTTGATCAGCTTATGGAAGAGAATCACGACCTCAAAGAGCGTCTTAGAAAGCTTGAGGCACATTTTGACTCTATGGGCAATCTTGCCACAGACAAAGCCAAAGAACTTGAAGCCAAAGCCACCCAAGCTCACTCTGCAACCATTAAAAAAGTGTAGACCTGTGTGACAATGGAACTTTGAGAACAAAGACTTCAGGAAGAGAACTCCTTCAAGGTCCGTATTGGTGGGCTTCCCTCACCATGGTGCACCAACGACGATACCCTTGAAGAAGCAATTATCAAGCTCAACAATATTCTTCAAACAATCAATATCTCAAACAATCAACATCAATCCGGAAGCCATTTCTTGGATCAATGACACCCATAGGCAAGTTCCACCTGAGCATTGCCTTCTCACTTTCAAGGAAAAAGAGGAGCGGGTGAGGTTGCTACGCCAATCCCACCTCCTCAAGGGAACAAAGGTTTGGATTGATGAGGAGTTGACCATGAATCAACTCAAGATGAAGAAACAAGAACTCAAAAAGGTCTACAAAGCATGAAAACAAGGTAAATGGGCAACATATTGAGGAGATAAGGCCATCATCCAGGAGTTTCAAAGTCCCAAAGGGGATTTCCCCTTACCCAACCCCACCTAGGTTTTGCATCTAATTTCCACCCTCTTGACGGTCCCTCAGTCCTTAATTGATATGTATCTAATGCCTTCACTTAGAAGGTCGCATTGTAATGTTTTTGTTTGCGGTCCCATGGGTCATATCTGACCTCTGTGTACAATATTTCTCTCTCTCTCTCTCTCTCTCTCTCTCTCTCTCTCTCTCTCTCTCTCCCCCCCCCCCCCCCCCCCCCCCCCCTAGCATGGGTATGGCCGCTTGGGTCGAGGACGAGGCAAGCTCGGAACACAGCACGGGCAACAAATCTAGCATGGAGGGGGCATTACTGCTGAACTTCATGTCACAGGAAGGAGGCTTGTGAGAAACATCGCTCACAGTGCGAGCCCTTCTTCCTTGCGCACAGTCAGCATGCGCCGTGGGATGCAGAGGAACCTCAACTCCACACTTGGGGTGCCCAACCTAGGTTAGGGTTGGGCCTTAGAGTTCCAAAGAAATTTAATTAAGGGAGGGTGCTAACCCCCTCCCCCCGTCTCCTCTAAACCCTTATGCAAGCACGAGCTTGAACTCAACAACTTGGAGCGCACGGGCATCAGGGACTCATAAGAACTTTGCACTTTTGAGTTCGCAGGCAACATGGATTCAGAATTGAGGACTCCAAGGCGAACCAAAATGTTTCTAAGGTAAAGTTTCCAAGGCAATCAAGGCAAAGCTTCGACATGTTGTACACAATTTCGAGACCATGTGAAGGCACGGCCTTGGTCTTAGCTCCACTTGCAGTATATCGGCTAGCAATCGTGTCTAAAAAGTGCCACTACACATGATCAAGCTCTCAAGGAGGGCATAATTTGAAGCACGAAGAAAGTTTGACTTACAATCGATGGAAAATACATAATTGATGTAGAATCCATGTAGGGCATGGTGCTGATTGTGGATCGTTATAGACATGCGGTTGCACATAGGAAAGTATACACTTCACAAGCTTCGACGTGGGTTGCGAATTGGACAAGGCCCTCAGTTAGCAGGAAATAGGACATCTATCGAAAAACAATAGATGTATTCTATGAAGCAAGCAAAAGTATTTGACAAAAAAATTATCGATTCTTTTCTTGATTGCAATTTGTTCAATTATTACGACGGCAAGGAAAGTCGGCACGAGAACTTTATGAGGTACGTAATTGATTTTTTTTAACTTTGTTGAGAATGTACCCGGTAGCTATAGCATGCAATGGTGCTACCATGAAAGTTTTGTCATCATGGTGCAATTTAAGTATTGAAGGTACAAGTAAGCCTTGTGTAAATTTACATATACACCATGAGATTTTTTTGGGTTATAAATTTTGCTTGCTTTGTGTTTCTAATGGCCTATAAAGGCAACTGTTTAAGTTCCTATGCATATCACTTAGATGAACAAGGTCATTTAATGAGAGCAAGCTCTCTAGCAAGGATTGCAATGGGTATTGTATTTTGGGTTGAATGAATGGGCAAGGGTCCCTTGAACCCAAGTTCCACGGGTACTACTCCCAAGGAGGATGAAGACCCTCAAAGTTGTTTTCCCCTACATACAAGGTATTGGTGCATCAACAAGCTTCCAGGTACTCATTTTCTTGTTTCAGTTACAATTTCGAATCATTTTTGTAATAATTATCATCCAAGGGATACACACAAGCTTCCAAAGCCTGGTTTGCTTCTTATACAGCAAGATTGTGACGAGATTTAGCAATTTCCATCTATCTGCATGGATTTGCAAGTAGGAATGATCGTTACTTTTACAATTGCACATGTATATGAATTATGCCAAGATGCATTGTTATTTTCCCGGTTGCAAAAAATTTAAGGCAAGCATGGCTTGCATTTAGTTACAACAAGGCTGTAAGTCAATTGGGCCATAGGTCTCATTGGTCAATATTTCTTTTCGTTTGTCCTCTTTGTGCATGGTCAAGCAGAGGGGAAAAGTAAAGCTTGAAGGAGCACGGGTCCCTACCTATGTATATGCCTTGGATGCATGGTCACTCCAAAGCATCACACTTTGCCACAGTGTGAACAAAATGAGTACATTAAAAACAACAAAAGCACAATGCAACGACTTTCGATGCTAAGGGGGCGGTAATTACAAAAAATCAGTAAGTATGTTTAAGTTTCAAATTCTGAACTTCTTATTTTTGCAGCATTTCTACAGTGCCAGTTTGACAAGCAAATGTTGCTTCGGTTGGCAATTCAGATGAAACTGAAAGCTAATTTGCCTGAGTTATCAATCTTGATATTGGTTCTCTCCTCGTTCTCAATAAGTTGCATGAGTCAACAAGGTTGATTCTCTTTTGCTTTGGCATTAGTGTGTCAACAAGAGCACTTGTTAAGGTGCATTCTGTCTCACCTTTCAATGAACTCCTATGAAGAAAGGCTTCATATTCACAACATATTGCATGTAAGCTTCCAAATTTTGGAATATGCTAGCAGCTTGGGGAAACTTGGCAACACATCCACCTGTTTTTTATTGAAGGTCGGTATGAACCAAGTTCCGAGGGCATACAAGGTACATCCCCATAGCTCTAAATATGTCTATATACATGGCTATGAGCCACATTCTAGTGAAGATAACTGCTCTCAGAGGGTGACAACGTTAGACAATTTGAAGTTCTACTTGTATTTTTATCTTTAACATTTCATTGAAAAGGATTTCTTTGTTGTGCAAAGCAAAGTGCTTTGCCAGCCTTATTACAAAGCAAGGCTTCTAATATGTGCCATTGTACTATCCATTGACTTAGGATCAAGGATAATGGCTCACAGATTTGGAAAATTGGCATAGAACATTATCGTTTGACAACAATGAACTTTGATGTATCCATGTCATTACAAATTGTGCAAGGCATGTATGGAAGCTTGAAGGAGCACGGGTCCCTACCTATGTATATGCCTTGGATGCATGGTCACTTCAAAGCATCACACTTTGCCACAGTGTGAACAAAATGAGTACATTAAAAACAACAAAAGCACAATGCAACGACTTTCGATGCTAAGGGGGCGGTAATTACAAAAAATCAGTAAGTATGTTTAAGTTTCAAATTCTGAACTTCTTATTTTTGCAGCATTTCTACAGTGCCAGTTTGACAAGCAAATGTTGCTTCGGTTGGCAATTCAGATGAAACTGAAAGCTAATTTGCCTGAGTTATCAATCTTGATATTGGTTCTCTCCTCGTTCTCAATAAGTTGCATGAGTCAACAAGGTTGATTCTCTTTTGCTTTGGCATTAGTGTGTCAACAAGAGCACTTGTTAAGGTGCATTCTGTCTCACCTTTCAATGAACTCCTATGAAGAAAGGCTTCATATTCACAACATATTGCATGTAAGCTTCCAAAGTTTGGAATATGCTAGCAGCTTGGGGAAACTTGGCAACACGTCCACCTGTTTTTTATTGAAGGTCGGTATGAACCAAGTTCCGAGGGCATACAAGGTACATCCCCATAGCTCTAAATATGTCTATATACATGGCTATGAGCCACATTCTAGTGAAGATAACTGCTCTCAGAGGGTGACAACGTTAGACAATTTGAAGTTCTACTTGTGTTTTTATCTTTAACATTTCATTGAAAAGGATTTCTTTGTTGTGCAAAGCAAAGTGCTTTGCCAGCCTTATTACAAAGCAAGGCTTCTAATATGTGCCATTGTACTATCCATTGACTTAGGATCAAGGATAATGGCTCACAGATTTGGAAAATTGGCATAGAACATTATCGTTTGACAACAATGAACTTTGATGTATCCATGTCATTACAAATTGTGCAAGGCATGTATGGCATGGCACAAACTGTGGACCGTTGTGAAAGCCAAGGGCTTATCACACTATTTTTATGATATGCATGCATGGCATGCCAGTATTGTGGAATCACTCAACTAAAGCATGGTTTATGCTTTTGCTATAACACTACTTGATTTTCACTAATCTTTCAATTAGTGTTCTAGGCCTTTTCAAGTAGAAGATTTGGTCATGTGCATTTGACAATGGGTAAGTGAATGCTATGTTACCTCCAAGTACGCATCCGATTTGGTTTTATCTCATTTTCAAATATGTTTTGATTAATTTTTTTGACTAGGATGTATAAGCTTCAATGCTTTCATCCACTTTGCTCCTCGGAGACATGACAAGGTCATGTAGGAGCACATACTTTTGGAATGAAGTGTCCTAGCTATGTTTATGCACTATGCAGTTAAGGACCTACATGGTAAAATTTTATTTGGCACATGTTGTCACAAGAGGAGCAACACGGTCTAGGAACTCATGGAGTTTGGTTTAACCAATGTGGAGCAAGGATAACGAGGGTCCCTCTCACTCGCATCACAGAGTGTTTACAATTACCTCCACACACAAGTACATCTCGTACTTGAAGGACGTTCTTCTTTCGAACATCCTTATTTGAGACATATTCCACATGTGGATGATACAATTCTGTGGGACTGACACTAGCACCCGTTATTTGAATTATCTATCACAACAAAGTCCCTAGGTGCTGGTCAAATCCATTTATTAAACCATTTTGAGCACACTATATCAAGAAAAATTTCAATGGCCAAAATTGTTGGATATCTAGTAAGACTTGCTAAGATTACAAGAACTATTCAACAACTTTAATGGATGGTTGTTTATACATGTCACACAATTATGTTTTGTTAATGAAAATAATTGTGCAATGTGTATAAACAACCATCCATATTTCAATTGATACCTAGATGTGATGGCTTTTCACATTCTATTATGGTCCAAACTTGTTAGCATGGTTTTTATGTGGAAAATATTTAGCTCTTTCCTCATGAGCTGTGAGCATAAAATTAGCCATAAGTATTGGCAAGTATGGTTATGGATAAGCAGGTTCATATGTGTTTTTGTTGAATCCATGTACACTAGGTGTTATGGCCCTAGTGTTTAGCAAAGGCTAATTTGGAGCAGTATGTACATTCATAACATCGGTAGCTTCTAAAGCCTATTGCACTCTATGTGCAATATCTTTATGAGATTAATTATAGATCTATCAATCACCAATAAAGTTCATAGCTTGGTTTGGGTGCTTGTAGACTAGCTCACTAAACCAAGATGGTTGTTCCTAACACTGTTGATTAATCAACACTGTTGCCAAGAATTGTGATCCCTATTTACCAGTCATTTTGGTGGCCTGTCTGTAAAAGGTGGGGAAACACATCCCAGTACTACCAGTCATCTAGAGAGGAAAAGCAAATCACAAGTGTTAATCTTATGCTAAAGGATATGCTAAGCGCATACGTTAGCACCAAGCAATCCAATTGGAAAGTTTATTTCTCTAGTTGGAGTTTGCTTACCATGAGGCAAAGCATGTTGTGAGGCTAAGTTTAGTCTCTTCATGTTTATATCCAAGCTCTCAACCTCGATCAGCAGTTACGGTGGAGTTGTTTACTGATAAAGATTGATAACAAGTGAAGGACTTATACCTTGCTAATAAGTAACATCAACCAATTACTTTCATGGAAAGTGAAAAGAGGTACTCTTCTGGGTACATCTTAGTTGTGATAACTCGTTTAACATGGTCAAGTGAGTTCCAAATGGAGTTTACATGCTATGTTGGTTATGGCCCGCCGATTACACAAGATGGTGGCAAAGGGACAACAATGTGTAAAATCAGGATGCTCTTCTTGATTTCATTGAACCTTCTAACGGAACCGTGCTCCAGTCAGAAGGACAGTTGGATCCATGAGGGATGCCATTTTTGAAAACATATGATGCTATCACCACTTCTATTTTTTAGGACAAAAATGCTTCTCCAAGGGGGGAGTAAGGGAAACCCAGGGGGTCACAGACCTAGGCCAAGGGTTTGGACGGCTTAGATGTGGACTGGGGATCCGTACTAGGCTAGGGCTAAGAGCCACATAGCCTATATATAGGGTGGTAGGGAGGTGGATCTCTAGAGCCAGTCTCCTATGCCTCACACAAAAGGTCCTCCATAGGCAAAGCACCCGCCAAAAGTCTCCTGAGAAATACTTTTGATTTGAAAGCACATGGAAGAGAGCATACTACAAATAATCTAGAACTCCACCAAAGATTTGACATGGTAATGCCCCAAGAAGTGTTACACCTTTCCTCAAATGCTCGTGAAGAAACCAACAGAGAAGAAAATTGATCAATGCTTGAGTTCCACCAGTTTTCTGTCGAAGAAGGTAACTACTAGTCTCTATGGGCTGCATTCTACCATTTCATGCTAAATGAGCTCATGTATATTTTCAAGAATCAATTCGTAATAGATCCGTACTGAATTGAACCGTAAGTGGTGCATGCAAAAACAATTTATCCCTATCAAATAGCAACCACTAACCATGATAATAAACAATCACAAAATGAATGAGTCTCCATAAGCAATATGTCCACAGAGTGTCTCTATAAAACATATGTTTATCAAGGTTTCCGTTCTAGCAAAAGTATGACAAGTAAGTTGCAAAATTCCCCCTCCCCCACCCTTTGACCTAGGGAGGGCTCATAATCCATGACACGGGCTTACCTTTGGTGCTCCAAAAATATGTCAAGAGCATCTATAAGGTGTCTTTTTATGAGAATTATGATTAGAATGTACTTTATAAGTCATTTTTCTTGTAATATAAACAATGCTTTCCAAAAAGCAAAAAGTAATTTTAAAAAAAGCATGTGCTTTTGACGCTTTCTCAAAGAGGACTATAGCTACATTATAGCATATAGGCTAAGTTTGGTTAAAAAGGAGGAGAGGAGGCTATTAAAAGAAGGCAAAAGCTCTAGAAAGAGGAGGCAAGGGTGTTCTTGCAGGTAAATGGATCTCTTGATTAGAGAATTAGGTTGCCACACATGTAAAACAACCCTTAACAAAAATGGATCTCTTGATTAGAGAATTAGGTTGCCACACATGTTAAACAACCCTTAACAAAAATGGCCATAGCTTGAGCTTCTATTGCCAAAATCGTGCAACCAAAGACTCAAACAAAAGCTCTCTTCAAGCTATATGTATGTATGGTATCACTTTCATGTTTTGATGATGTCTACTAGTTTTTGCCGCAGGATCTTTGCTCAACCCAGTATTCTCACTAGTCCCGAAGAAGATGACGGAGAAGTTAATTGTCATGCATAAACTATGCATGGAATTCTATAAGTAAAACTCTTTAAGAGAGAGCTTTGTATGTTTTTGTGATGCTTCTATAAGAGGAAGAAAAAATGATGAAGAAGGAAGAAGAGAGTGCTTCTTCAAGGAGATGACTTTGTGAGTCTATGTTTCTGATCATAGAAGCCCAAAATTGTTTGTAGAAACCATTATGCTGGCACAATGTGTTGGGGTATAAAGCCCAATGTGGTCGCCCAGGTAAGTGGGCGGGCCGCCAGGTATGTACACATATTCTTTTGTAAAAACCTAATAAGAACTGACTATGCTCTACACATTACAAGAGAGCGAGTTCACCATATCGTCGTGCTCTTCTTCTCGCACTCTCTCTCGCGTCGCACTTCCGCTCGTACTCCTTCAACTGGTATTAGAGCTCAGATCGAGGCCCGGGGCAGCATTTGCAGGTAGCCAGAGTCACCTGCTCAGATAGGAGTGAAATTCGGCAGGCGAAGACACGGCCCCAAATCCTGTAGGCGCGCTTGAAGGGCTAGGTGTTCTTAGAATTTCATTCTGAGGTCATCTCGGCCACCGTTCGGCTTCGACAAAGTTCTGCGCAGACCATTTTTCCACTACGTGGTCTCGGCGGGTGCAGATTCGACTCTGCAAATTTGGGGTTTCGGCCTACGAATGCAAGTGCTGAGGGTATCTACACTTCCAGAGTGCTGATTTGTGGCTGTCTACACAACAAAGGACGGCTCACAGTTCTTGGAGGCATGTCACATACGACACGGGCGCACCTACACACAGACTGTAGGCGACATCCACTGGTTCATCAGGTAGCTTGTGTTTGCTGCTTGATATTCCAAATTTCATCCTGACATGCAGGTACTTCCACATGGGATGTATTGTCAGAGATGATGTATGTCTGTTGAGGGTTTCCTGGCTGTGAGTCACGCAGCAAACAACCGCCGCAGCGGTTACAGCATACAGTTGGAAATTTGTGGATGTATGACTTTGTGGGAAGTCTATGTACAGTCAGATTTACTGCAGCCTTTGTTGAGGGTTGAGTGAGGTTTTATTGAGCTGGGGGATTCTCGAATGTTGAGATCCTTTCGATAATACAGGTCTTGGAGCGATCCCTCGAGCACCTTAGATAGGCAGCTAGGATGTATTGACTGTGAGTTAGACAGTTGGGTTTGCATCTTTGCTTTACTGCCGTTGAGGCATTGTCGCAGTCTATGCTTACAGGACAGTGACATGACAGTGAGAGACAGTACAGGTACAGGACAGGTTTACCCACAGCTTACAGTGTTAGAGAGACAGTGGTTTTTTGAGCTGTTTTTGGTCTGTTTTTGAGTACACCAGAGCCATTTTACAAAGGAGACTCCGCCGAAATTTTTGCAGAATCTGAAGCTTTCTTGGTTCATTTGACAGGTTGATATTGGTTCAGAGGTCAGTTTATAGGGGAAACTCTGTCGAATTTTTCCCAGGAAAGTAAACTACTGTGAAGCGTAGCTATTGCTGGATCACAGGACACTGCTCTTTACAATATCAAGAAGCTGGATGGAACCAATTTCCCATTGTGGAAGAAGTAGATTTGGCATGTGTTGGTACAAAAGAAGCAGATAAAACCTATAAAGCTCAAGGGGATAAAACCAGAAGATATGGACGAAGATGAATGGAGCGAAATGGATGAATTGGCACTTTCTACCATTATGCTGACTTTGGCAGAAAGCGTTTACTTCAATGTAGCAGACGAGATGTCGGCTTATGAAGCATGGACAAAGCTGAGTGATCTTTATGAGAAGTAGAGTGCAGCTTCACAGGTATACTGGCTTAAGAAGCTTGTTGACTTGAAGATGAAAGAAGGGACACCTATGTCCAATCATCTGAATGAATCCAACACCATCTACAGTCAGTTGTCAACTCAAGGTGTCAAGTTTGATGAACCTGTTAGAGCTATGTTCCTGTTGATCAAATTGCCGGAAAGTTGGGACACTTTTCGCACAGCTTTGAGTAATTCTGCACCTCCAGATGGTTTGACAACAGCAGGTGTAGAAGGCAGTCTGCTTACTGAAGAAACCAACAGAAAGACAATGGACAAAGGCAAAGGAACAGCCTTAGTTGTCAGGGGAAGGACCAAAGAAAAGTACAAAGGTGGAAAGAGGGATCAGTCTCGTAGCAAGTCATGCAGTGCTAAAGGCAAGAGTGACATAGAATGCTACCATTGTGGCAAGAAGGGTCACATGAAAAGAGACTACAGAGAATGGAAAGTAGAAAAAGGCAAAGAGAAAGCAGAAGACCATGGTGAGAAGAACAAGTCCTCAGTGAAGATTCAAGAAATAAATGTGACAAACACTGTTGTTGCAGAGGACGACAATCTAGTGTCAGGAGACATCTACTTCTTGAAGAATACAATGGACTCAGCTCTTCTTACAACATTTGATGGAAATGCACTGAGTGACTGGGATTATAGACTCAGGGGCATCACTTCATGTGTCTCCAAACAAGGAGTGGTTTACCTCTTATGTGACCACTAAAGATCATGTTCGGCTAGGGAATGGGAAGACATGTGAGATCTTAGGTGTTGGAGATGTTCAATTGAAGTTTCAGAATCGCTCTTCTTTCACGCTGAAAAATGTGAGACATGTTCCCGCAATTACAAAGAGCTTGATCATCACAGGTTTACTTGATGATGCTGGCTACGTCACCACTTTTGGACAGAACATGTGGAAGATATCCAAGGGTTCTATGACAGTAGCACATGGAGTAAAGTCTGGAGGACTTTACATGATTTATGTATCAAATGTCTCTAAAAATGTAATCAATGTAACCGAGCAACCGAACGTTTCTTTGTGGCATAGCCGGTTAGGACATATGTCCAAGAAGGGAATGGAAATCTAGTCTCGTTCTGGTTATTTGCCTGGCTTTTCATTTAATGATTTTGAATTCTGTGAACATTGTCTGTATGGTAAGCAAACACAGCAGCCACATAAGCATAGAAGCAGTAGAAGAGATACACAATTGGCACTTGTTCATAGTGATTTGTGTGGACCTATGCCTAACCTATCTCTGGGGGGAGCTTCTTACTTTATGACATTTATAGATGATTACTCGAGGAAAGTATGGGTTTAATTTCTCAAGCACAAGGATGAAGCGTTTACTGTTTTCAAAACGTTTGTGACACTTGTGGAGAATCAGAGTGGCAAGAAGCTTAAACGCTTACACACTGACAATGGTGGAGAGTATTTTTCAAAGGCCTTTCAGGACTTTTGTGAGTCAAAAGGTATAAAACGTGAACTTACTGCTCCTTACAATCCTCCTCAAAATGGTGTTGCTGAGAGGATGAATAGGACCATACAAGAGAAGGTCAGAAGTATGTTTTCTAATGCACAGCTGCCAAATGGGTTTTGGGCTGAAGCTGTATCAACAACTGTTTATCTTATAAATAGATCTCCTAGCAAGGTTTTGCAGATGGATTCAGTGGTGGAAGAGATGGTATGGTCAGGCAAAATGCCCTCATACAAGCATCTCAGAGTCTTTGGTTATGAGGCATATACTCATGTTCCAAAGGAATTTAGGAACAAACTTGAGCCAAAGAGTAGAAAGTGCATCTTTCTAGGCTATGGTAATTCTGGTGAGATGGGGTACAGACTTTGGGATCCCGAATCCAGAAAGGTTATCCGCAGCAATGATGTTCACTTTAATGAAGCCAAATATCACTCTAAACTAGAGAGGGTTGAGGAGATTAGAAGAGTTGCCTTCCAAGAAGATGGACGTGCAAGACAAAATGTCAGGGCTCAAGAGGAGCAAGGACAGGATAGAGTGGAACCACAGGTTGTGGCTGAGCCTGAGCCACCTATTGTGCGTAGATCTGGACGTATCACACAACCTCCTGATAGGTTTGTTCCATCTATGAACTATGTCATGTTGACTGATTGCAATGAGCATTCATGTTGCAAATGAAGGACTCCGGGAATTGGCAATTGGCCATGCAGTCAGAGATGACAGCTCTGCATAAAAACCAGACATGGAAGCTAGTTAAATTACCGCAGGGCAAAAAGGCTCTACCTTGTAAATGGGTTTAAAGGTATAAGATCACCGCTCATGATAGTCAGCCAAAGTACAAAGCAAGGCTTGTTGCCAAGGGCTTTAAGCAAGAACAAGGCATTGACTTTGATGAAGTCTTCTCTCCGGTGGTCAAGATGACTACATTGAGATGCTTTCTTGCATTGGTTGCCATATTAGATTTGGTGTTGCACCAAATGGATGTCAAGACAGCGTTCTTGCATGGTGATTTAGATGTGGAAATTTACATGCAGCAGCCAGAAGGGTTTGTTGAGAAAGGCAAGGAAGATTTGGTATGCCAGTTGTTAAAGAGTCTTTATGGCTTAAAACAATCACCGAGGGCATGGTACCATAAGTTCCACAAGTTTACGCTTTCTCAAGGCTACAAACGTAGTGAGTTCGATCACTGTCTATATACAAAGAAGGCTAAGGATGGCAGTTGGCTGATCCTTATTTTGTATGTGGATGACATGTTGATTGCTGGCAAGCACTTGGAAGAAATTTCAGCTTTGAAGTCAAAGATGGCAAAATCGTTTGACATGAAATACATGGGTGAGGCAAGTCATATACTTGGTATGCGCATTGAGAGAGACAGATCAAAGAAGTTGATTTGGTTATCTCAAACAGAGTATATTGACAAGGTTTTGCAACGTTTCAATATGGAGAAGGGAAAGGCATTGAGTGTTCCATTGCCACCATATGTGAAACTTAGCAAACAAGATTGTCCTGTGTCTGAGGAAGAACGGGCTGAAATGGATAAGATTCCATATGCGTCTGCAGTGGGTAGTTTGATGTATGCAATGATTGCTACTCGCCCAGACATTGCATTTGCAGTGGGAGTAGTATGTCGATACATGTCAAACCCAGGCAAGAAACATTGGGAGGGAGTGAAAGGAATATTGAGATACCTGAAAGCTACAAAGAGTATGCGTATATGCTATGGGAGTCAAGAGCTAAGTGTAAAGGGTTTTACAGACTCAGATTATGCAGGTGACTTAGAAAACCGAAGGTCTACGTCAGGATATGTCTTTACATTGGCTGGTGGAGCAGTATCAGGGCGTTCTAGATTACAAGATTGTGTTACTCAGTCTACTACAGAGGCTGAATATGTTGCAGCATCAGAGGCATGCAAAGAATCAATTTGGCTTAATCGACTAGTAACAGATTTGGGAATCAGAGAAGAGATGCGTGTGTTATATTGTGATAGTCAAAGTGCTATACAATTGGCTCGCAATCCAGTTTATCACTCAAAGACAAAGCATGTGGATGCTAAGTATCAATTCATCAGGGAAATGCTCGAGGATAAGCAACTTCAGCTTGTCAAAGTTCACACCACAGAAAATCGTGCTGATCTACTTACAAAAGGACTTCCCTCAGAGAGCTTTGCGCATTTTCACAAGCAGTTAGGTGTAGGGTAGTACATCACTTCTCTACATCTCTTGTATATTAGCTTGTATAGTAGCTTCTCTCACACTTAAAGTACCACATTGGACTTTAAGTGGGAGGTTGTTGGGGTATAAAGCCCAATGTGGTCGCCCAGGTAAGTGGGCGGGCCGCCAGGTATGTACACATATTCTTTTGTAAAAACCTAATAAGAACTCACTATGCTCTACACATTACAGTAGAGCGAGTTCACCATATCGTCGTGCTCTTCTTCTCGCACTCTCTCTCGCGTCACACTTCCGCTCGCACTCATTCATAGGGTAGTACATCACTTCTCTACATCTCTTGTATATTAGCTTGTATAGTAGCTTCTCTCACACTTAAAGTACCACATTGGACTTTAAGTGGGAGGTTGTTGGGGTATAAAGCCCAATGTGGTCGCCCAGGTAAGTGGGCGGGCCGCTAGGTATGTACACATATTCTTTTGTAAAAACCTAATAAGAACTCACTATGCTCTACACATTACAAGAGAGCGAGTTCACCATATCGTCGTGCTCTTCTTCTCACACTCTCTCTCGCGTCGCACTTCCGCTCGTACTCCTTCACAATGAAAAGGACATCTTATTGGCAAGATGATGTAGTCTTGATTTTATTTATCTTCATTGTAAGATTTTTTAATACAAAATCCCTAGGGGGGTTGGTCATTCCAGCCCTTAATATTGTGTTCTCTCTCTCTCTCTAAGTTTCTAGCTATAGTTATCTGATCGTCTGCATTTTTAAATCCGATTATATTTGAAACATGATGGTATGAATCTCTTATTCAATTCAATTATGTGAGCGATAATGATAGTCTATTTTCTCTAAATTTTGTTACATTGGTATCAAAGTTAGATTGGCTTCTTCTTCTATGGAGCGTCCCAATCCAAGAGACTTCACCATCTCAATGTAATATTCACAAGTGTTGAGGGATTCTTTTCAATTAGGAGATGATTTGGGGTAAGATAAATAAATGTTATGGTGACAAAAAAGATGTATGGATTTCATTGAATAATTAGTGATTGTAAGAAGGAAGTTGAGGCAAAAAGTGCAAACATTCTTGTAATTTGTTATTCAAAATATAATTCTCTAGTGTTTCTAATTAGAGAGAAGGGGAGCTCTCACTTTTAGGTTTGTTAAGTAATCTTGACAACATGAGTAGTTCAAATCTTGAACGCATATGGGTTTCTCTCAAATAAAGGAAATAAGAAGCCCTATTGACATTCCCAAGAGTCATTATGAAGCAGGGAAAGAGATTCAAACCATGCGTGTCTTCATGAATCTCTTCCCAAAAACAACATTTACTCCTCTTTGAGTGTTGTTTCAAAAGACAAGAGTAACAATATAAGCACCAAGTGAATGCGAAAGCACCAACTTGAGCATCTCATTAATGAATTTCTCACAAGGATTTGGATGTTCTCTATGCATGAAGATTATTAAAAAATCAAGGAGACAATTCAAGTAATCATACTTGCTTTTCTTCTAAGGAAGGACGAATTGTTGAGGACATATCTACTTTCATTGAATAAGGTACGCTCATTTTTCATATGTATTTGATTTCTCATGTTGCTTAAATGTTGGGAAACAAGGCTATGTAAATTATGCCTTCTCATATTGCACATGGATTCAAACTATTTAATAGCATATCTCAATGTCTACGTAGCATAGATGTAAAGCTACTAGTATGGTCGACATACATGATGCACGTTGACTAACGAGGAGTTACAAGATCCATGCATACTCTAAGTGGTATTTTCTCTTTTCTTGTACAAGGTTTTTCATTGCATGAAGGATGAGAGAATAGATTGTGCTTAAAGACTATGTCTCTCTTGCTAAAGGACACTCTGGCATTTAAGCTTCATTGAATTTAATGATGATAAGGTTCTAACTTGCAACACTTATTATTCATAGCATGACTTTTGATTAGCTTGAGGAAATTCCCAACTACCAAGACTCACAAGGTATGTGGATAAGCCACCACCACCCAAAGCTATATGATAAAATGACCAGTTATGAATCAAAGTATTCATATGAGTTGGGCACCAAACAAGATACTGATGTAAAATTGGTTCTAATGAAGCAGAGATCTATCTTGATTTCTCTTATGTCTTCATTAAAGTCCTAAATTTTTTAAAGTTTGCATGCGAGGAGACACGCTTTGCATCGGACTATGTCCCTCAAGCACCGCATAGACTAGCCATCTACCACAATAAGATTTGTAGGCCAAATGTATGGAAATATGCTTGCAGTGGACTAGCCTATGCTATAAAGAACCCACAAAAGACTTCAAAGTGTTCCTATTATGAACAAAAATTCACTATCAAAATACTTGCATGAAAGGACAAAATTGCATGCACAATACTGCTAATAGTGCGCCCAAATCAAAATTATGGCGGTACCAAGCTCAAAGAGCTTACCCAAAAAGTTTATGTATTCTTGTGAATGCTCATAAAAATCAGCTCATTCTAAGAACATGAGCTAGAAGGGTGGTGATGCTACCCAAGATACCAAAGCTTGCTTAAATACTAGTTGTTGGACATACAACTGCAAGGATGCACACGAAGATGGAGAAGAGGAAGGAGAAGCTCAAGAGTACACAACACAGACAATAGTATTATTGAGTGTGCTAATACAAAGATAAGGCTTTCCCTAGAGTGATGGGCATATATACAAGCTAGGGGGAAAAAACCTCCTAACAAGGGGAAAAATGCCCTATCGTTTAGTGTATTTATACACATCACTACCATAGTATGTTGACAGATACATGCCCATCGGCAGCCTCTTTCCTTTGTAGACACATCACTCAACATAGATTTAGAAACATTCAATTCAAGACTAGACACCAATGAAAATAGTTGCAATTAAGATGTAAATCTGGTAATATTGACATTCTTGGCTTTAAAAGACACAAAGGTGTCATTTGCAAACCCTTCAGCAAGTAGAGTCTTATTATCAATATCAAGACCCTGTACTTTTTGCAATTGTGTGTGTGGATCTAAGAAACAAAAAAGATGGTGAGTAGCCATTAGAGACCTTGAAAATAGTATGGTACAAAAGGTTGTATGAGATGGAAATAAATAGTTTGAGAAATACCATATAAAAAATAAAGAGCTTGCAAATGCAGTGTGGACCTCAAATCACCATTAGGAGCTCTTAGCAAGGAAAATTGGCTACTAAATCAACCAAAAGTTTCGCTTGAAAAAACAACAACAATTTCCAGAATCAATTGTAAAACAAGAAGAGACAAAAAAGACAACAAATCATGGTTTACAAGAAGGGCCAAGAGTTTTAAAAAAATGCTAAAAGCAACATGCAACTGGGAAGATTGGACATTATTGAATGGCAATCACTCCCATCATAGAGGACACCTTTGCTTCTTAGGGTTGAGATCAAGGGGTGGCATTGGTCCAACAAGCAAAGATGCATGACATATGTGTAGGATTAAGAAGGAGAAACAAATGACCCGTTCTTAACTTGCATTATTCAAAAATGTAAAAAAAGGAATGTTGTAGAACCCTAGGAACTACCGTGAACGATCCTCCACCCAACCACCCTTTTATAGCCCCTTGGCTTGCAGGATCCCTTCTCCACTGGGCAGCCGGCCCTTGGCCAGAGGTCCTTGACCTCCAGGGTGGCCCTTGGCCTGACATTACTCCCCCCTTGGAGAAGTGTTTTCGTCCTCGAAAACAAAAGTGGGTTACTTCTTTTTAAGGACACTAATGTTTTCTCAAGTGGCACCTTCTTCAGGTCAGGTCAATCATTCCTCCGTAAATCATGATAGTCTAAAATGCACACAGGTGTATGCGGTTGGGTAGGAGGTTCAATGAAATCAATGAGAAGCTGTTGGTCAATGACATTATTGTCCCCGTGTAAGAGTTTACTCAAATGGCTTACGTGAAATATTGAATAAATACAAGAGTGCTCAGAATTCATGAAGTTGTGAGCCAGATTCCTAACTCGCATGAGTATCTTGAAATGCTCATAGTTATTAAGGGATAGAATAGGGAGTTTCCTCATGTCAAACTGCTGAACATTTTGGAACACACAGAACTACATGTTCACCCCTAATGAAGGTTACATGCCAACATGCTTTGGCAACACAGCTACTAAGTCCTTGACTTATGAAACTATTGAATCGGTATCCAACCCCACCACAACAGGTGTTCAAAATTGAAAACCTAAGAAAATTCTAGAATAGGAAGAGAATCGCCCATTCAGAATGATTTGTGCTAACGTATACTCTTAGTAGATCCTTTAGCACTAGAAAAATACTTGTAAGTTGCCCATCCAATGCGGCATGAATAGTAGCAATAAGAGTGAGGTACTTGCCCCCAACCACTTACATACAATCTTCCACGACTGGCGATAACTTTGACTCAACCAGTGAGTATCCAACCATATACTTGATATGGAGTGGAGGCAACCAAGTAGGTTGAAAGCGGATTGGAGTGGAGTAAGCTCATTGATTATAGACCATCCAACCACAGACACCCATCTTAAGCCGTTACCTTCTACGGTAGGGTGTAAACTCATAAATCTGCTTGAAAAGCTGCACTTGATGTGCAAAAAATTGCAGAAACAAGAAAGTCCATGAATTGGCATGCCACTCCAAAAAAATTTGTGTTAAACACTAGGGCCCATAACACCTAGTATGCATGCATTTAACACAAACAAATCCGAATGGCAATTCCATGATGAGACTTTCCACGACACGTACGTGAAAGCCTTGCAACAAGAGTTGGATCATAATAGAATGTGAAAACTCAAACCACACCTAGGTACCAACCACGAGACATTCTTAGTAACTTAGCATGCTTGGCTATATGTAGAAACGTCCCTCCGTTAAGGTGGTTTCATAGCACTTGCAAACAAAACAAGTCTGTACTTAGTACCCGACAATTTTTGCCACTGAAATTGTTCCTCATACTGTGTGCTGCAAATGGTCAAATGAACAGATGTGACCAACATGTAGGGACTTTGTCATGATACATATTAGGAATTAGGCACCAGTGTCAGTCCCAGAGTCTCATATTCTCCACATGTGGATATATTTCTCAAATAAGGACATAAGGAAAAGTGACATCAATCAAACAGAGATGTACTTCTGTGTGGAGGTAGCTACAAACACTCTACGACGTGAGTGAGAGGGACCCTCATTATCATTGCTCCACACTGGCTAAATCGAACTCCTTAAGTTCCTAGACCATGTTGTGTCCCATGCGACAACATGTGCCAAAGAGAACCGTACCATGTAGGTCTGTAATTGTTTCAACAAGATTCAAACCCATTACGGTATCTTGATGAACAAGGAAGGGAGAAAAAAACAATATTTTCTCAAAATGCTATGCTTGTCCATGACCTTGTCACTTGGCTAAAGAGCAAGCTGGATGAAATCCTTCCAGGTCAAACATCTCGGTTACATAACACAAACAAACTTAATTGGAAAGGAAAATAAATCCAAAAAAACATGTACTTACCACGAGGTGGAAATTACCTGATACTTACCCGGAAGTCAAGTACAACCCTCAACCTGTAAGCATACCATAGCAAAAAAATTGTGACCTGCTAATCACTAAATTAGAGATTAATGAAGATAAAAAATTAAACTTGTAACCCTTGGTGTTGCCGTGGCAATCCAAACCCCTGGGTAGAGCTTGCAAAACCAACCCCCTTGGTGAAAGGTTGGAAAGAACCTTTTGACTATCCCTTGGCAGATAATGATTCTTGAAAAACAAAGTGTGAAGGTGTTAAAAAATGACCATCAACACATATAGTGTGATTTCGTAAGCACATATGTGGTCATACCACAAAATTGTGCTCCTATATGCACACCTAGTGCTATAGAGAAAATGGGAGATCCACGCAGGGTGGAACCCATAGCTCTTATGGACAGCCATGCTGTCGGAAATGCTTGCTGCATCTATACACCGTGTTATAGAATAGCCTATCCGAGTGTAAGTTAATAAAAAACGCAACTCAACTGTCGCACCAAAAACATGTAGTGCTTACAAAATATCCATATGTAATGACAAGACTCTTGCTTGGCATTTAATATCAATGTAGAGTCTACGGGGTAGATCTGCTCAAGCTAGAGAACAAGCACCCAAGGAATGCCAACAGGTGGGTCACGCTGACTATCACAATATATCACTGGAGTCTCATCAATGCCAAGATTTATGACTAAGCGAGATAACCATACAGCCTCTTGACTTGCATCCGACAATGCAACGTACTTTGCTTCTGTAGTGGAAGACGACCTACAATCTTGAAGACATGACAAGATACTGCTGCTCCAACAAATATGAAAACATAGCCAGATGTCGATCTCCTATTATCAACACAACTCGCATAGTCTGCAACCGCATAATCCATGATGGATGTATCACTGTTCCCAAATCGTGAACACCTGCCGATCGTACCTTTAAGGTACCTAAGAATGTGCTTCAATGCTTCTCAATGCTTGCTGCCAGGATTTGCCATATATCGGCTCACCACTCCCACTGCAAAAGCAATGTCTGGTCTTGTGGCCACCATAGCATACATGAGACTGCCCACTACCAAAGAATATGGTACCTTAGCCATTTCAGCTCGCTCAGCATTAGATTTGGGTGCATCTTCCTTGGTGAGGTTCAAGAATGCTTGCATTGGGGTACTCAATGCTTTCCCTCCCTGCATATTGAAACGCTGCAAAACTTTCTCAATGTATGTTTCTTGAGATAACTCAAGAATACAACGTTTGTGATCTCTTTTGATTCGCATGCCAAGAAAGTGTGTAGCATCCCCCAAATCTTTCATTGCAAAATTATTGCTAAGTGTTTTCTTCAAGTTGGCAATTTTCGCAATGGATTTCCCAGCTATAAGCATGTCATCAACATACAAAACTAGAATGATCATTGAGCCATCATCTAGTTTTTTGGCGTACAAGCAGTGATCCTCTTCGCTCCTTTTATATCCTTGAGACCTCATACATGCATCAAATTTATGATACCACTGCCTTGAACCTTGCTTTAAGCCATAAAGTGCTTACATACTAGCTCCTCACAAGATGCGTTCTCCTGAACAAACCCTTTAGGCTGCTGCATGTAAACATCCTCATCGAGATCCCCGTGAAAAATCCATTTGGAAAAGTTCCATGTCCTCAATTGCTACAAGACCAAGTACGGATCTAAGTGTTGTCATCGTGACCACATGCGAGAAGATTTCATCAAAATCGACTCCCCTTTGCTGTTTGAACCCTTTGGCGACAAGTCTAGCCTTGTACTAATTTGGATTTGGATTACCTGAGGTAAATTTCTTCTTGTAAACCCATTTGCAAGGTAAATCTTTTGCACCATTTGGCATTTCTACCAAGTCCCAAGTGTCATTAGCTAGAATCGAGTTATACTGAGATTCCATAGCCTGCTCCCACTTCACCACATCATCCGTCATCATGGCTTCTTGGTAGTAGCTTGGCTCACCGCAATCGGTCAACCTGATGTAATCAAGACCTTGCTCGAAACACACAAGTGGACGAGAGACTCTAGTGAACCGTCTCACTCCCTGACCATTGCAATCTGCTCCCTCTGGAGCATTGCTAGTGAAAGGTACATCACTAGCCCGCTGAGTTGATTTCACTGTCTCTGAGGCAACATCCTCAAAAGTGACTCTCTGAACCTCTATTTCCTTGATAGGTTGTTTATGCATCTTCGACTCATTGAAGATCACATCTAAACTACAGATGACTCGACAAGATTCCGGGTGCCAGACGATATCCCATCTCTCCATCTGCACCATATCCAATGAAAATACATTTGTGTGACTTTGGCTCTAACTTCTGTCGAAGTTGTTTAGGCACATGAGCATAAGCTTCACAAACAAAAACACGTAGATGGTCATAGTGGGGCTTACGTTTAGACCGTAACTCTTCTGGAATCTCATAATTCAATGGCGTACTAGGAGGACGATTAATAATGTGCACTGCAGTCAAGACGGCTTCTGCCCAAAAGCCTTGTGTGAGATTTGTCTAGAAAGCATGGCTGTGACTCTTTCCTGAATCGTACGATTCATGCGCTCAACAACTCCATTATGAGCTGGTGTGTATGGTGCAGTAAACTGCCTTTTAATCCCCCTTTTAGCACAAATTGTCAAATTCTTTGGAGACATACTCTCCACCATTGTCAGTCCGCAACCTCTTGAGTTTCTTGCCAGACTGATTCTCAAGAAGTGCTAAGAATCTCTAGATCATAGGAAGAACTTGATCCTTATGTTTCAAAGGATATGCCCACACCTTTCGAGTAGATTCATCTATGAATGTCACAAAATAGCTGCCCCCCCCTAGAGATTTGGTTGACATAGGACCACAAAAATCACTATGTACTAAATTCAGAGGTTCAGCTTGCTTTTGACCCAATGGTAAGTGCATGGACCTAGTCTCTTTGCCATAGATACAATGCTCACAAACAGGAAAGTCAACATAAGACAAGACAGGTAAGTAGCCAAAACGAGTCAGAGTTCTTATTCCTTTTTGGCTAATATGACCTAGCCGGCAATGCCACAACTCAGTAGATAGCAGCTCGGCTATAGATATGTAATCATGACCAACATTTGATACATGCATGGAATACAAGGTACCATGCTTCTGACCTGTGAGTACAACAAGATTACCTTTGCGTACTATCCACAAACCATTGCCAAATGTGGTGTTGTAGCCCAAATCATCAAGCTGACAAACAGAAATCAAACTTTTAGTCAACTTGGACACAGGTCTGACATTACATAAAGTGAAGTGCGTGCCATTCCTTAGATGCAATTTGACGTTTTCGACACCCTCAATGCCTAGTTCATAAGCATCACCAAGTATCACTTTGCCACAAGAGTGAGAATAAGTAGAGAACCATTCTCTATGTGGTGTCACATGGAAACTCGCACCAGAATCTACTATCCAATTCTGTGCATACTGCACATCTTTTATAACAAGAGCCTCGACAGGTAGACCAATACGTCAGAGGTAAGTGGCATATCAACCGCTGGAAGAGTCTCTACAATAGGAGCATTTGAAGACTCTAGCACATTGATCTCCTCTAACTTTGCTTTGCCCTTGTTTGAATCATTAGACTTAGAAACTTCATCGGATTGTTTATCCTTCCTACTTTGCTGCCATTTCCTGCAATCCTTCTTCACATGCCCTTTTTTATGGCAGTGATAGCACTTGACATTATGCATAGAACCCCGAGACTTACTGCGTGAGCCCCCACGTTTCTTGCTTTTGGCACGACTTTGAGTGTGACCCCTCTGTCTATCACTAGCAACATAAGCATCACCATCCTTCTTGCCTTCGAGAGATTTCCTCAAATCACCTCAGTAAACAAACTCCGAAGGACATCATTGTATACTAGACCGGTACCAGGTGCTGAGTTGCTAATTGCAGTACAGAACGTATCCCAAGATGAGGGTAAACTGCATAGCAAGAATATACATTTGATTCCCTCATCAAAGACCAAACCCTAAGTGGTCAACTGAGTGAAAATGATATTGAACTCATTAATGTGAGTAGAGATAGTGCCCTCTTCCTTCATACAAAGGTCAAACAGCTTCTTCATCAAGAAAACCTTATTAGTGGCACTTTTCTTCTCATAACTGAAACACAACTTATCCCATACATCTCTAGCTGTCCTTTCTCCAACTATAGTAAAGTACACAGATTTGGCCATGTAACATTTAATGGCCTAATAACTTGTGTGTAGCGGAAATTAACATGAACATAGTGGGCATTTCATTAGAATAGATTCCTAATGAGAATTACAAGAGTGCTTGGGTGGAGAGAGCAACAAAAAGCATAACACCTAGTTAGATAGCATCAACAATACTTTCAAAAGAGAGAGAAATTAAGCTATTGACAACAGTTGAGGATCGGATTTTCATGGAGCCGGTCCCCCCTCCAAAAGGCTTTGTATTATGGTTTCTCCCATCAAGAGAGACATTGTACAATACAATTCTTTGTGTTCCTTCAAGACTAGCTAGTGCAATGAAGATGAAAGCTTCATGCACTAAGCAAAACACTTAGCAAAAACAACTTTAATTATCCCCATTCTCAGACCCAAGACCTCACACACCTTCGAAGATGGTGAGAGCTAGCAGGGTATGAGAGTAGATTGAGAGGAAGGAGTATCTTACGAGAAAGATGTACATCTCCTCACATAATCACTCATATTAGCATAGCTTTAGCTTAGTAATTAGCTTGGTAGAGGAGATGATCATGCATTGAAGCTTGGCTCTTGGTTGGATTTGCATCCACAAGCCAAGAGTGTGTCGATGTAGGCTTCTATCTCACAAGCTTGGAGTAGGTGATGAGCTCTCCATTAAAGCTTGGGAAGAGATAGTCTTCTCTTTCTTCACACATGAGATTGTGTGAGTGTGTGTGTGATAATTCTTTGCAAAAATCAGCCCCCTCTCTCTCTCTCTTGGGCGAGCCCTCTTGCTATTTGCTCTTGCTCCAGCCTCATTGGCCCTCCCCAAGTCAAGCCAATGACCATTAAGCAGCATAAGTGATAGCCTTTTGACATGTGTCCCCCTTTCCCCTTTTGTGAGAGCTTTAGGTAATTTAATAATTAAACTAAACTCTCATTGGACCCCTTTGCCTCCTGGCCAATAGGAATCAGGCAAGCCATTGGGCTCCTGAATGCTCATTGGACCCCTTTGGAGACTGTCCAATAGTCTTCTAGGAGACTTAATTCTCATTGGTTCTTTTATTAAGTGTTTTTAAATTAATTAAACTAGATTTACTCTAGCCTAATTCTCATTGGTCCACCTCCAAGGCCGTCCAATAGGAATCGGGCACACCTTGTGGGCATCTGGGCTAGGGAGCTGACATGTGTCCCTAATTCCCTTTGTGTAAAGGGAGCCTGTGTGTGTGTGTGTGTGTGTGTGTGTGTGTGTGTGTGTGACTTTCTCTCTCATACCCTACTCCCAAGGCTCGCCCCCTCCTATGTAGGGATTTGAAAAGACTTTTTGGTCACACGCAAAGCATCCAATTTCGCCTAGGGTTGACCTTTGGGCACAACCTTTGAATTTTGGAACCTTAGCATTTTGGAAGTCTAAATGGGCTGAACCTTAGGGTCTTTTTAGCCCATTGTTGCACATGGATCTTTTGCAGATGGCCCCCCTTTTGGATCCCTATTTTCCCTCCTTTGGACCCCTACAATGGCCGGTCTGCTAGCTTAACCAATATTCTAGCTTTTTCTCCCCTGGCACTTCCCCACATTAAATGATCAGTTTAATATGAGAAAATCATTTAGGAGAATTAGATATTGATTATTATGACAGGCCAAATGCAAATGGAGGGTAGATTTAGCCTTAGCATCAAGTTTCTCCCACTCAACATCTATACACTCGCCCTCTGGGTGCTCCATGATAGGAACCAACTAGCCTTTTTGTATAAGAACATCTTGAATCTGCTCTTTCCAGGTAGCAAAATTTGTCCCACAAATTTTTGGATATTGTAAATATCCTTTTCACCACTAGATAACATGGCTGCAAGCTAAAGATAATATGGCGATAAATATTGGTAATTTTGGGAAAAATTCTACAAAGTTTTCCCAGAAAAATTGACAAAATCTCAATCCAAAACTGTCACAAGAGATCAGTAACTCATCAAAAGTAATGCTCTTAGAGCATAAGACATGCACATCAACCACTAACTGTGCCTAAAAAGTCAAAAGTTGACCCAAGACTACCAACACGACGTAAATGCACCTAGCCCTCTCTATAGATGTCATATGGCGAGGCCATGAAAAAGGGGTACTCTAAAAACCTGTATCACCAAAAGGATCTCAACATTCGAGAATCCCCCAGCTCAAGAAAACCTCACGCTATCGACCCTCACAAAAGGTTATGAAGACAAGAAACCAGCCCGGTCTTAGAAAGGGCCTCCGAACTAAGTCTTAGAAACGGTCGGACTGCCAGAAACAAGCCAAATCGGCTCCACAAATGGTACATATGGTAGTTTCCGCAACTCAGCGTACATCCACTGTCAACAATACTGCAAGGTGCAATATACGCGCTCGAACAGGCGCCAAACAAAATGTGCGAGCAGTAAACAAATCCCTACGAGGAGTAAAACTGCTCTCAAAAGAGCTCAAGCACTATCAAAAGTGCAAAAACAATGCATATGCGCATCAAGTACCCCCACTGAAATCTGTGTTGATGCTAAACACTGCAACCTGTAAGAAACCTGGATGTCCTGTATGTACGCAAGAACCTGTGAGGAGATGGATGCCTGAAAAACCCGAGACAATGTCGATGCCAAAAAGTGCTCCTAATCAGCCCATAAACACCATCTATATAACACATAATAGCCATAAAATGGCTATATACCATCCCAAAATAGTCTCTGAACAACTTGCACCAGTGTCCTGTATACCTGTACTTGTACCTCTAGCAAAAGTGGAGTTGAAAAATACAACTCCTGAAGCATAGCTCGGATGAAGCTTTCGACTGCACGAACAGCTTCGAAAGGGGGGTAAAACTTCAGGGCACCTACTGGAAATGTTCTCGGGACGTTGAATTTGCCGATGCCAAAATCCAAAACCTCTTTGCACTTTTGAAAGTGCGCCTGCACGGATGAAAAAAAGGCAAGCACAAACCCTGCTCTGATACCAGTTGAAGGTGCCGCGAGAAGCGTATGCGAGTACGAGAGAGAGAGAGAGAGAGAGAGAGAGAGAGAGAGAGAGAGAGAGAGAGAGAGAGAGAGAGAGAGAGAGAGAGAGAGAGAGAGAGAGAGAGAGAGAGAGAGAGAGAGAGAGAGACCTGCTTTGGGTAACGTTATCCTGTTGTTGTAGCTCCTTATTCTGTTGTATTAAAGAATAAGTGTATAATGGTTAAGTTAGTAGATGGGTTAGTAGTAAGTGGGATGTCCTGCCAGTTGGCCTGAATCCCAACTGACTTGAGCTACCACGACTTTAAGCATATTTGCAAAGCTTTCAATGTCCATGGGTAGCTTTATAATCATTTCTTAAGGCTAAGCTTGCTTTTCTTGCTTGAGCCTCAAAATTCTTCTCAAGAGGCTCCCGATAAATAATGCACCTTCATTTGCAATGAACGTTTCTATTTTTGGTTTTTTTGGTTCCTGTGTAAATAGCCAATTCAATGCATGATCCTCTGAAAAACCAATGAGAGCTTCTCGTTAACAAAGAGACAATTTGTGTAATGGTGAGAATTGCCTTCAAATTGATAATAGCACTGAAAAACCAATGAGAGCTTCCCATTAACAAAGAGACACTTTGTGTAATGGTGAGACTTGCCTCCAAATTGATAATAGAACTTGGCACCATTGTTAAAGTTTATGCATCTCAAGTGAATGCACAATGTGGTTCCATTATTTTTATGCCTTCTAGATATTTAATCTACTTATTTGACATCATTTTGGTAGGGCAATTTCTTGGGTGGTAACTAAAGGAACCCAAGATGGTATATATAGAGCACCTAGCTCCCATTGTATAATCATTTGACTCATTAAGAAGTTGGTTGGTTCAACAAACTCTCTCTCTCTCTCTCTTGCATTCTTTCCCTAGCTCTACACTTTTTCATAGCCAGCTTTGACATGGTATTAGAGAAAGATTCATATGGATCATAGTGAGTGGCGGCATGATGAGGAAAGGAAGAGCTTTGCAGTGATGGATGTGCTTTTTGTCTATGGGTTGTAGCATTTTGAAATGCTAATAGAACAGACCCATCATTTTTGCTCTCTTGATCCATTATTTTGAAATGCTGCACTAGAGAAGAGGCCATCTACAGGGAGCATTTTGAAAAATTGTTGGTACAAAAATCCTACTGGCAATTGTAGAGCATTTGAAATGTTGTTGGCAAATGCCTACTAGCAACTTTGTTTTGCATAGCGTTTTGAGATGCTTTTGGCAAATGCCTATTGGAGACTCTATTTTGCGGAGCGTTTGAAGATGCTATTTGACAAGGTGATCCTGTTGATTCCTACGAGATCCCAAAAAAAACATCGACTTTTTTTCCTCTCCGTGCCTAGCATTTTGAAATGTGCCTGAGTGGGTAGTTTTTGTCTGCTTTGATGAAGGCATTTTGAAAGGCACATGCAATGATGGTTTTTTGCAATGGGTCGCCTCTCGTGATCATGGTGATCCAACTCTTGGCATCAATTACAATGGCTTGAATATGTAACATAGCTACAGAAAGTGACTCCTCAAGTGACTAGACCATTACTTGGTTAGCGGTCTTGGCACTCACAAAGTTTTCAAGAAAGAAGAGGCTCTATTTGTCTCCAAGATTGTGAAGGCAAAGGCAAATGCAAGAGCACGGGAAAGGGCCAAGGTAAAGGTAAGCTTGAAGATGATGAAAGAGACTATCATTCCGCCCAAGAAATTGGTGTTGCACATGTGGTGGCTGCCATAGTGGCCTTGGCCTCAATTTTCTACCCAATGGTGTTTGCTACAACATGATTTGGCCTTAGAGACAAATGTGAGCAATAGAGAGTGGCAATAAGAGCTCCCAATACTTGATTTGAACCCATGCATAGGAGAACAAGTTATTGATGTTTGAACCCCGTGTGTTGGAGTTCAAGTCACATTGCATTTGGTAGGGAACCGACATGATGTATACAAACACTATGGATGTAGTGCACACAATCCATTGTTGTTGGCCGGTAGGCCATGTTCCAAAGTTCATTATCTTGTAAAATCTTGGACGTTGATGTGTTCACAGTTCACAAATGGGGATTCTTGTTTGTAGTGTGGTCTATAGTTCAACTTTCTATGAGGCAACTAGTGCTCAAGATGGTATTATTTTTGGGGACATCTTGGTGCTTGATCAATAGAGGACTCTCTCTCCCTCTCCCTCTCTCTCTCTCTCTCTCTCTCTCTCTCCCTCTCTCTCTCTCTCTCTCTCTCTCTCTCTCTCACACACACACACACACACACACACACACACACTGGCAATACATATCTTGTTTACCTACTTAAAGAGCTAATTGCTCTTTGACCTTGGCTTTACTTGATGGTAATATTTCATACGGCCAACTTTGTGTGTCAATATCAAGTCTCCTCTTTATCGTGTCTAAATGATTGGATATATTGAAGAGATTACCACTTTAAAAATTGCATACGTTTTTTTCCTCCAAGGACAAGTCTCGTACACCAGGGTCTAAGCCTACTTTGTAACTTCAAAAACTCTATAAGAACTCCCATATTTTTTTTCTCTATAAGAAACTTCTCTCCATGCAAGCTCATCCTCTTTTGGTTTGATGAGGATACCTACATTGCTTGATTCATTGATAATCCTACCTCAAAAAATGATATAAACTATAGAAGATTTATTTTTTTGGGCACCATATGCTTACCAGCTTGGGTTGAAAGATTTGTTTGGTATGGCCCACCTTAAACAAAGGTATTGACTGATGAGTAGCCTGATTGTTGATGGTTTAATGCTTTAAGAAAAACTTTGAATTTTTACCAAAGAAAACGGTGATAAAACTTTCTAAAAATAAATGAATCATGTTAAGCACGATTAACAATATTTTTGGTAGGATTTACATGTCAGCAATACGTAGGTAAGGGCTATACATGTTGACAATATTTATTAATGAGTATACATGTTGTCAATTTCCTTACAAAAATTATTTGAAAAAGTCTAAATTGATTTTTTTTGGGATCTGTAAGGATTTAAAGAAACTAGGAGGACTCCTACGATAAATCTTGATACCACTTTGAGAGTAACGGAGCCTTTTCAATGATCATTTTTATTATGTTCTAGAAATTGAAGATGGTTCAAAAAGTTTTTATTGATTAAAATGGAAAGGATGTAGAAGCCCTCTAAATGGATTTCAAGACTCAAAAACTTAGTCATACATTGTTATTTAAAAAACACATGAACATTTAGGCCATTAGATACTCTAATAATTTTCAAGTAGGACAAAGATAATAACTTTGAGAGATTGGGGATAACCACATGCTCATAACCACCCAGCCATCCTATATATAGTACCTTGGTCCTAGCTATATATAGACCCCTTAATTGCATGTGTGTTCTGACCCTTGGCATGACATTACTCCCTGTTGGCGAAGTGTTTTCATCCTCAAAAACAAAAGTGGCAATATCTTCATAAGAACACTAATGGTTTCCTCACGGCTCTAGTTGTCCATTTGATCACTACATGATTTTGTCGGAGTTTTAATGAAACCAGAAAGAACACCTTGATCTTCCACATTGTTGTCCCTTCACAACCATTTGTGTAACCAGATTATATCCAAAATAATGTGTAGACTCTATTTATAACTCACTTAAGTATGTTAAATGAGTTACCACAACTAAGAGGTGACTAAACGAATGACCATTTTCTAAAGGTGCTAGAACATGTAAGAACACCTCTTCTCATCTTTCCATGAAATTGACTTGCTGGAAAATCTCATAAGCATAGATTTAGTCCTTGATTTTCTATCATTCCTCATTAGTAGGCACCCCCACCATAAATAGTGATCGAGATTGAAAATATGTCATAAACATGAATGGACTAAACCTAGTTGCAACATGAAAGTGACTTGCTGACAAATCTCATCATCACGGAGTAAGTCCTTGACTTGTTGTCATTTCTCATCACTAGAAAACCTAAGTAGTGATCGAGGTTGAAAACCTGTTCTAAATATGAATGGACTAAACCTAGTTGCAACATGCTTTGCATCATGATAAGCAAACTCCAAATTAGAGAGGTAATCTTTCCAATTGGATTTCTTCTCGCAAATGTACGTTCTTAGCATGTCCTCTAGCACTTGATTAATACTTGCAAGCTACCCATCCATCTTTGGATGAGTGAGAATATTGATATTGAATCCTTCAAAAATGACTGGTAAATGTGGGTCACAATTACTCCCAATATTGCTGAGTAATCTATATAAACGATAGAGATTATGAACAATCAACTTGGATAAATAGTGAAATAAATAAACTTTACAAAGTTTAGTCAACCTATCTTGCACCTATGGAGCAAAATGATTCACAACTTATAAATCTCATGAATTTGCATGCTGCTCCAAATTTGCCTTTGCTAAACATAATGGCCCATAACACCTAGTGTCAATGCATTTAACAAAAACTGATCCGACCTTGCATTTTCATGACTATAGTTGCCAATGCTTATGGCAAATGTTATGCTCATAGCACAAATGGAAGAGGAGGGAAGAACATATATAAATAGGTCAATGAAAGAAACTAAATACTTCCCACTACAATCACTTGAAATCCTTGCTAACACATTTTGACCATAATAAGATGTGAAAATCAATCACATCTAGGTACAAACAATGAAACATTTTTATTAGTTATTTAACAATAATTACAGCCTTAACAAGTCTTGCTTGGTATTCAATAATTTTTGGCCACTGAAATTGTTCGTGATACTATGTGCTCAAAATGGTCTAATAAATGGATTTGACCAGCACCTAGGGACTTTGTCACGACACATAATTGAAATAATAAATACTAATGTTTGTCCCAGAGACTCATATTCTCCCCATGTGGATTGTCTTATATAGTGATGCCAAAACATATGACACCCATCAAGTACGAGATATACTTGTATGTAGAGGTAATCGTAAACACCCAGAAACATGAGTGAGAGGGACTCTCATGAACCTTGCTCCACACTGGCTAAACCAATCTCCATGAGTTCCTAGAACATGTTGCACACTTTGTGACTAAAAGCATGTGCCAAATGAAACCTTACCATGTAGACCTATAACTGGTTCAATAGGGAATGAACCCTTGATTGTATGTTAATGAACAGTTAAGAGAGAAAGTGATAGATTGTCTAAATGCTACCTGGTACACTACTTTCCCAAAATTCATTGCCCCTACATGACCTTGTCATGTGTTTGAAGAGCAAAGTGGATGAAAGCATTCCAACATATGCATTCCACTTGTGTAGCTCAAACAAAATATATTTAAAAATGAATCTAAACCAAATGATATGCTTACTATGAGGTGGAAAATATCTTATATGTACCCAAAGGTCGTGCAAATCTCAACTCTCAAAGATACATTACCAAAATTCCTTTGACCAATTAAACACTAAAAGTAGAGACTATTGAAGATAAATAAATATTTAATTGATAACCCTGGGTGTTTCTTTGGCAATCCAAACCCCTTGGTTAGATTTTGCAAAGAAACTGCTTATCAATTAATTGTGAAGCCTACTGGGGTTTTTGAAAATGTTATAGGTCAGCCTATTACTGATTCAGCGATAATGAGAAGTGCTAGTTAATGAGGATCAATGTTGGTCAAGAAGGTTAATGAACCTCTAGACGCAATTCCGGAAGCATACATTAGGAAAATTTTGAACTCATTTTTGGGCCTTTTAAGAGTGCCACATCATCAAAGTTGTACAAAAGAAAGCAATCAGGTAGACCCCTCTAAATATTGCTTAGAACCCCATGATATGACCTATCATAGGAAAGTTCTTGAAAAATGGATTCTAAAGAGCCAAGGTCCGAAAAGTTTGGATGACTTCTATGAAAGTTATGCCATTTTTTTTTCAATCAGCCAGGTTTGTTACCGTTACAGTAATCTAAAATCACCATTTTCTAGACCTACATGAAGGCAATATCCGATACATGCATGCTATATATCAATAGATAGCATTTGAAGAGTAGATTCTAAATATCCAACCTCCGACAAGTTTGGATCTTATTTGCAAGAAATTTACCGATCCCCACTTTTTGAAAGCTATGCCACATCAACAATTCTTACAAGGCCCATTTTTGAGTCCAAACTTTTCCTAATGTGAGACACGGCTCAAAAACAACCAAACCCAAGAAAAGAGGTGGATGACATATCCATATGAGGAACTAGAAAAGAAAAGGCTTGAAATGTGCCTGAAAATTATTCAGAAAGCCCAAGATTTACTAGAACCACTAGCTGAAAAACCTGAGGATGTGATCCTTGTCCCACCTACACCAATAATACCACCAAACGAAGAAGGAAAAGAGCTAGATCTTAGTCACAAGCACGTACCAAAGTTCAAGGACCCATCATTAGAACCAAGGACAATGTTGAATACCACGGATAACTATTCCAAGGGATTTCACCTAGCTCCACCAGAGGGTTGTAAAGACATAGATGGTGTTGACAAATTGTGGAAATAAGATAAAGAGGCCAATGAATCCTGTGAGCCAATTAGACGAGTAAATCAAACTAATGATGAAAATGGAGTGTTTCTTCCACTAATAGAGAAAATTGAGACCTGATCTCAAATGAATCTAGAAATGCAATCTTATTGAGGAGACAAAGGATCTATACAGTCTATGGACAATCAACCCCATTCACTAAGAACACTACCGTCCTATATGGGAGAGCATGAGGCCAAGTTAGATGTTATTGCAGTCCCATCACAGAGACCGTCTTCCGACAAGGTCATTGATTCAAAATGGCTGATAGACATTTTGTTGACACCAATCACTTGTACAATAATCTTAGTCTAGTTGCTTAGAATAAGACCAAACATGTGGACTAATGTGGGAAAATGCCTAGAGAAATTTGGTGTAAAAAAACCAATGACTCAAATCGAGGAAGGGATCAAAGAGCTGGAAATGCCTCAGCAAAACAGTAGGCCAATGCCATTAAACAAGGTAGGTGAGTACTATGAGGGAGAAGATGGATACACCACTCTTCTTGTGAAATTTCAAGGTGTACAAACCATGGCAATCCTTAATAGCTGATTCGGCGTTGCCGTCGCAACAAAAAAGATCTAGAAACAATGGGGAAAACCAGCAGTTAGGGCTACAAGATGAAACTGCAACTTGTAGATGGACACATGGAAAATCCCATAGGACTGCTAAAAAAATTAGTCATCACTTCTTGCGGAATTAAATATGAGCAAACCTTTGCTATTGTTGATTTTGGGAAGAAGAACAATTATGACATATTATTGGGAAGATCATTCATGTGACAATTGAAAATGGTCCAAGACTAGGGTTATGACCATATCTACGTGAGACATATGGAAACCATGACAAGGATAAACTTGAAAGACCCTAGCTACAGGGATGTGATGAGAACACCGGTTGAGGAGTTTGATTCCGCTATGATACCAGGATCAAAAGTTCCAGCATGGTTGGGTAAGCCTAAAGAAATGTGGATGTGTGGAGCTTTGCAATGTGAAAGATTAAAGCGAGAGGAATGTATCCTAGAAAGGGTGATTGAAGATAAGGATTATATCCTAGAACCATTTCCTGAAGAAGTGTTAGAGCCACTAGAATGGGAACACATCTTGGCTACTCTAGATGTGTGTGCTGCTATTCAAGACGCGATCCCACAACGAAGTTTTGTGACAAAGATGGCTCTGATGTTTTTCCTTATTTTGTAGTGAGTGTGATCCAAAAAAACAAAGAGAACAAGGAATCAACAAGTTCCCAAAATGAAGAGCAAACAAAGGAATGTTGCAATCAAAAGACGAAAAAGAAGACGAGTTCTATGACTCCGTAAACACTTGGAGCTTCAAGAAGATGTCGACTATGGAAATCCAAACAACCCAGCACGTGACATGAACGACACTTTAACTAATGCTCATTTTTATGATTGTCTAGATCAAAGACCCAAGAACCAATGTCAATGCTGCAAGAATAAAGTGCATCAAAAGTGGATTCCAAAAGCCCCAGTGGTGATGTAACCGCACAAGCATCCTCATACGTGGCTCCTATACAAGAAGGAAAGACTCAGCCAAGAGGAAGACGGCCATGGCAACGAGCTAACAATACGCTAATCAATGGGCTAGAAAAGTCCTTTTTCTAGAAACTGCAATAAAAGATCAAACAAACATTAACTTTTCATAACCAGCCAAACCACCAAGGAAAAACATCGGATATCAACCTTGATGAGGATAGTAGCAACAATGATGATTCTTATGACATCCCCTACTAGAAACTCATGTCATCATTATCACTAGCAGCTTCCATAACAACCAAGGAAGGCCAAAAGCAAAGAACAAAAAGTCAGAGTCAGAAAGTTTGACAAATTTGGATACCAAAGAGCCAACTCATCCAAAAGTAGGTATGGATCAAGAAGACAAAGATCTTTGATGAAAAATTGCAAGATCCAACACCAAAGGGAAAACAATCAAAGTACGCAAGAACAATTAAGAGAATCATAAAGTTGCAAGCTTTTGCAACTCATATTTGGCTTCCAAAGAAGTTGATTCAAGCACAAAGAGGTGAGGAGTTTATTTGGATTCCAAAATGGTTCAAGTATCAACTCCCAAAGTCTGAATCTCGTCCCCAACCAAGCGTACAAGGGATGAAGCAAATACCACTATCGACTCATAGAAAGACAAGGTGGCTTCCAAAGAAGTCTCTTCAAACAAAAACAAAGTAGGGACAAGTATGGGTTTCCAAACGAGAATCATCAATGAGACAGCAGGCAATCACAAAGAAGTGGGTCCCAAAGGAAACCAATAAAACTATTGTCACCGCACTACCACTTGAATTCTTTCAATCCCTCATACAATTACAATACAGTTAGAAGAGAGCAAGTTTCTCACTTCACCATTGCATGCTTCACAAGGCTTACAGATCAGGTGAAGTGAATGCACAGGAAAATCTCAAAAGCAAAATAACTAGAGACAACCAAAGAGGATGTCCAAATCTCTCTACAACCTTCAATCAAGCAAATAGCACAGGAGCTTCAAAGACCATCGCATTGCTTAGGATAGGAAGCCTCACTAGCAAATGCCAATAAAAAAACTGCTTATACCCACATCTTGCACATCATAAATTTTTTCCATGCATTGACTACTCATGCATAATAGGGCTACATTACAAGGCCTGCATTGACACAATTTTTAATTGCCTAAGCACATCACATACCCTTGGCGATACCTTGTCATCCAAGAGGACTCCAAATAGGAGGGGGGGAGGCATTCTAAATGCGGACCTAATATTATGAATATTAGAGGGCAATGTTTTGTGAACTGCATTGAATTTTTGCGTTTTATTGTTTTTTTTTTTGGACAAATCCAGAGTATATGCCCTCATAATAGCGTTACGTGAGAAGTATGGGGGCTAAAGTCATATATGAGCCCCTAGGGACATGTGTACATTTTACATAATGTTTAGAATTCTATTCGAATGATTTTGCTTTTTGTTGAGTTGATTTTTGGCTTTGTTTAGTTGTTTTTTGAGATTTTCCTAAGAGAAATAGGGGGGGAAATCCATAATCCAGATGAAGAAAACACTAAAGAGATGCTTGACAAGTACAAAAAGAAGAAGGTACAGAAAAACAAATAAACTTCACGAGATATGTCTCAGAAGCCATATGCACAAGGCTATAATGTCATAGGTAAGAAAAGAATGCTGATTAGTCTTCAACAACAATATCAGGCCAAAAAATGACTGAGAATGGTCATAAAACTCCGGGATGGCCTACAAGGACAAAGAAAGTTGGTGATGTGACTAAACAAAAGAACCCATCAAGTGTAAAGTTTCCTATGAGACACTTCACATGACTGCAAGGCCATATACAAGAAGTAGATATTTATAATGTAAATCTTCTAACTTATGACTTGATGAAGCCTAACAAACAAAAGGGACTAACAATACTGACAAAAAAAGCGCGAGGGAAGGGAGGGGGGGGGGTAGAAACAATAGTTCAGTCATCTATCAACGATAAATGTATGTAGGAGCAACCAGGGGTCAAGCCAAATTCTGGTCATCAGTATTGGTTCTACATGTTTAGAGGATGCTCATTATATAATTCATTTCAAGTTTGGTAGCCAGAAGGTGCCAGAGATGCCCATTAGTTATTTTTGAGACTGAAATCCAAAAAGTTAGCTTAGAAAGCCAAATACAAGTCCAAATCAAGCCAAATTTTGTCAGTAGGCTATGCATAGAGAATACAAGCTAAGGGTGAAGAAAATTTGAAAAAAAGGATAAAAGTCTAACCCCTAGCCAAAGATTGCAATTTTTCAAATCTAAAGCCATGATAACCATCTACATACCATGTACATCATGTATATGAGTTTTGGAGATAAATTTATAATCATACCTCATAAATGGTCATCAATAAAAAATGCTATTGAATAAAGCCTTTTTGAACCTGACTCGGGGAATTAATTGGGGTTTGTTAGGCTTTAATTAAGTCATGTATCAAGTAGAAGCATTATAATGATTTACATAGCACACAAAAACTAAACAGTGGCAAATGCGACTTTGATCACCTTGATGCAGGAACAAAGAAGTCCTCAATGAAGAATATCTGACTCAAAAGGTAGACAATTGAGACTCAAGGCCTTAAGTCATTCTTGAAGTATAGTAAGGCCGTCAAGCACTAGACATCAAAAGATGTTCTAGTAAGAAATCTATAGAGGCATCCAAAATACAATGTACAAGTACTGGAGCAAACAAAAGCAAAAACGACAACAAAGATCGCACCGACATTGAAAATCAGGTCTTGTCAGGGATGACATGAATTCGGAGGGGGGAGTGTTGACCCATGGGTCAACAGTACGACATAACTCAATGCTTGTACCAAAGTCTTATTTTTTGAGAGTTATGAAAAGATTAGGATTATGGTTAAAAACATCATTTGTAATGAGTAGCTATTCTAGTTGCAGAAGCCCGGCTGTGATGGCACTTCTAGATTGTAAATAAAAATCCATTTGACCCATTGAACTCGATTTTGGTTTAACCTATGGTAGCCTTAGCATATAAGGTACCTAGGTTATTCTGTAAGGAGAAATTTATCTTAATTAAAGCTTTGAGCTGTTGTCGATTGTGTGTGAGAGAGAAAGAGAGAGAGCGTGAGACTCATCCTGATGCTACTTCCTCCTCCTTCATCACATTGGAGATTTGACTGCACCACTGTGATAGGATCGGAGAGAGCTACACAATAACGCCAAGCATTCCATGCAAAACAGAGCACACGTGCCAATTCATCTACGAGCTTTTTGTGGTTCCAATGTTGCGAGAGTGAATTACACCACCTATAAAGTGCATGCAACACCACCTAGATCAACATAATGTCAATCGAGGACACAGATGACACAATAGGTGCACATAGACAATATCTATAGCTTGTCAGGTTGATACCATCCCACACATACAACACTCTGGAAGGACAACTAAGAAAAAATCAGGAATCTCAATGCTCTCAACTATACCACCCACCGCACATACACACAAGCGAAAGGAAACTCACCAACTCATACCAGAATTGTATGAAACTTAAGGAACACTATCCCCTCACTAGGATACACCTGTCCCAAAGCCTCCTCACTCCAAACCCATCTACAAAAAACGCGAGTATGAAGACAGAGCAGAATCCCAAAACTGAAATCTATAAGTACCTATGCGTAGCTTATGTCTCCACCTACTTGCACGCAAAAAATAGACATCGTCTGATACACCAACGACCATAAATATCTCATAGATGCGTTGGCATGTGCGCTCCATTTTGCATTGAATGCTTGGCATTGTTGCATAGCTCTCTCCGAGCCTATCTCAATGGTGCAGTCAAATATCCAATGTGATGAACGAGTAGGAAGTATCACCAGGATGAAGCTCACACTCTCTCTCTTTCTCTCTCACACACAGCTGACGACATCTCAAAACTTTGATTAAGATTAAGTTCTCCTTACAAAATGACCTAGGTACCTTATATACTAATGCTACCATAGGTTAAACCAAAATAGAGTTCAATGGGTCAAATGGATTTGTATTTATAATTTGGAAGTGCCATCGCACGCCGATTTTTGCAACTAGAATAGCTACTTATTACAAATGATGTTTTTAACCATAATCCAAATCATTTCATAACTCTCAAAAAATAAGACTTTGGTACGAGAATTGAGTTATGCCATACTCCTGACCCATGGGTCAACACACACACTATTTTCACAACAAGCATTTAAGGGCAGTTATTTCAATTTCTTTGGAGCTTACAAATCTACAAGATAACACACAAGAGTACACTAAGTGCATGCTAAGGATTTAGTGTATATAGAAAAGTTTAGTAGAATAGAAATATGATGTACGTTATCAATTCGTGGAGTTTGAAAATAGCCTCCCTCACTTTCTTATCCATGCTGCATGTGCACATACTCACGGGCAAAATGACCTACAATGTCAAAATGAACTACAATGTTTTAGTCAAGGCTTATAATTCAATATCTAAATGAAACGAAGGACAATTACCTATAACATCTTGTGCCAATAGTGAGACTTCAATCCATACAATTGAACACTTTCACCTTTCTTTGCCTTTGTGAGAGCTCCCTTTAGTGATCTCATGTATCCTATTAGTGTGCAAATAGAGGCAATGGAACCCTTCACTCCATTGGGCTTATCTTTGGTTAAAATCATGGGGCTTTGAGAAGCACAATATTTCCATTGGGTCCCCGACATGGAGTGGTGGATGCAGAGAGATGTTTCAAGGCTCTCAAATCCTCTCTCGCCTCCAAGGAGTCTCTTTTGCTTGTAATGTGGTCCCAAAGAGTGTGAGCAACATTATTGAATATGTGCATGGGATCCAAGAGGTGTTGTATTTTTAATTCCTTCCAATATGGAAGCCTTAAAAATGAGGAGTACCTTGACATACCTTTTGGTGGAGTAGATGAGGGTGGATCAATGTTGTAGTGCTCTTCCCAAATGCTTGCCCAATCTCTCATTGTGCACTTTAAAGGTGTCTTCCTATTTGTTAGAGCCTTATATTTGCTACGACTTTGGGGCAAGAAACTATGGTTGTTTGTACCTTGTGCAAGGCATCTGGCCCCTCCATCACCAATGATGGCCCGCAAGTAGGACATGCATTGCGGCCCAATCTGGACAACCCTGCACTCATATATTAGAGAAAGACTTGAAATTTCAAATGCTCAAGAGCAAGAAGAATGAACACAACACACCAAAAATCTCTCCAAGGTCAGGATAGTCATGCATTGTCCACATAAGGATACCCCTCACAATGGCCTCTCTCATCTCCTCTCGTTTGGAAGTGAAACATTGACAATGAAGATGCCCTTCCATAACTCCTCCAACTCCTGAATGAGGGGCTCGAGGTAGATATCAATATTTGCCACTTTGTACTTCCATAGCACAAGCAAGGAAAGAATTATATTGCCCTGCTTGGTTGTCTTCCATGGTGGAATATTGTAGTTGATGATCACCACTAGCGAAGTGCTCCATCATATAGACTTGGTGCCAAAGGTATTGACACCTATACTTGCTAACCCAAGCCTCAAGTGCTGAGGCTCTAGTCAAAACTCTAGCCACTGAGTGTCAACTTGCCTCCTTGAGTTAGAATATCGAGCCGAGTTTTTTTTTGGAGGGAGAGCCACCGGTGCAACACCATTGCTGCCCTCATTGGCCACTATAGCCACCAGCTCTTTTCCTCCACCCTCTGTTCCTCCACCACCTCCTTGGCCACCACTACTGTTGCCCTCCTTGGCTATTTAAGCCACCCTCTCCTCTTCCACCACCTCCACCCATCCCCTCTATCCTCCCTATCCTCTGCTCTTCACTCTCCTGCTGTCTCTGCCTCCACTCTCCCGATCTCTCTTCCTCTCTCTACCACCACACCTCTTTCTCACTAACCTCTTTCCTTTCCTCTCTCTCTCTCTCTCTCTAACCCTTGATTTATCTCACTCCCTCAATCTTAATGCCATGTACTCTGCCCATTATGTACCTTTGTTTCTCTCTCCCTCCCTTGGCCTCCACGTGTCATTTCAACCTGCTTCTTTCCTCTCTCTCACCCACTGCCTCTCTCCCTCTCTTGGTCTCTGCATGTCAATTTTACCTACTTCTACTCTGCCCATTATGTACCTTTGTTGCTCTCTCCCTCCCTTGGCCTCCACGTGTCATTTCAACCTGCTTCTTTCCTCTCTCTCACCCATTGCCTCTCTCCCTCTCTTGGTCTCTGCATGTCAATTTTACCTACTTCTTTCCTCTCTCTCACCCATTCCATCTCTCCCTTCTTGACCTCCAAATGTCATTTTAACCTACTTCTTTACTTTCTCTCCCTCCCTTGTGTACTCTCTCTCTCTCTCTCTCTCTCTCTCTCTCTCTCTCTCTCTCTCTCTCTCTCTCTCTCTCTCTCTCATGGAGATTTTTCTTCATGTCCATCTATTTGGATACCTGTCCTATACTCTAAACATGTCCCCCCCCCCCCCCCCCCCCCTCTCTCTATTATATATATATATATATTCTCCTCCGCCCAAACACGCTCTCTCTATCCCTCTCTCTTGTTAATGTTTAATGTTTAGTGAGAGAGAGAAAAAGATTGCTTGATTAATGTATGTTAATGTTTAATGATTAGTCAGAGAGAGAGAGAGAGAGAGAGAGAGAGAGAGAGGGGGAGGGAAAGAAAGAGAGGGAGAAAAAGATTGCTCGATTAATGCAGGTGCATGTTTAATTGAGTGAAAAATTGCTAGGTTGAAAAATAACTAAATGAGTAGAAAAAATACTTAAATAAGTTTAAAGAAAAAATCAAACCCTAAAAAGAAAAAAATAGAGTTAATTTAAAAAAGTAGGATTTTTTAGTAGATTAAATGGAAGAAATGAGAGAAAAATGAGATTTTTAGTAGATTTAATGAGGAAAATAAGAGAAAAAGTGTAAAAATAATAGAAAAGGGTAGAGAGAGACAATGAGAGATAGTTGGTTAGAGAGAGAGAGTGGAAATTATTTAGATAGAGAGATTATTAGAGAGAGAATGTACAGAGAGGTAGATGATTAGAGAGGTGGTGAGAGAGATGGATGGAAAAGAGAGATAGAGGAGAGAGAAGATATAGAGAGAGTGTATAGATTAGGTAGAGAGAGATAGAGAGTAAGTAGATGAAGAAAGAGTGTAGAGATTAGGTAGATAGACAGAGTAAGTAGTAGAGATAGATAGTAAGCAGAGAGAGTGTAGAAGAAAGGTAGATAGATGGATAAAAATCTATCTACCTCTCTTTCTACACCTATTATACCTCTCTTTGCACATCCTCTCTATCTACCTTGATTACGTAGAGAAGTAGAGATGTGTAGATTAGGTGTAGAGAGAAAGGTAAATAGATAGATAAAAATCTATCTACCTTGCTATCTACACCTATTCTACCTCTCTTTCCATGCCATCTCTATCTACCTTGATTAGGTAGATAAGTAGAGGTGTGTAGATTAGGTATAATTAAGGTGTAGATAGGGGCATGTAGATCAGGTAAAGATTAGGTGTAGAGAGAGAAAGAGAGTGTAGAGAGAGAGAGGGTATAGATAAAGGTGTCTAACATTACCTTGATGTATATATATACTTCTATGTAGGTAATCTATATGTGACTGTGCAAGTATGTATGTATGCATATACATATCTATGTGAGTGTATAAGTGTGTATGTATGCACATATGTATCTATGTGAGTGTGTGTATATGCATGTTTGTATCTATGTGAGTGTGTGTATATGCATATATGTATCTATGTGAGTGTGTATATATGCATGTTTGTAGGCACTAGGTAAAGGAGCATAGCACCCAACGCTTCCTCTCAAGTATAGTCTCTTTTTAATCATGGCGTTGCGGTCGTTGATTTACTCATGGTGTCACTAGACTACTGGCACTACTAGCCCCTAATGAGGTCTAATATTATGGTCCAGGTCTATGTATTTAATTATAGCGTATATATGCAACCTTGTATATGTATCTATATTTGAGTGTGTAGATACGTATATATGTATATATGTATCTATGTGTGTGTTTATATATGCATGTATGCAGGCACTAATTAAGGGAGCATAGCACCCGATGGTTGAACGCTTCCTCTTGGATATATTCCCCTTTTAATCATGGTGTTACAGTCCTTGATCCACTCATGTATCGATTACCACAACGTACTCTTGGTTATACCATGATTGAGACTATGATGATATCTAAAGAGGTGCCACTAGACCTTTGACACTACTGGTTCCTACTTAGGTCTAATAGTATATATGTGTGCATACATATACGTATCATGATGTGAGTGTGTATATATAAATATGTATGCATGTATGTACATATCTCTCTACCTCTCTTTGCACATAACCTACTTCTATTTTTCTCTCTCTACCTCCTCCTCTCCATTTACCTCCCTCTCTACGCCCCTTCTATCTACCTTGATCTAGCTCCCTCTCTATGCCCTCTTTGTCTACCTTACATAGAGAGATAGAGATGTGTAGATTAGGTAGAGATGCAATGTAGAAAGAGAGGTAGATAGATGCTTGAAAATCTATCTACCTCTCTCTACTCCTATATAGACCACCTACTGGGGAGTAGCTCCCACCTTCTTCCTTTGGTTGGTTCAAGTCGCAACAGCTGGGTCCCTCACCAGGGTAGCCGTCACCTCTAGTGGACTCGATTCTTGAGGCAATAAGTCCAAGCAATGGATTTAAGCTTATATGTAGTTAGTTAAAGGTGAGCTTGAGTGTGGATTTCTTTCTGTTATTTGCAGACGTGGCCCTCTTATGATTATGGTGGGATTGGTCCATTTACTCGGGTTCCTCAGGAAGTGGTAGATCCAGACCTACAATATGCACTCACTTTATGATAGAGTACCTATGTTTGACATAGGGTTTGTTTGATCGCTACACTCCACAACAACTAGCGGCTTATGGTCTTTCATAGCAGATCACAGAGTGGGGGAGTCAGCAAGGGACTTCATATGTCGAGAGCCTCGCATGATAGCACCTCCTTCTATTGCACCTTCTTACCAACCCACCTTCTTCCATCAGAGGGACCCACACCATTCCATTCTACTCCTGCTTTGCCCAATCCTTGGAGGGACTCCATACATCCTGAGTGTCGTACTGACACCACCTCCTTCTATCGCACCTTCTTACTGACCAACCCTCTTCCATCGCAGGGACCCACACCATTCCATTCTACTCCTGCTTTGCCTGAGCCTGGTCGACAATCCACGGGTGGTCGATGAATGTCTTGTAGCAGTGCACAACGGCGTTTGTCTCAAGGTAGCGAGCACGGTGATATACATAGCAGTTGGGGCTCCTGTGGGATGCCTGTTTTGGTGGTGGTAGGAGGGCAGGGTCACACGAAAATATTTTCTGGCGAGCATTGTTCGAGGAGCGCTTTTTTGGAATCCAACGAGTAGATTCCAAAAAGATTCTTTTCCTCTCTCCTCAACTTTATTCTCTCTCTTGATCCTCTGTCGGCCTCTTCCCCCCCCCCCCCCCTCTCTCTCTCTTAGATTTTTTCCCTTGGCAAACACATCTCAATCAAACATCGTTGTCACCATCACTTCTGCTCCTTTTCTCTCTCTCTGGATCCTTTGTCGGTCTTGGCCTCTCTCTCTCTCTCTCTCTCTCTCTCTCTCTCTCGGATTTTCTCCTTGGTGAATACACCTCGATCAAACATCATCGTCACCATTGATTTCACTCCTTTTCTCTCTCTCTCTCTCTCTCTCTCTCTCTCTCTCTCTCTCTCTCTCTCTCTCTCACTCATCGATTTTTTCCCTTGGTGAAAACACCTCGATCAAACATCATCATCACCATTGATTTCACTACTTTTCTCTTGTTCTCTCTCTTTCTCTCTCTCTCTCTCTCTCTCTCTCTCTCTCTCTCTCTCTCTCTCCAACAAAAAACGCAACCATTTTTTGACCTAGTAGAAAACAGTTCACTCTTTTGATCATAATTTCTTCATCCGAGCTCCGATTTGGGTGATCTATAGCCTCAATCAAAGAGCACAAAGCCCTCTACACATTGATGTAAAGACATAAATTTCCAAAGTTATGGAAGGCATTTCTGTAGAAGCATTTCTGAAGTGAACAGGTTAAGAAAAATTTACTCTCATGTCTTCCAGCACACACTCGCAAGGGTTCTTCTTCTTCAACAAGGTCCACAACCATTGTGGAAAATGATCCAAAATCTCCTAAGTGTGGAGATAGCAACACAACCACCCACCGAACAACATTGGAAACCATGATTATGGCATACTTAGTATCATTCCAAGAGACCATAAACAAACAAGGAGAAGACTTACGAGCACTTGCAATGGAGAATGGCACACTAAGGGTACTTGTGGTTGAGAATGAGAATCTCAAGAGGACACTTGAGATGCAAAAAACACGTTTGATGCAACTGGAAGAGGAAGTCAAGGAATGTAAACGCTCTCTTGTGGACTTGAATGCTTTGAAGGAGCGGATGAGCAAAGTAGAGCATGACCATGTATTGAAAGAGAAGAAATTTGACACCATGAGCAGGGATGTATGCGACATGAAAAAAATATGCACAAACAAGTCTTGGATTGATGTATGTGGTAGCAATGTAGTCTCTAATTCCTCACTCATGCAAGCTATGGTTCAAACAAAGAATGTTGAGAATGTGGATGTGGAGGAGTTGAAGGAATGGCAGCGACGTTCCAAGAACATTGTTATTCGTGGAATTCCCAAAGAGAAGTTAGAGACACCTCCTTCTGTTGCCATTGATATAAAAATATTTCTTCAAAACCCACTTTTGCATGTTTGGAGTTAGGGTCTATGGAGCACATATAGTGGGGAAGCAAAAAGCTCCTCGTTTGGGAGAACGGCCAATTTTATGCACCATGCCGGATGAGACCAAGTGAAAGATTATCCTTGATAATAGTTGGATCTATTTGAGATATACAAAATGTTTTATATGTAAAGATCACACTATTAAGCAGCAAAATATGCGTGGCAAGGCATATGAGGAAAATAATAAGAAAAACAAGGAGATCTCTCATGAAGAAAATGTGGCCAAGGAGGAGCCAAGTCCCTCCAGCAAATAGGATATGCAAAACTTAAGAAATATGTTCCTAAAACAACAAACCTTGGATCATAAACATGGCAAGCCATGGTCACCCAATCCACCACTTGGTGAGTGTGATCAAACTACACCCAAGCATGTCAAAGATATCAAGGTCCACTTTGTCGCATTTGACTAACCAAATCCAATCCAAATGCAGGACAACCTGTAGACATCTTGAACACAAAGCACCGCTCCCCTTCCACTCCTTGCCCGGGAAACTTGATTTTGTGAAAAAAATCATATGTGCAATCCCTTTTTAGCCGCAGCAACGAGTCCACACTGAAGCTCTCCTTTGTTGGCCCGTTTCTTGTTGCTGACATGGACCTTCAAAACCTGTACTATAGAGTCAAGTTACTTTGAAATAATATGCACAAATAAGAGAAACAAGTAATCATCCTCACCAATTGTCCTCCACTAAGGGACCCATTGCTTCAGCAACATTTAGAAATCCTTGCTCACCAAGTACATGGCTAGAGCCACCCTTTTGCATCATAGTTGATGTCATAATTTCCTTTGCCACACACATTTGTACCTTTCGTGCACCTGCACGTCTATCTACACTGAGAACTTGTGCAACCATTTCTCTAGTTTTATCAATGATCCCTTTCGACGTACCATCCCTCATCATGTTGGTGAGTGTCTTGATGTACCATCAATCTGCTCATGCTTTCATACCTTGGCATGACACAATATATGAAGCAATCACATGTACGCAAACAAATAAGTGGTTGTCCACAATAGTGGCAAGTAACCTTGCCTCCATGTGAAGGAGTACGAGCGGAAGTGCGACGCGAGAGAGAGTACGAGAAGAAGAGCACGACGATATGGTGAACTCGCTCTACTGTAATGTGTAGAGCATAGTGAGTTCTTATTAGGTTTTTACAAAAAAATATGTGTACATACCTGGCGGCCCGCCCACTTACCTGGGTGACCACATTGGGATTTATACCCCAACAACCTCCCACTTAAAGTCCAATGTGGTACTTTAAGTGTGAGAGAAGCTACTATACAAGCTAATATACAAGAGATGTAGAGAAGTGATGTACTACCCTACACCTAACTGCTTGCGTAAATGCGCAAAGCTCTCTGAGGGAAGTCCTTTTGTAAGTAGATCAGCAGGATTTTCTGTGGTGTGAACTTTGACAAGCTGAAGTTGCTTCTCCTCGAGCATTTCCCTGAAGAAATGATACTTCACATCCACATGCTTTGTCTTTGAGTGATAAACTAGATTGCGAGCCAATTGTATAGCACTTTGACTATCACAATATAACACAGGCATCTCTTCTTTGATTCCCAAATCTGTTACTAGTCGATTAAGCCAAATTGATTCTTTGCATGCCTCTGATGCTGCAACATATTCAGCCTTTGTAGTAGACTGAGTAACACAATCTTGTCATCTAGAACGCCATGATACTGCTCCACCAGCCAATGTAAAGACATACCCTGACGTAGACCTTCGGTTGTCTGAGTCACCTGCATAATCTGAGTCTGTAAAACCCTTTACACTTAGCTCCTGACTCCCATAGCATATACGCATACTCTTTGTAGCTTTCAGGTATCTCAATATTCCTTTCACTGACTCCCAATGTTTCTTGCCTGGGTTTGACATGTATCCACTTACTACTCCCACTGCAAATGCAATGTCTGGGCGAGTAGCAATCATTGCATACATCAAACTACCCACTGCAGACGCATATGGAATCTTATCCATTTCAGCCTGTTCTTCCTCAGACACGGGACAATCTTGTTTGCTAAGTTTCACATATGGTGGCAATGGAACACCCAGTGCCTTTCCCTTCTCCATATTGAAACGTTGCAAAACCTTGTCAATATACTCTGTTTGAGATAACCAAAACCTTGTCAATATACTCTGTTTGAGATAACCAAATCAACTTCTTTGATCTGTCTCTCTCAATGCGCATACCAAGTATATGACTTGCCTCACCCATGTCTTTCATGTCAAACGATTTTGCCATCTTTGACTTCAAAGTTGAAATTTCTTCCAAGTGCTTGCCAGCAATCAACATGTCATCCACATACAAAATAAGGATAAGCCAACTACCATCCTTAGCCTTCTTTGTATATAGACACTGATCGAACTCACTACGTTTGTAGCCTTGAGAAAGCATAAACTTGTGGAATTTATGGTACCATGCCCTCGGTGATTGTTTTAAGCCATAAAGACTCTTTAACAAGTGGCATACCCAATCTTCCTTGCCTTTCTCAACAAACCCTTCTGGCTGCTGCATGTAAATTTCCACATCTAAATCACCATGCAAGAACGCTGTCTTGACATCCATTTGGTGCAACACCAAATCTAATATGGCAACCAATGCAAGAAAGCATCTCAATGTAGTCATCTTGACCACCGGAGAGAAGACTTCATCAAAGTCAATGCCTTGTTCTTGCTTAAAGCCCTTGGCAACAAGCCTTGCTTTGTACTTTGGCTGACTATCATGAGCGGTGATCTTATACCTGTAAACCCATTTACAAGGTAGAGCCTTTTTGCCCCGTGGTAATTTAACTAGCTTCCATGTCTGGTTTTTATGCAGAGCTGTCATCTCTGACTGCATGGCCAATTGCCAATTCCCGAAGTCCTTCATTTGCACTGCTTCCTTGTAACATGAAGGCTCATTGCAATCAGTCAACATGACATAGTTCATAGATGGAACAAACCTATCAGGAGGTCGCGTGACACGTCCAGATCTACGCACAATAGGTGGCTCAGGCTCAGCCACAACCTGTGGTTCCAATCTATCCTGTCCTTGCTCCTCTTGAGCCCTGACATTTTGTCTTGCACGTGCAGGTCCATCTTCTTGGAAGACAACTCTTCTAATCTCCTCAACCCTCTCTGGTTTAGAATGATATTTGGATTCATTAAAGTGAACATCATTACTGCGGACAACCTTTCTGGATTCGGGATCCCAAAGTCTGTACCCCATCTCACCAGAATTACCATAGCCTAGAAAGATGCACTTTCTACTCTTTGGCTCAAGTTTGTTCCTAAATTCCTTTGGAACGTGAGTATATGCCTCACAGCCAAAGACTCTGAGATGCTTGTATGAGGGAATTTTGCCTGACCATACCATCTCTGGCACTGAATCCTTCTGCAAAACCTTGCTAGGAGATCTATTTACAAGATGAACAGCTGTTGATACAGCTTCAGCCCAAAACCCATTTGGCAGCTGTGCATTAGACAACATACTTCTGACCTTCTCTTGTATGGTCCTATTCATCCTCTCAGCAACACCATTTTGAGGAGGATTGTAAGCAGTAGTAAGTTCACGTTTTATACCTTTTGACTCACAAAAGTCTTGAAAGGCCTTGGAAACATACTCTCCACCATTGTCAGTGTGTAAAGATTTAAGCTTCTTTCCACTCTGATTCTCCACAGGTGTCACAAACGTTTTGAAAACACTAAACGCTTCATCCTTGTGCTTGAGAAAGTAAACCCATACTTTCCTCGAGTAATCATCTATAAATGTCATAAAGTAAGAAGCTCCCCCTAGAGATAGGTTAAGCATAGGTCCACACAAATCACTATGAACAAGTGCCAACTGTGTATCTCTTCTACTGCTTCTATGCTTATGTGGCTGCTGTGTTTGCTTACCATACAGACAATGTTCACAGAATTCAAAATCATTAAATGAAAAGCCAGGCAAATAACCAGAAAGAGACAAGATTTCCATTCCCTTCTTGGACATATGTCCTAACCGGCTATGCCACAAAGAAACGTTCGGCTGCTCGGTTACATTGATTACATTTTTAGAGACATTTGATACATAAATCATGTAAAGTCCTCCAGACTTTACTCCATGTGCGTAGCCAGCATCATCAAGTAAACCTGTGCTGATCAAGCTCTTTTTAATTGCGGGAACATGTCTCACATTCTTCAGCGTGAAAGAAGAGCCATTCTGAAACTTCAATTGAACATCTCCAACACCTAAGATCTCACATGTCTGCCCATTGCCTAGCCGAACATGATCTTTAGTGGTCACATAAGAGGTAAACCACTCCTTGTTTGGAGACACATGAAGTGATGCCCCTGAGTCTATAATCCCAGTCACTCAGTGCATTTCCATCAGATGCTGTAAGAAGAGCTGAGTCCATTGTATTCTTCAAGAAGTAGATGTCTCCTGACACTAGACTGTCATCCTCTGCAACAGTTTTGTCACATTTATTTCTTAAATCTTCACTGAGGACTTGTTCTTCTCACCATGGTCTTCAGCTTTTTCTTTGCCTTTTTCTGCTTTCCATTCTCACCAGTCTCTTTTCATGTGACCCTTCTTGCCACAATGGTAGCATTCTATGTCACTCTTGCCTTTAGCACTGGGGGACTTGCTACGAGACTGATCCCTCTTTCCACCTTTGTACTTTTCTTTGGTCCTTCCCCTGACAACTAAGGCTGTTCCTTTGCCTTTGTCCATTGTCTTTCTGTTGGTTTCTTCAGTAAGCAGACTGCCTTCTACACCTGCTGTTGTCAAACCATCTGGAGGTGCAGAATTACTCAAAGCTGTGCGAAAAGTGTCCCAACTTTTCGGCAATGTGATCAACAGGAACATAGCTCTAACAGGTTCATCAAACTTGACACCTTGAGCTGACAACTGACTGTAGATGGTGTTGAATTCATTCAGATGATTGGACATAGGTGTCCCTTCTTTCATCTTCAAGTCAACGAGCTTCTTAAGCCAGTATACCTGTGAAGCTGCACTCTGCTTCTCATAAAGATCACTCAGCTTTAACCATTGTTGATAAGCCGACATCTGGTCTGCTACATTGAAGTAAACGCTTTCTGCCAAAGTCAGCATAATGGTAGAAAGTGCCAATTCATCCATTTCGCTCCATTCATCTTCGTCCATATCTTCTGGTTTTATCCCCTTGAGCTTTATAGGCTTTATCTGCTTCTTTTGTACCAACACGTGCCAAATCTGCTTCTTCCACAATGGGAAATTGGTTCCATCCAGCTTCTTGATATTGTAAAGAGCAGTGTCCTGTGATCCAGCCATAGCTACGCTTCACAGTGGTTTACTTTCCTGGGAAAAATTCGGCAGAGTTTCCCCTGTAAACTGACCTCTGAACCAATATCAACCTGTCAAATGAACCAAGAAAGCTTCAGATTCTGCATAAATTTCGGCAGATTCTCCTTTGTAAAATGGCTCTGGTGTACTCAAAAACAGACCAAAAAACAGCTAAAAAAAAACCACTGTCTCTCTAACATTGTAAGCTGTGGGTAAACCTGTCCTGCAATTGTAATGTCTCTGATTGTCCTGTCACTGTCCTGTAAGCATAGACTGGGACAATGCCTCAACGGCAGTAAAGCAAAGATGCAATCCCAACTGTCTAACTCACAGTCAATACATCCTAGCTGCCTATCTAAGGGTGCTCGAGGGATCGCTCCAAGACCTGTATCACCGAAAGGATCTCAACATTCGAGAATCCCCCAGCTCAATAAAACCTCACTCGACCCTCAACAAAGGCTGCAGTAAATCTGACAGTACATAGACTTCCCACAAAGTCATACATCCACAAATTTCCCACTATATGCTGTAACCGCTGCGGCGGTTGTTTGCTGCGTGACTCACAGCCAGCAAACCCTCAACAAACATACATCATCTATGACAATACATCCCATGTGGAAGTACCTGCAATGTCAGGATGAAATCTGGAATATCAAGCAGCAAACACAAGCTACCTGATGAACTAGTGGATGTCACCTACAGTCTGTGTGTAGATGCGCCCGTGTCGTATGTGACACGCCTCCAAGAACCATGAGCCGTCCTTCGATGTGTAGAGAGCCACAAATCAACACTCTGGGAGTGTCGATATCCTCAGCACTTGCAGTCGTAGGCCGAAAACCCCAAATTTGCAGAGTTGGATCTGCACCCGCCGAGACCACGTAGTCGAAAATGGCCTGCGCAGACCTTTGTCGAAGCCGAATGGTGGCCGTGTCTTTGCCTGTCGAATTTCACTCCAATCTGAGCTGGCGACTCTAGCCTCCTGCAGTGCTGCCCCGAGCCTCGATCTGAGCTCTGATACCAGTTGAAGGAGTACGAGCGGAAGTGCGACGCGAGAGAGAGTGCGAGCATAAGAGCATGACGATATGGTGAACTCACTGTACTGTAATGTGTAGAGCATAGTGAGTTCTTATTAGGTTTTTACAAAAGAATATGTGTACATACCTGGCGGCCCGCCCACTTACCTGGGTGACCACATTGGGCTTTATACCCCAACACCATGTCCGTCACAAAACTCACCATACAAGGTAATTTTAGCATACTGCCATTGAAATGTGTTGTGTTTGACTTCCCAAAATTAACCAATTTGGGACAACTTTTGTTGAAACACTTTAGGGCACCCTAACACTGACTTTTGTGACACACTCCGGGAAATGCAATGTTCAAGGTTTGTGGTTTGGTGCAGTGGTGTGGATCATACTTACGTTCCATAGCATCCATTGGATGAACCTTTCCTAAGGTCGGTGGAAACTCAAACACCATGTTACCCTTGTATACCTTTGGTATTTTTGACACTTGTTTGGTTTCCACTATCTTTGAAAGAAGCTTTGTCAAGGTGTTGGGCTTCGTCATTAGGTTAAAAAATGACAAAATACTATTTGTTCTCCTTACCTCAGTAGAGGTTTGCAATGCTTGCTCCCCAAAGAGTTGTTCCTTTCTTGGACTAGTAAGGTCTATTTAGGGATCATCCACCAAAGGAACAACCATGCCACTTGAATTTGAGGCTGTGTCATCTTTGACTAGCACCATGAACTTTGTAGAGAGAGATTTGTCCACAACATAAAACTCCTCTCCCAAGTGATTGCTTGTTTTCTCTAGTAGCACTGTTAACTCTTCACTCCCAACCATGACAATTGCATGTAGAGCAGTAAATGTTTGTTATAAAATCTAATATCTAACCAGTCGAAATGATTTTCTCATATTAAAATGATCATTTAATGTGGGAGAATAAACGGGAACAAGGGCTAGAATATAAACATGTGCTTATGGATCTATCTCAACACAGGGCCAATGGTAAAGGGGTCCCAAATGAGAGATGGTATGTCAAAGAGCAAGGCTAGCTAATGGAGCTTAAAGAACTTAGGGAAAGCTTCATTAAATACCTCCAAAGGTTAGTGTTAAAAGTCCTTTGACCTTATGCAAGATAGGGTTGTGCTTAAGGTGGGAACCTGGCCCAAGCTTGAGGTGCTTGTCGTGCTTGCTAAGGTGCTTGAGGTGCTTGTTGTGCTTGCTGACTAAGGTGCTTGAGGTGCTTAATGAATAAAGTGCTAAGGTGCTCCATGACTAAGGTCCTTAAGGGGTTAAGGTGTTCAAAAAATCAAAACACACCCCTACACAAGGGGGGGTGAGCCCTCATTGTAGGAGCTAGAGAGAGAACACACACACCCTCACAGAAGGCAACCTTGTCTAAAGAAAGCAACTAGGACACTTGTCAAGTTCCTCTTGATGTTGCTCTCATGGTGTGCCTAAAGCCTATTGGTTGGCCTCTCAAAAGGGGTCCAATGATAAATTAGCTAAATTAATTAATAGTGTATGCATTTATCAAGTCCTCTCTCTCAAAGGGGAAAGGGGGACACTTCTCCCAAGGCTAGCATGCTTGCTTGATATGCACTCTGCATGTGATTGGCCAGGCGTGAAGGGGTCCAATGAGCTTCCATCATGAGCTAGGAGAGGGGGTCGACCAAGGACGCTAGGGGCTTACTTGCAGGGTATAGTCTCCCACACACACACACACGCACCCACCCACTCTCGTTGTGTGAAGTGCAAAGTGCAAGAGCTCCAAGTGCTGCTGCATTGGCAAGGAATCCCGTGTTTCACTCCAAATCAAAACACATTGAAGTCAGGTATCATCTCGTGAGAGATTTCTTGGCCAAAAAGCTCATTGATTTGGTCAAGTACACACTGACGACAACCCAGCAGATGCTTTGACGAAAGGCTTAGCTTTGGAGCGGTTTATACATTGCAGTGAGTTGATGGGTATAGGTTGATTGCTTCACGGTTGTACATACCAGGTCACTTGGGCTGCGTTGGCCTTCAAGTGGAAGTTTGTTGGGATTCAAGCCAATTGGCCGGACATCCCACCTACTACTAACCCATCTACTTACTTAACCATTATGCACTTATTCTTTAATACAATAGAATAAGGAGCTGCAAACAGGATAACGTTGATGTGCGCTCCACCCAAAGCAGGTCTCTCTCTCTCTCTCTCTCTCTCTCTCTCTCTCTCTCTCTCGCACTTGCATTTGCATACGCTTCTTGCGGCACCTTCAAAGTCACCATTTTGTAAATAGCACATTTATCTCTTTTGTTGCAACATTATTTAGAAATACTAGGAAAGCATCATCTCTACCATTATCATTTTTTCTGGGAATTTATTAGAGCCATTAGTGGGATATGAGTGTCTCTTTCAATGTTTCATGACCATTTTTAATGGGAGGAAGTTATTAGAGCCAATAGGCCCAACCAATTTCAGGTGTGGAGAGAGAGAGAGAGAGAGAGAGAGAGAGAGGGAGAAATATCGGTGTGTCTATTTTGGTTGGATTGTTCAATATTTTATAATCTTTCGAGAAATTTAACCTCGTAACAGAGCAGTCAGGGGTATTTTTGGAATTTTGAAAAATTTGAAGGGCATTTGAGATCCGTTTTGGGGAGCTTACCATGTAATTTGTAGCAAATCACTAGGCAAAAAAAGGGCAATTCATCTTCAAAGCCTACATAACCGACTCAAATTCTAGTTTTAGCATCTTATTGATAAACAATCAATCCTCTTCTTATGAAAAGCTACAAATATTTTTATCATCTTTGGAGAAATTTAACCTCGTAGCAGAGCAGCCAAGGGTATTTTTGGAATTTTGAGAAATTTGAAGAGCATTTTGGGAATTTATCACAAATATTGGGGGTAGTTTGGGAATTTCCACTCGAATTAGTAGATTGGCACGTGGAGGACGGAGAGACTAATGTGCCTTGGTGCGAGGGTGGGATTTTTTGATTATTCGCCATGATGGTATCTGACAAGCCTACGGTGCAGATCTTGGACCCAGTGGGAGGGGCAGAGAGAGAGAGAGAGAGAGAGAGAGAGAGAGAGAGAGAGAGAGAGAGAGAGAGAGAGAGAGAGAGAGAGAGAGAGAGAGAGAGAGAGAGAGAGAGAGAGAGAGAGAGATCCCAGTGGAGCGATGTCTTTGTCTGGAGGGGATCTCTCTTGCAGGCGGATGGGGGAAGTGTTGAAACCAGAATGGGGCAGCTGCCACCAACGCAGCAAGAGGGATGCGTCTCTCTCTCTCTCTCGTGCTGAGAAGCACGATGCTGATCCTGAGACAAGCCTCCCTCTATTTCTCTCTATCACCCTTATATGGGGAGCTGCAGGTTTGTGTGTCTGTTGTGCTCTTCATGAGTAACAAAATCTCTCTCTCTCTCTCTCTCTCTCTCTCTCTCTCTCTCTCTCTCTCTCTCTCTCTCTCTCTCTCTCTCTCTCTCTCTCTCTCTCTCTCTCTCTCTCTCTCTCTCTCTCCCCCCCCCCCCCCCCCCCCCCCCCCCCCCCCCCCCTCCTCTCTCTCTCTCGTTTGCTCGGAGGGTACAACCTGCTAGACATCAATCAGGGGACTAGGAGTATCACTATGCAATAAGTTGTTGTGCCATGGTGGAGGGGGATAAGAGGACCTTTGCTACGTAGATGCCTATGCAGGTTTGAGAAGAAAAGTGGGAGATATGGCACCTAGAGGAAAGACACAAAGAGAGAGAGAGAGAGAGAGAGAGAGAGAGAGAGAGAGAGAGAGAGAGAGAGAGAGAGAGAGGTGTCGGGATGAGTTGGAGACAGGGCTGGCACTGGGGCTACAAGGAGATGGTGGAGTTGGAGCTCTCTCGAGCACATAAAGCAGAACAAGGTGAGGGGTGTGCGTGAACAAAGGGTCCAAGCTTTTTGCTTCGATATTTGGTAGATTCCGTGGGATCTCCTCGGGAAATTAATGGGCTTTTTGAAGAGTAGACCGAGTAGGTAGCGATATGAGTGTCTCTTTCAATGTGTAGTGATCATTTTTAATGGGAGGAAGTTATTAGATCCCTTAGTGGATGGACAAGGACCTATGGCCTATGACTCCACCATCTTTGTAAATCTCTCCTTGTATGAGATGAGTACCATGAGCATGATGTATGCACATAGCTATGTACCATGAGGTATCCACTATAAAAAGGTATCATAAGCATAATCAAGAGTCCAGATAAGTCCCCTAGAAGATTGGGGAAATTTTTCTAACTTGCCTTGATGATGTCATCCTATGAGTAACCCCTATATGCTAGTTTCTCTTGGATAAAGACATTTGTCAGGCCAAGGGCCACCCTGGAGGTCAAGGACCTTGACCAAGGGCAGGCTGCCTAGTGGAGAAGGGATCCTGCAAGCCAAGGGGCTATAAAAGGGTGGTTGGGTGGAGGATTGTTCACAGAAGCTCCCAGGGTTCTACACTGGTATCATAGCTAAGTTTAGGCAGAGGGCATGGTCTTTTTGCATGTTGCATGTGCATGAAAGGCCATGGAGCTCCTCTTTTACAAGGCGGGGATGACGATGTAGGGCACCGTGGGCAAGGCCTCTTGAGGCGAAGGGAGTTGATGGTTGACCTGCTCAAAACCCAAAGTTGTGGAGCTTTACGGGACCGCAAGGGGCGACTGTACAAAATGCATCACTGAGGCGGGCAAGCCCGCACAACGCAGCGACAGGGTCTCCCTCTTTCTCTCTCGGCGGATTTGTTACGAACACCATCGTCAAGCTTGACGCCCGTTTCAAACTACAGCGCCCTAAGGCCTTTGGCCTTGGGAAATTTACTTAAGATAGGGTGCATGCCCACCCCGGCATAGACCCCATAGCATCAAAACACAACCCCGGCATCCACAGTACGGCAAGGTTGTGCATCTTGGCACATCCGACAACCACAAAATTCAAGGAAATTGTAGAGCTTTGAAAAACCGAGCTTGGGCAAATAATTGGCAAATCGTCTTCTTCCAACATTGCTATTGAGCAAGGGCTCGAAGAGAAGCTTATCGAATCACATCCCGCGTGTAATTGCCTACTAGCGGGACAACCACAAATTCAAGAATGACTTGTTTTGAAGGAAATTTTATTCTCGATTGAGCTTACGAATCTAATTAGCACGGCTAATTGTCACCGTTTGCCGTGCATACTACGGCTACGAGCCTTTCTGCAATCCAAGGTATTGTTTTCTCTTTTGTTCGCACAACACGTTTTTGCCATCAATGCAGAAACTGGTGATCAACACATGTTTGAATTCGAATACTTGGAGTCTGCTCCACTTGTGGATACCACTTGGCCGGATACTCTCATGGAGGGTATTGTCGTGGCAACAGGGACGGATGATACAAACTTAGGTGATCTATCTCTCTCTCTGCGAATATCTACCCCTCCTCCTCAGAGCGTGTTTGATATTCTGTGTTGGAATTAGGGTTGCAGAGAAATGCACACAACTTGGAGAAGATGAAGGAAGCTCAAGGCACACAATAGAGAGTGTATTACTTAGTGTGAAATGGAAAGATAGATAGCCCTAGAGTGATGGGCGTATATACAATGCTCGGGGAAAAAAACCTCCTAAAGAGGGAAAAATGCGGTGGTCCTAGTGTGTTCACACTCATCACTACCACATGTATATGGTACAAATCCCCCCTGGAGTGATGCGGTGAACGAGAGCTGGCACATAGGTAAAGGGAAGTGCCATGCCCTGAGGTCATGATCAGTCCACAAAGGGGAGTAAGCCCAAAGCTTTGCGGAAAGCTTCAAGCTTCTCACCAGACAATGCCTTTGTGAAAAGATCTGCAAGGTTGTCCCGTATTGGCACATAAGCCAAGCTAATCTCTCCTACTGAGAGCCTCTCCTTGACATAGCGGTAATGCACCTCAATGTGCTTTGTGCGAGCATGAAAAACTGGGTTCCTCACAACTGCCAATGCACTCTGACTGTCAGTGTAGATAGTGTTGGTAGTGTCCCGTCCAACGCCCAAATCAGCCATAAGGCGTCTGAGCCATACACACTCAACCGTAGTTGTGAAGACTGCCCTATACTCAGCCTCACAACTCGAAGTGGCCACAGTAGGTTGCTTCTTGCTCAACCATGATATACATGAACGAACCCAATCCGAGTTCAAAAAGCATGTAAGTCTGGCAGCAATGATCTCCCCTTGGGATAAAACAAGCCAAGATGTAAAGTGCCACTAAGGTAGCAAAAAATCCTCTCAACAGCCTGCCAATGCTTAGACCCTGGGCTATTCATAAATCTGCTGACCAATGAGACTGCAAACTGAATATTTCACCTCGTGTTGCATACATAAATGAGGCAGCCAACAACAGTTTGATAAAGAGTGACATTAGCAGGATTGCCAACACCATGTAGACTGAATTTCAAAGCTATTTCCATGGGAGTGGCAATAGGTTGCAATCCTCAAGTCCAAACTTACATAGAAATGTCTCTATGTAACTTTTCTGACACAAGGCAATACCACCATCACACTGCTTAAACTGCATACCCAAGTAGTGATGCGACAGCCCCAAATCTTTCATCTTGAAAGTAGCATTCAAATCACCCTTAAATTCAGCAATATGTCTCTCATTTGGTCCAGTGATCAACAAATCATCGACATAAAGAACCACAATGAGAAGTACATCACCCTCACGCTTTACATACAATGTGATTTTTGTTGGACTGTTACGAAAGCCTGGTTTGACCAAATGAGTGTCAGTTTTCTCATGCCAAGCACGAGGAGATTGCATCAACCCATACAAAGCCTTCTTACATCTGCACACTTTGTCCTCTTGTCCTTTTATGACAAAACCGCGAGGCTACGTCACATAAACTTCCTCAAATATGTCATCATTCAAGAAAGCAGTAACAATGTCTGATTGATGTACATCCCAACCAAAATGAGCTGCCAATGCACATAGAAAACGCACAATAGTCATACGACAAGTGGGAGCAAAAGTCTCTTCATAATCTATGCTTTTTGCTGTGCATAACCCTTTGCAACAAGTCGAGCCTTATGGCGATCGATCTCACCATCCAGCTTGCGTTTCAACTTATAAACCCACTTTGTAGCAATGGCATTTTTGCCAGGAGGCAAATCACATAAAGTCCATGTGTCATTTTCTATAAGTGCATCAGATTCTCATTGCATGGTAGCCATCCAATTTTTTGAATTTTGTGCTTCATCAAAAGACAGAGGCTCCTCAACATCATGTAAGCTAGACACAGCCAAAGCATAACAATATGATGCATAAGATGCATGGCTAGAGCCTGAACGAGTTAGACTAGACAAAGGTGCATCCAATTTACTGTCATGCAAAGTGTGCACCAGCAATTTTGGCATACCTCTAGCTTGCTCATTTTCAGCCCTTTCCTGATCAAGTACATTATGTACATCTGCATCAATAATAGGCTGATCTGTAACATTTTCAGAAACCCCCATAGGTTGTACATTTGCCTCATTGGAACTTACATTCGTATTTCCACCACTGAAAAGAGGTAACAAAGTGTCATAAATGTCCTGTGAGCTTACATTATTGTCTCTAGTACATGACAACAAGGGCTGAACAAAATCTTCCACAAACACTACATTCTGTGAAACCAGAATACGTTTTGTTTGCGGATGATACAACCTGTAACCTTTGCTTTCAGCACTATAACCAACAAAAATACATTTGACAGCCTTATCATCCAATTTTCTGCACTGTGTTTGTGGCAGCAAAGCATATGCCAAACAACCAAAAACACGCATGTGCTCAATAAAAGGCTTTCTATCATGCCATGCTTCATATGGAGTAATAGACTGCAAAGCTTTTGTAGGACACCTGTTTAGTACATAAGTGGCACACATAATGGCCTCAAGCCAAAAACAATGCGACAAAGCTTGAATTTTGACCATACATCGTGCCATTTCTGTAAGTGACCTATTTTTCCTCTCAGCAACACCATTTTGTTGAGGTGTATAAGGCACTGTACATTGGTGTTTTATCGCACGACTAGCCAGAAATGCATTGAATTCATGAGACACCCCTCGATCGGAACGGAGGGTGCCCATAGTACATTTCAAGACATTTTCAGCCATAGCTAGAAATTGTTTGAAGCACATAAAAACTTCGGACTTTGCTTTAAGTGGAAATACCCATGCATGCCTGGAGTAATCATCAATGAAAGTCACAAAGTAAAGGTAATTGCCCAAGGACGGAGTTTGCATGGGCCCACAAACACCACTATGCACAAGTTGCAACCTGCATGTGGTCCGAACTGAACCATTCTTTGGAAATTTAAAATGCTGCATCTTACCCAGAATACAGCCTTCACAAACATTTTTGACGAGTGCTTCAAGAGGCGGCAAAGAAGCAACCATATCAGATTTCTGCAAACGCAGCAAACTCGCAAAATTCAGATGACCAAAACGTGCATGCCAAAGTTTTGCATCTGAAATAGCCCTTGAATCTGCAACTGCATTTGCAAAATTTTGTCCACACTTGTCACACAAAGTGAGCTTATACAGCCCATGGCACAAAAGGCCAGATGCAACAATTTCATCACCAAAACTGAGATCATGAACTGTACAATTGTCATCCACAAATTTGACTACAAGTCCAAGTCTAGCAAGTGCGGATACAGACAAAAGATTCTTCTTGATCCCAGGTACATAAAGTGCATCAACAAGTGTGAAGGAACTGCCATTTGCAGCAGTAAGCACAATCTTTCCAACTCCCTGAACCGGATAAGAGGCAATGTTGGCACAAGTGAATGAATTCCCATGAGGGACAGACTCAAGAGAGGTGAACAATTCACGATGTGAGGTAATGTGCTCTGTAGCACCACTGTCAAAATACCAAACATGTGAATCTGCAGCAACTGACAAGCATGCATCATGGACAACAGGATTGTAAGTGCACTCTGTGCTAAAAGCCCATTCTACATCAACATCAGCAACACACTCTCCTTTCACAGAAGACTCAACAATGGTGCATTTGTAGTGGAACCAGCATTTGCAGCGGAACCACCCTCTTTCTTCTTAGCCTCTTTGGCCTTCAACTTAGGACACTGCTTGATCAAGTGATCATTAGCTTTACAATAATGGCAACGCGTCTTCTTTTTGCCCTTATCACCAGAATTTTCAGACAAATTGCTGCCAGCAGAACCATTAGGAACAGAAGTTTTTCCACTCACAACAAAACCATAAGAAGTGGCTGCGTTGTTGTTACCACCCTTTCTTTGAGAAGCAATAAAAGCCTGTTCAACTGCACGCTGTCTAGTCCTGTTTTTTGTGGAAAGTGACTCTTGCAACAGCAATGTGCATAATGCATCAAACTTGACAACTTGTAGATTTCCTTGGGTCATAAGCCTCCAAGTACTAGCAAAAGTCTGGTAAGAATCTGGTAAGGCATCAAGAACATTTTGCACAAGGGAACTGTCTGAAATGACTTCACCTGCAGAAATAAGATGCTCATTGATATCCTTGACACCAGTAAGAAAAGCGTCCATATCATCTTCCTCATGTATAATCTTCGACTCCAGCTCTTTACGCAGCAAAGCAATTTTATCCTCATTGCGGCTTGCCTAACGACCTGCTAGAATATCCCAAGCCTGTTTTGTAGATTTTGCTGAACGGATGTGAGGTACAATGGTGCGCTTCACAGACAATGCAATCAATGCATGAGCCTACACATCCTTTACATCCGAACGAGCTTGTTATGTCGTAGGCAAAACAACTCTAATAGCAGCAATCCTTGCAACCAGACCTGCAACATCCTCAACATCGTGTACATCATCAGAGCCAGGACGTACATCAATGCCCTGCACAATTTTCCAGACGTCCTTTGACACAAGTACGTGTTGCATCATATAAGCCCACATAGGGTAATTGTCCCCATCCAAAACCTGTCTTTAGCAACATCTTGAAGAAATCTGTGTTGTTGTCAGCCATGTTAAATGCTGCATCTAATGTGAAAACTGCCAAAAATAGGAGAAACGGAGTGGGAACAACACGTGCTATATAGCACAAACCATAGAAGACTGTAAGGCACCTCTTATGCAAAAAAGGTACTGACAAAAATTCTGCACAAAATGATGAAATTGCCTATGCAGACCTGTCTATAGTGGAAACAGAGGCCGAAATGAGCCCGAATCAAAAATTTGAGCAGACTAAGCTCAACGAGCTTTCCTGAAATATTTGTCGATCTACGAACGCTTGCCAAACGCCACTGTAATCGGAGAAAGTGAGTAGGAGTATGCTGGAGCAGCTGGCTACTAAGCCCAGGAGGACGTAACTTGCTCTGGTACCAATTTTTGGAATTAGGGTTGCAGAGAAACCCACACAGCTTGGAGAAGACAAAGGAAGCTCAAGGCACACAATAGAGAGTGTGTTACTTAGTGTGCAATAGAAAGATAGACAGCCCTAGAGTGATGGGCATATATACAATGCTCGGGGGGGAAAACCTCCTAAAGAGGGAAAAAATGCCCTGGCGGCCCTAGTGTGATGTGTTTACACACATCACTACCACATGTATATGGTAACATTTGCAAGCTAGCCGTACGGGTCCAAATATTGGCTACGCAAGTGGAAACTCTCACACTCTTAATTTACAATATGTTACCAGAATCAACTTCTCAATTGCTAGCAACCCAAAGGGTCGTCTGCCCACCAGTTATGACCAAAGAGGTCCAGCCGGCACAAGAGAAATTGGTTGTAGATACAGATCTGGTCATGACCAACATGGTCAAAAAGAGACTATCACAATCCGACTCGGTTGTAGATGCAAATTTGGTCGTGACCAACGTGGTCAGGAAGCGACTATCACAATCCGATTTTCAATGGGCAAAGAGTCAAAAATTGTGCTTTTATTGCTTAGGAACGCATCAAAAAAAGCAGTGTCCACATTTACGACAACGTAAGCATGATGCATGAGTTCGTGAGATTCGACATAAACTCCAGTTTTGGTGCAGGGCACAATAGTTATATGTCTTTTGAAGATGTTATGCTCAGACATTTTCTCATACTTGAATGTGGATTCTTAGAGTATTGTACGTTTTTTGAATTGGCTAAAGTTATGCCCCGATTTCTTTCATGGTATAGTAATTTTTGGTAAGACCAGTTACATAATCTCGGCTTATACGATTAGCCAAACACATCATGAGGTGCATACAAAGATCACTGAATTAGGGTGTATATGATACATGTGTCACACAATTTTGCGTTCCGCATTTACTTTGGACAGTATTGGTTGTTGTGCAAAGCCAAATGCTTGGCCAATTTCATGCGAGGCAAGGCTTCTGATTTGTGCTACAATTGACTCGACGTCAAGAGTAGTGGCAACCAAGTTTGGAGCACCTACATTAATCGGGACATCATCTCACTAAATCCCTACCAGTCTAGCCGGTGCAAGGGACTTATGGTGTTGACTTTTACGATTGTCACGGTAGCCAAGGGCTTCCACTTTTGTATGCAAGGCATGCTACCCATGTGGTATAAAGTATGCTTCTGCTCTCACACAATCACTCTATTAAGGACACTATTAGTTATGAATTGTTTCCCATAATTTTCTTTTCAGTTGTTGTCATCACATACCAACACTAAAAGGAACCTAAATTTAGGACTTAATTCATCGGAAAAGTGCCATATTTAAGTCATTTTTGTACAATCATGACCCCTGCAAGCTCGGTGGGTTGGGATGTCTTTTGTGTTTTTCTGTTCTCAGCAAGTCATACCAGCAAACTGTGGAAGGCTTAAGCTGCAAGTCAGGCATAAGATGCGTAAGAGCACATAGATTGGGTAGACACTCTAGAAACTCAAGGAAAGTTTCTTAGCCCAACATGCTCTCCTTCTCTCTCTCTTTTTTATTTCTCTCGAAGAATAATGAAAACTTTCTAAGAAGCTTTTGATACATGTTTTGCTCGTGAGTCAGCTTGAGCCACGATGCTCTAACTCTCAGCTAGCAAGTGGCCAAGACACCATCCAAATTAGTCTTCATCAGTTCGTCGATTGAACACTAATTGACATAAGGTCTATGAGCCACATAGGCTGGCTAAGGACCATAAGGGATGGCCAAAGTGAGATAGTCAATCTTACGATTCTCGATCGGCAAAAGACTTATGTTATATAAGTAGATCAACGCTCACAATGGGAAAAGTACCTACCCCTTGTAGGGTATGCCTACAATAATACTGTCCATACGTCTACGGGCAAGGCACCTTTTAAGATCATTGAGGGAAGACCTATAAGTCTCTTGCTACTTAAAGTACATGGCAAGATCTTCCTTACCGATGAGTATAGCGGTGACATACAAGAATATTTACAAAAGATTAAGGAGGCCATATCCATTTCTCAACAAAGGCAAAAAGCTGTTGCTGCTGACAAGCACAAAAGGGCCTTAACAGTCAAAGAAAATGATTGGGTCTTACTTAAGTTTCCCAAGGCTCGATTGAGGCAAACGATGGGCAAAAATCCTACGGGCCATCAAAAGTATTATGCTAAACTAGCAAAAAGATATTATGGTCCTTTTCAAATCTTGAAGCCAATCAATGAGATGGCTTATCAACTCAAGCTTCCTAACCATTGGCTCATAAACAATGCTTTTCATGTGAGCCTACTTAAGCCCTACAAAGGAGAGCCCCCAAGTGAACCAATTATTGAAGACCCTCTAGAAAGCGAAGACCAACAAGAGGTGCTACAACCCAAAGCTATCCTTTGACATGAAGACAAGGTACTATGACATGATAAGATTCTCCAAGGGTATCTTATTGAATCCAAAAATTATCCTTTAGAAGATGCTAGATGGATGCAAGGAATACAGCTTAAGAATAATATGAACATTGTCAATGCTTACAATGCTACATTAGAGTAAGCAAATGTACATGTCTCTTCTAAATGATCAAATTTTTTGTCTTATAAGACTAATTCTCTTTTTAATGTTCACAATTTAAGTAGTATGCATGCTTAGAATCATGTTTGTGATGACGATGTCTCTCAAACACCAAGTAGAATTTGTCACTCTACTTGGGAGAATGAAATGGCTAAAGAGCAGACATGCTTGCGGTAGCTACGTCTCCCAAGCCCCAAATGGAATATTCATCCATCTTGCAATGATGTCGTAGGGTAAAAAGGGATCCTCTACCCTCTACGAACTATTGACTAATGACTAAGGATTTATCTGTTCTACCGCATAGTCAAGGACGACTATGATTTCAAGAGAGAGGTAATGCCATAAAATCTAATATCTAACCAGCCCAAATGCTTTTCTCATATTAAACTGATCATTTAATATGGGAGAATAAACGAGAACAAGGGTTAGAATATAGACATGTGCTTACAAATCTATCTGAACATGGGGCCAAAGGTAAAGGGGTCCAAATGAGAGATGGTCTATCAAAGAGAAAGGCTAGCTAATGGAGCTTAAAGACCTTAGGGTTAGCTTCATTAAATACCTCCAAAGGTTAGTGTTAAAAGTCCTTTGACCTTAGGCAATTTGACCTTAGGCAAGCTAGGGCTGTGCTTGAGGTGGGAACCCGGCCCAAGCTGGAGGTGCTTGTCTTGCTTGCTGACTATGGTGCTTGAGGTGCTTAACCACTAAGGTGCTAAGGTGCTTCATGACTAAGGTGCTTGAGGGGTTAAGGTATTCAAAAGTCAAAGCACACCCCTACACAAGGGGGGCGAGCCCTCATTGTAGGAGCTAGAGAGAGAACACACACACTCTCACACAAGGCAACCTGGGTGTAAAGAAAGCAACTAGGACACTTGTGAAGTTCCTCTTCACGTTGCCCTCATGGTGTGCCTAAAGCCTATTGGTTGGCCTCTCAAGGGGTCCAATGATAAATTAACTAAATTAATTAATTGTGTATGCATTTATCAAGTCTTCTCTCTCAAAGTGAAAAGGGGGAGACTTGTCCCAAGGCTATCATGCTTGCTTGATATGCACTCTACATGTTATTGGCCAAGCTTCAAGGGGTCCAATGAGCTTCCATCATGAGCTAGAAGAGGGGGTCGACCAAGGAAGCTAGGGGCTTGCTTGCAGGGTATACTCTCCCAGACACACACACACACACACACACACACACACTCTCTCTCTCTCTCTCTCTCTCGTTGTGTGAAGTGCAAAGTGCAAGAGCTCCATCTCCTTCTCCAAGCTTGTTGAAAAGTTGAGAGCCTACACCAACACTCTTGGCTATGGAATGCAAATCCAACCAAGAGCCATGCTCCAATGCTTAAGCTTTCCATCTTCATTACTATGGTATTATGTATGCTAAGCAAGAAGAGTGATGATAAGTGAGAAACTATTTCTTCTTCCTCTTCCTTACCCTCATTCCCCGCTAGCTCTCTCCACCTTTGAAGGTGTTTGAGGCCTTGGGACTGAGGTCGGGGATGGTTAATGCTTTCTACAAAGTCTATGTTATGCTTGTGATGCATGAACTTTCCATATTCATTGCATCACCTAGGTCACAAGGAACACAAAGATTGTATTGTTCCAAGTCTCTCTTGATGGGAGAATCTATAATACAAAAGCCTATTGGAGGGGGGACCGGCTCCACATAAATCCGGCCCTCAACTATTGTCAAGTTCTCTAAACTCTCTCTCTCTCTTGCAAAAGTAGTGTCCATGCCAAGTTAATTAAGTACTATGGTTATGTTGCTACTACTAATTAAGTTCACCCTCTTTGTTTTCAAAGTAGTCTCACAAAAATGATCACTCTAATTCTCTTAATTCCGCTATTCTCAAAGTTCATAGGCCAATTCCATTACAATATTTATGGCGCAACATTCTCTTGTAGATATTTAACCCCAAAAATAATCGTCCTTGGTAAAGGGAAAAGTTCTTTCAAAAGAAGGGAAGACTATAGTGCACTACATGATAGTAAAATAAGCACTAGATTGAAAAAATGAGAGTGAAAGTGTTTACTTGTGTTAGACGAGTTAAGGGAATTTTATATTAATCCTAGGCTATAATAATTATTTAATAATTTTTTGAAATCCAAATAAAATTACATTTTTAAAAATTGCATTCCCCCTCTTTTCCCCAACGGCCACTTCTTGCACCCCCACGCCACCCCCGTTACCCACCACTCTCTCTCTATCTCTCCTCTCCCCTTATACTCTCTTGCTCTCCACTTCTTACACCCCTCACGCCAACCCCCATTACCCATGACTCTATCTCTATCTCTCCTCTCCCCTTATACTCTCTTGCTCTCCATGCCCCCCCTCTCTCTGTTCCCACCCCCTCCCCCCATGGGAACCACTTCTCTCTCTCTCTCTCTCTCTCTCTCTCTCTCTCTCTCCCCCGTCCCCCTCTCTTACTCTCTCTTTCTCTCTTATCCCCCGCCATGCCCCCCCCCCCCCTCTCTCTCTCTCTCTCTCTCTCTCTCTCTCTCTCTTCCCTCCATCCCCCTCTCTTACTCTCTCTTTCTCTCTCATCCACCACCACCCCCCCCTCTGTGTGTGTGTGTGTTTTCCCCCTCCCCCGTGGGAAGCGTCCCCCTCTCCCCCCCTCTCTCTCTCTCTCTCTCTCTCTCTCTCTCTCTCTCTCTCTCTCTCTCTCTCTCTTCCCATCCCTCCTCCGTGGGAAGCACCCCTCCCTCTCCCCCTGTTAGGGTTTTAAACCTACATCCATCCTATACCTATATGAACTACCCCTAATGGTGCTCCTCCCACACACTCTTGTGGGAAGCAATCCTACACTTTGCATGACTACCTATGAGCCACCTACATGCCACTACCTCTCACCTAAGAGTGCCACTTCCTATGCCATGTATTAGGATATGTGGCTCAATACGTGGCTTAAGGCTACACTCTCCTAGTGCTATATAAGCACACAAGGCATTGTATAAATATGCATATGATCAATTTATCTATTTTGTATTATTTGCACTTTGATTGCTTACATCAATTTTAAATTAGCGTGTTAATATAAATCCTAATTATGAACATGACTAATTATTATCCGCCTTAATTGAGACTTACAAGTGGTATCAGAGCCGATGGTTCTACCCCTAGGCCAATCAACTCCCATTACATTAGCATACCTAATAATCACACTCTCTAATCACCACTTAGGCATGATCCAGTACCCTTTGGTGATTAGGTGACGAGATGATTGTGCTTTACATTTTAGATTACAATTAGCGTGTGTATTTCATTGGATTTTCATTTCTTGATTTCATTTGTAAGTGATTTTGCATGTTTTTTATTTCCTAATTATTTGCTACTTAAACGTCAAACCATTGCATTAATTGTGTGTAGAAGAAGTGCTGCTCAAGGGCTTTTCATTGAGCCCCTAACCTTTGCATTTGGAAGACTCTAGCATGATTAATCAACTTGCAAAGTGTGTTTTTTTAACTCTCTAGATCTTTTGCTACAGTAGTTTGGCAATTGTGTGTGTGTGTGTGTGTGTGTGTAGCTTTGAAAGCTCCCAAAATCGTATGTTTTGAATGATGGAGTTATTCCTCTTGTTAGTTGTAGATGGTGGTTGGGCACCCTTAAGATAGGTCTTTGTAGTCCATTCCCCGAGCATCCCAACGATGTGTGGGTAGAGTTTGAGAGAGAGAGAGAGAGAGAGAGAGAGAGAGAGAGAGAGAGAGAGAGAGAGAGAGGAGAGCGGGATCTATCCCGATGATTGGATAGAGAAGCTCCATGGTAAGGAAACGTGGAGAGATTGTCCATGGTTTTTGGACTATGTGGATGGCGAGTTTCCCAAAGATGAAGCTAAAGAATACAATGGTAAGTTATGTTTTTCTTGTTCAACTAATGTGTTTGGTTTGCTATAGTGTCCTCAACTTTTTTTTGGACTTGCAACATTGCACAAGAAGGTTAGGGGAAAGGGCAAAAGCAAAAGTGTCACCATCAATCAACCTCCCACTGATGCTATTTCCCTTAGGATGACCAAGGGATGTCGAAGCTCAAAAACTGCAGTGGGCTGACTTAAACAAGGTAAAAAGAGAGAACGACTAAGTCATCGAAGATTTTTTGAAGTCCTCAGAGGAGTTTTAGAGTGAAAGGAGAGAGCATCAAGGTGGCGGGTCAGATTATGAGTAGGGTGACTTCGAGCGGCACTTGGAGTCACAAAGATCTAGTCCATCCCAGGCTTAAAGCTCCCAGGGCCACGAGTGAACCATATCCATTGCTACTAGGAAAAGTGAGGGTAGCCACCCAATTTCATTCTGGCCACTTGAACCACTTGCCTCCTTTCCACTAGGTGAGGAACACAACCACAAATCAATGCTGTTTTTTCAAAAATAACATTTGATTAAATTTTGCATGTGACACAGTTTTGACTCGCTCTAATGCAAAAATGGTAGAAATCATATGTGTTGGAGTAGTCCTTGTATATCTTACAGTACTTGCAGGCGCTCATGGATCCAAAAAAAAATGTTGAGTAAGTGTATGACACTTTGGCATCTAATTTCAATTTTGAACTTTATAAGCACTCAATCAATCTTCTTTTGCATGGTATTGTGTAATGCAAGAGCCTTCGAGTGATCCAACATTTGATTGTGTCTCTCTCACACTCCGGCAAAATGGAGCCTGATCAACGGCATGGAGGGGTGTGACTTGTGTGAGTAGACCTTCCCACACATTGAAAACTTGAAGCCAGCATCGGTGACATACCCCAATGGAATGTATTCTCTATCGAGCTCATTGCCAGTGTGTTCACCCTAGCTACAAAGTTTTTACTACCGGATGGCGCATGGATCCACAATATGCACCTCTATGTAAGCAAAGAAAAACCAATACACAAGTCACAGAAGAAGGAAAAGGAAGACTCAGAGTAGAGGGTGCACAACATGTAGACATTTGGACACATGGTCCCTCTATCTTCTTAATCCTGAGATGAATGCATCTCCTACATTTACAAATCCTATTGGTCTATTGACATTTGCTGGTGATGGAGAGTATGGGTTGCTTGGATATTACAAAGCCTTAACTAGCCAAGATGAAAATCATAGATGCATGCTTCATGCTCAAGAAAAGGAGATACTACGACTCTTTGATTTGCATTGCAATGGCTAGAAAACCATATTGCAGCACGTAGATGAGTTACAGGTCCTGCGAGAAAAGTTATAGAGGTTACATAAGAAAGATACAAGCTTGAGTGCTCGTGTGCGAAAGAAATCTTGAAACCTTGAAGGTTGGATCTAGTGGTTTGAAAAATAGAATCCAAGCACTGAGGTGAGGAGCTCAATCTTTCTATGTATTGGTTTAACTTATGCATTGATTTCTTTGTAGACATGCTAATCAATGTATTGGTATGACTTATTTATGATTTCTTTGTAGACATAATAATCAATGTATTGCTTTGGCTTATGTATTACTTTCTTTGTAGACAAGTGTAGAAGGCAAGGACAAACAGCAGGTGGGAACTGCCCCTTAGAAGGCCAAACAGCGGGAGGAGTCACACTAGCAGTAATTATTGCAGGCAGTTACTACAGTAAATCCTAGGAGCTATAAATCGGACCCGCTACATTGTAATTGGGGTTCTTGGCTTCTTAGTTTCTTGACTTTTGGCTTTAGCTTTTTAAGTACTTTTCGGTTTACGAGCTCTTCGCCTCTAGCTTCACCCTGTAATCATTGCTTCTGTAATCATTTGAGCTTAAACCCATTATACAATGTACTGGTTATCCTTGAGCTATTAATCTGAATTTGCAAATACTCTTTCCAGTTTTCTAGTCATGTCTCTCGTTTCAATATAACATTCCAGTTCAGTTCCCTATTTCAATTCAGTACTCTGTTCCAGTTTCACTAACTAAACTGACGATATAACCAATAGCTCTAAATTCTAACACTGGAATTAACTGTTTGAAGAGACCAGCTCCAATTCCATTTTGTCGATCACGGTGGTTAAAGCTGTTCGCTCTTCGACCAGAAAACTCTTATCTCCTAGTTAGAATTTTCAGCTGTACACATGGAGCCCAAAGCCAATCGTGGTCGCAAACCGTCAACCCAGTTAGGCACTGATTCCAACTGCGTCGACCCTATTCTTGAGGTATCAGAAAGAGATTTTGATCCCAAGAAGGACCCTGAGAGTGAGACTGAGGCTCAGGAGGAGCACAATCATGCTGAAGAGTTCAGGGACTCTCAACACTCCAGTCATTCCAGGAGGAGAAGGGTTGAGCGGGAAGAACACAAAACCAGGAGTTCTCGGTCCACACACAGGGTAGTTGAGGCCAAGGGTAGCAAGGGCAGTCATCACAATTCCAGCAGGAAATCCAGAGAAGAGACATAGACTGAAACTAAAGAAGAATTTGACTGGGATGCTGACACAGATCACTACAAGAAGTCTTCAAGATGAAGTCAGGCTCCCAAGGTTAGAAGAAGCAGAGACAATGTCGATCGACATGATTATACTTCTTCATTGAAGATCTCTTTCCGAGTGTTCAAAGGAGGGAAGAAAGAAGATCTAGATGTTCATATTCAAACTTTTGAACAGTATGCTGAGTTGAAGAATATTGATGAAGATGACTGGGGAGAATATTTTCCTCAGACACTGAAAGATGCAGCAAGGAAATAGTATTACCATTACCCGGCTTGCCAACTCAGATCATACAACAAATTGCTCAAGGCTTTTAGATTGGAGTATTCAGACAACAGGGGTGATGAGGACATCCTCTGCGAGCTAGATAAGATTAGAAGCTATGTTGAGAAGGTCAAGGAGTTAACCAGGCAGTTGAAGGAGCCACCATCAGAAAAGAGGCTACGTGCATGGTTTCTAAATTGGTTCCGAGTAAGAAGCTCAGAGAACATGAGGTACCTGCACCAAAAAATATATTTAATGATTTGGTGCAGAGAGCTCTGAAGCTTGAACAACAAGCTAAGAAGGAGAGAAGTCACAAGAAGAGGAGGTCCAATAGTAGCAGTTCTTCCACTGAGAATTTGGATTCTAGTGAGACCTCCAGCAGCTTTGACAACAGCTTAGATGAAAAGAGCAAGGACAAGGCCAAGAAGGGGTCTTAGTCCAGGAAGATTGATGAAATGGCCCGGTAGATTGCTGAAATCAGCGAGACCAGACAATCAATTAGGATAATGGAAACCTGATGCTCAAGGTGCAAATCTAAACATCACGTTTCCAATCAATGTCCACAATGTACCTATTGCAAAGCATATGGTCATTTATAGAACAATTGTGGCATTCGAATTCATCACTTTAAGAAGGCAAAAGGATCTGTCTCTAGTGGCATTTACCAACGCTTAACCAGCTAAGGTAGAGACAACCAGTGTACCCCAAGAAGAGAAAACAGGTACCAGTGGCACCGGTACTGGGCGTGGCAAATACCAGGGTGGTACTGGCTGAGGCCGGGGTCGTGGTAATTTTCAAAGTCGAAGCCTTAATTGTTATACTTGTGGCAAGTATGAGCTCTTTTCGACTCAGTGTCCAAAGGCACCCAGCACTGCGGCTACTGAGGCGAAAGCCCCAGAGCCAATTCCAGTACGAGCAGTTACATGCAGTAAAGGGGTAGTCATTGAGGAAATCCCAGATGAGCCGGCAAAACCAGTCAGTCCTGAAACTAGCAAATGGGCTCAGCAGAGAGAGGTATGGAAGGAAAAGGGCAAGTGGAAGGTAGTCGATGAATGGTGGGAGCAGAGAGAATTGGCATCTAAGATCACAGAAGATCTAGCCAAGAAGCTACCAGAGCAGCCAGAAAGTTCTCATGCTCGGGTCATTCAGAAGATACGAACCCAATCTTCTGAGAAAAGACAACCAGATCAGTTAGAATCTGGAATTTCTTAGACTCTGCTGGCTAGAGTCCAAGGACTGGTGGAAGATCTAGGAAATGTTAAATTAGATCTAACTGCAATGGGAAATAATGAAGAGGGCAAAGCAGACACCAGAACAGAGGAGTGGCACTGTGAAGATAGTCTCGATTCCTCCAGTTCTGATAATAACTCTGATTAAGAGAGAGAAGAAATTGATGTTAAGATTTGTGGAAGAATTCAGAGAAAGAATTTAGAAACTGACAGTTGAATTAGAAGACATCAGAAACACTTTTCCTGAAGCAGCAAAATCCATCAGATAGCAAAGAAAGGCTGAAGCCGATGCCAAAGCAGTTTACTTGGATGCTGACAAAGATGATGAAGTTCCGGCGATCCTAGTAGACTACAAAGTCAGGAAACAATGGGAGTCACTATTCGGTGTCATACTGGATGTAGGGGCAGATGTAAACATCCTGGGGGCACACCTTCAACACAGAATGGGTATCGCAAACTAGAAACCAACACCCTTTAGAGTTCAAATGGCCAATCACAGAGTTGTGTAGGCAGCTGGGATGATAGAGAGTATACATATAAGAGTGGGAAAAGAAACGTTCACGACCAGCTTCCTAGTACTGGATGTGCAAGGCGCATATGGGATGCTACTGGGACGCCCATGGTTACGAATGGCATAGGCTGTTCAAGACTATGCCAATATGACTCTGACAATACAGGGCACCAATAGAAGAATTCAAATCTAGACAAGCAATACTAGAAGTTGGAGGAAGGCACTATGACCAGAAGAGCTTTTCCACAAGTATGGGGTAAAGAAGATTGAGAGGATGCTGGCAACAATGAATATTTTTCCATTGGCCGAGATAGACCTAAATGCAGTATTATTTGACAAGGATCAAGCTAAAAAGCAAAGGAAGCAATTTCTAGATCAGTTCATTGAACGAAATCCTGGAAAACAATCAGTTCAGCTAACTGGACGGCCAGAGAAACCAATTGACTCCAAAGAAGAATTCTCAGATTCCAGTACACCAGCGGCCACTGAAGAGGTGCACTCTGAAGAAGTTGCTGAATTTCAAAATGATAATTCAAAACTAAAAGGTTCGTCTTGGGATTATGTTGAGGAGTCAACCAAAAGGAAGGGAGGTGGGCCTATTTGGTTGCTTCTAGATGATCAGGAAATCAAAGAATGGAACCTGGGTTTTGAGGAAAGTCCTAGATTGATCAAAGTAAACAAGCACTTGAACTTAGGAATGAAAGAAAAAGCAAGACTCATGTTCCAGAAGTACAAAGAAGTATTCGCATGGGAACATACTGATCTAAAAGGTGTAGATCCAGAGGTCTGTCAACATAGAATACCTCTGGATCCGGATTCCAGACCAGTGCGTCTGCAATGGTACATAATGAATCCAAATTATGCTAAGAAGATCAAAGAAGAAATCGACAACCTCTGAAGGCTGGATTCATCACAGAAGTTGCCAATAGTGACTGGCTGTTCCCTATTGTGTTAGTGCCCAAGAAGAATGGAAAGCTCAGAGTTTGTGTGGATTTCATCGAAAGCTGAATGCTCAAACCATCAAAGATTCTTTTCCATTACCTTTTACGGATATGCTTCTCGATGAGATTGCATGCCATGAGATGTATAGCTTTATGGATGGCTATAGTGGTTATAATCAGCTAAAGATTGCTCTTGAAGATCGGAGTAAAACCACTTTATTACTGAATGGGGTGCATTCATGTATCTGGTCATGCCATTTGGTCTTTGCAATGCTCCAACAACCTTTCAAAGGTGTATGATGGAGATATTCAGTGAATTCCTCCACCGATTTCTCGCCATATTTATGGATGACTTCATAGTATTCTTGACTAAGGAGAGGCATTTGCTCTTTCTGGAAATGGTTTTTCACCAGCGTTATAAGGAGAAGAGAATCTGTTTGAATCCATTCAAATCTGTTTTCTTGGTCTGGAAGGGACAACTACTGGGACATATAGTGTCCAGGAATGGCATGGAGATGGCCAATGAATAGATCCAGTGTGTCTAACAGGCCAAGGCACCCCGCACAGCATCAGAGTTAAGTTCATTCTTGGGATATATCAATTTTTATAAAAGATTTGATCATATGTTTGCTTCCAAGGCATTACCTTTATATGAGCTCACCAAGAAAACCAACAAGTTCATTTGGACTGCTGAATGTGAGGAGAGCTTCCAATGTCTTAAAAATGCCATTATCAGTAAGCCAGTGTTCCGACAACCGGATTGGGATGTTATTTTCCATGTGCATGTCGATGCTTCAAAACTGGAAATGGGAGTAATATTGGCTCAACCAGAAGGGATGGCTGATTATCCAGTGTATTTTGCCAGTCGAAGATTCAGTCAGGCTGAACAAGGATATACTACTACGGAGAGAGAAGCCTTAGGAATGGTTTTCAATGCTACCAAGTTTCGACATTATTTACTGGGCAAGCTATTTCATTTCTATGTGGATCATCAGGCATTATTTTTTTTAATTAACAAAGTCATCATCCAAGGAAGATTGATTAGATGTATGATGTTCCTGATGGAGTTTGAATTCCGCATATTTCACAAGCCCGACAAATATCATTGTGGTGCTGATTTCTTATCCAGAAGTACTGACGGCTACTCAAAAATATCCTTGAGAGATGAGCCAGTAGTTGCAGAGCTGTTTCAAGTGACAGCTAAGGAAAACACATATGATGTATATCAGTTCCTTTCCAAAGGATGATTCCCAAAAAATTGGACTCAGAATCAGAAGAAGGCTCTGATTATTAACACTAGGTTGGTAATGGGACACTTTTATGTCCTGGGACACTTTTATGTCCTATTAAGTGACCATTTTCCTTGAATTATGTCAAGAGTTTCAAAATGGATTTTGAGGTGCTATCTATCTAGAAAGTTGTATCATGAGCTGAAAAAAACTTGACATTTTTTTGGAATATCAATTCCATCTTTAACATTGTCCTTGCACAACATTTCACAACCTAAACTGTGTGAAAAAACGGGTCCTGTTTTTGGCTTTTTCCAACTTTTTGCAGCTATACCACTCTAGAATTCATGTTTGTGAGGTCTATAATGCTAGAGAACTATCTTTAGTAGTCCTCAATATGTCCTAATGCTTCTAGGGAGAAATAAATATTATAGTTATAAGTTATGGCCAAATTACAAAAATTGTCAAATCTTGTTTTTTAGCCAATTTTAGCTCTTCAATGATTTTTTTGGTGGATTTCATGATATCCAAATGCATTTTTGATTTTCTATGTCTCATATTGTAACATAAAGCTAACATTCCTTGAGTTTTGGGGAACCTAATACCCTATTTTGCATAGTACACAACGATGGTTGTTTTTTTCAATTACATAAGAAAATGAAACATTCTAGTATATCAAGTATATCTTTTTCAATATTGTTAGTTTCTTGTGACAACTACACGCATTTTGTAGGTAGCAACCATATATAGTCATAAGGATCAAATTTGGCTAGATATTGAATAGTTTCTACGGGATTCTACAACTCATAATGTTGAACCCAGTTTTTTCATGTTGGCTGTATTTAACACTTCATCTTTGTCCCCAAGATTCCCCTTGGTAAGAGATGTATTATTCTTTTGAGATGCTCCATGGCTCCTTATGAACATAAATTACAATAGGGAACTAAGAAAACATGCATATATTATTTGTATTGAGCGTGGCTATAGAAACTTTGATGATAGGTTTGCAGAATGGTAAAAATTCAACTTTTTTGTACCTATTTATTTTGGAAAAACAAAAAATAATGAGTGAGAAGCAATCATATGTTCTGATCACCAACCCATTGAAGTTAACTAGGGAATTTATCTGAAGTCCTACAAAAATCCCTAATCTTATTTTTATGCAACAAAACGTAAGAAATGACTGTTTTGAGGAAAATTCACTGGTCCATCAACTTTGGAGGCTTCGTGTGACCAAAAGATGAGAAATTTTACAAGTTTCTTATTTTTTCCATGTTTAGTAGGCCTTGAACTATAACCTCATGAAAGGATTTTACAAAATGAGTGGATCTACTATGGTTTTGGAGGTTTTTTTCAAAACCTTGAAAGGACACTTTTATGTCCTGTTAGGTTACCAACCTAGTGTTAAGAGTTTGAAGTTCACCATCATAGGAGGATTGCTCTATAGACTAGGAGTAGATGGGGTTCTTCAAACGTGTGTGCCAATGGAAGGAAGAATGCAAGTTATTTCTGAAGCACACAATGGGGATTCTGGAGGACATTTCTCCATTGATATTACTTATAAGAAGATTTTGCAGGCTGGATTATGGTGGCAAACTCTGATATTTGATGTTAGAATTTTTTGCAAAGCTTGTGATATATGTCAAAGAGTGGGCAGACCGACAACAGCTGATATGACTCGACTTACTCCAGTTCAACCATTGGGAGTATTTAGGAAATGGAGTCTGGACTTCATGGGACCATTCAAGAAGGTCACTCCAAGGAAGAACCGATATATCTTAATGGCTACCTATTATGTCACTAAATGGGTAGAGGCCAAGGCTCTTCCAAATAATACTACAAAGTCCACTGTTGTTTTCCTATTTGAAAACATTATTTGCCAATATGGATGCCCCATTGAGATTGTGTCTGATCAAGGGACACATTTTATAAATGATACCATGGAAATTCTGATGGAAATGCTCTCAATTAAGCACAGGAAATCAACTCCTTATTAACCTAGGTGCAATGGTCAGACATAGAGCAATAATAAAACCATCATGAACATTTTAACCAAGATTGTTTAGAAGGAACCACATCAGTGGGAAATGGTGTATGGTACAGAAGCTGTAGTGCCTATTGAATTCATGATTCCCAGTCTCAGAATGGCGCTGGAGCTGGTCTCTTCAGACAGCTGATTTCAGTGTTAGAATTTAGAGCTACTGGTTATATCGTCAGTTCAATTAGTGAAATTGGAACAGAGTACTGAATTGAAATAGGGAACTGAACTAGAATGTTATATTGAAATGAGAGACATGACTAGAAAACTGGAAAGAGTATTTGTAGATTCAGATTAATAGCTCAAGGATAACCAATACAATGTATAATGGGTTTAAGCTCAAATGATTATAGAAGCGATTACAGGGTGAAGCTAGAGGCGAAGAGCTCGTAAACCCGAAAGTACTTAGAAAGCTAAAGCCAAAAGTCAAGCAGCTAAGAAGCCAAGAAGCCCAATTACAATGTAGCGGGTCCTATTTATAGCTCCCAACATTTACTGTAGTAACTGCCTACGGTAATTACTGCTAGTGTGACTGCTCCCGTTGTTCGGCCTTCTAAGGGGCAGTTTTTGCCTGCTGGAACTATCCTCGCCTTCTACAACAAGCTATCTATCCAGATAAGGAAAGTATTGATCCTACACCCAATGTAGGGAAGCAATTGAAGCGTTTGATAAATATTAGCCTTGCAAAAGATATAATCCATGACAAGAAGTTTAAGGTTTTGTAGAGGGATGTTGTGGAACAATTTATCTCTCATAATGTAGTGCCTACAAACAGAGATACAAGGCTCACTTAGCTCCCTTTGGCGTGAGAAAGAGAGGGTATTCAACTATTCAAATCTATCTCCTCCATATTTGTGAAGAAGGGAATAAAATCCAAGCTGCTACCAACAACATCAAGTGTTTGGAGAGAGAGACTTTGGCTCAACAATGCACAAAACAACTTCCTTGGTTGTCCCTTTCATATTCAAAGTACTTACAAAGGTGAAGGAACAACTACAACTTATGATGAGCACAACAATATCTTCATGGACCTTATTATGTTGCAGGTCAAAATTCTACAATGTAACATTTGAAGAGACTGGAAATGTGCTACATTTTGTCTTGAAGCTAGATGAGTGTGAGCTTCTAAAAGAGAAGAAGCTAGAGCAAGTAACAATGACACTGATGAATAGGGCACTTTCAAAATGTCCTATGAACGATCCTTTATACTAAGAGGGCAAGGAGGGGTAGTATGCATGGTTAAGAAAGGACTGGAAGATTTTGTATCAACTGTGAAAGATGACAAGTACAGAATTATGTATGGTTGACACCAAAAAGAGCACCCATTTTGTATCCGGTTGCTACATTCCTCATCATGATTCCCCCTTTATGTTTACAGGGATAGAGATCAACCATTTCTTGATTTAGAAGATGACATTGCTTATTTCAAAGTGAAGGTGATGTTATTATCTTTGGGGATATGAATGCTTGCACAAAAACATTGAAATATGATACTCAACAATTTGATATGCCATACATTTCAAGAGAGTTGGAGGAAGTTTACTTGTATGATCGTACGTCAATGGATGAGAAAGAGCCGGATCACTATGGAAAGTTACTTTTACACATGTGTAATAGCATGGGTATGCTCATTGCCACTAGTGTATCTTTGTGGAGTGGAACCAATGGATTTACATGTAGAAAACATAATGGGGATAGTGTGATTGACTAGATTCTACTCTACGAAGCCATCATGTATCGCATAAAGAGTTTTATGTTTGGTCAATGAACCATAATCAAACCATTGGACCTTATGTATTGACCTTGCATGTGGAGAAGCAACTAAGCATGATAATCTCAGCCAAAGGAAAAAGAAGTTATCACTATGCATGGATTTCAAACGGGCACTAATGTACATTGAAATGGTTGAGCAAAAGTTATAAATGACAAGGCTTCAATATGACGCACCATTGGAAACTAAATGGGAAGCTTTCAAGAAAGTTATTTGTTCTCGTGCTGAAAAATGCTTTGCCATAAAGCATGTCTATGGATCAACAAAGATAGATAATGCAAAAGGTGGTTTGATAAAGAATGTCAAGATTCTTGAAAATCAGCTTGATGCAACTATGGACAAAGACAACTATCAAAGTCATTTGCATACATACAAGGCATTGATTCAAAAGAAGAGAAGAAGATGGGAAGTAAAGCAACAATTTTTTCAAGTCCAAGAAAAGGCACGTGCATGTGGAGAAACTTGAGGGGCAAGTCGGTTGAGAATTTTTGTGATTTGAGCCTTATGGATATGTACACACATTGCAGGCAACTATATGAGCAACCAAATGCTAAAAAAAAACTATTTTATGGTTCACTCCCATGTATGCCCTCTTTTTTTTTTACTATTGAGGATGTATGTGGTGCGATGCGATAATCATGATTTTGTTGTATGTGGATGATGCAGTTCTAGCACACACTTTAGAAGACGCACAAAAGCTTGTGGTTGTCCTTGAGAACTTTTGCTTGCATTGTGGGATGATTGTGAATGAAGCCAAAACAAAGGTTATGCTTGTGAAAACCAACCATAAGGAGAAGCCATGCATTGTGTACAACAATGAGATAGTTAAAGTTGTTGAGAGATTTAAGTACCTTGGCCTTGAGGTTCCGGCCAATCACAAGTGGCATGAATGTGCTATGTGGCATTGGAAGTGGGAAAGAGAGCATACTATGCATTTGAGAACACGTGTAATGCAAGAAACGTCAAGTGTTGGGTTCTCAAGATGTACCTTTTCAACACATTGGTGACACCGGTTCTTCTTTATGGAGTTGAAGTGTGGGGTGAAAGCATCTCAAAGTCTACTTGGAAAGAGTTTGAGAATGTTCAAAAGCATTTTCTTACGAGATTTCTCCAAGTTAAGGCATAGACACCATACATGCTCCTAGTTCTGGAGTCGGGATATCTTCCTATTGAGGTTATGGGCATGGAAAGGATCGTGGATACATGATAAAGATGTGTCAAAACCCCCACATCGACTTCCTACAATTGCATAGGAAGCAAGCAAAAAAGTTCAAAAGATGCATGAAAGCAAAATCTTGAGCATAGGATGGATGCAAGACTTAAAGAAGTGGTTTGGGAGATGGAATGCAATACACTTGCTGCATGATGCCTCAATTCACTCGCAAGTGAATAAAGCTTTTCTACAACGCCAATGTATTATGGCTTGGTAGGAATCTGGTGGGTCACACTTTATATATTATACCACCCATATTTCCCCCAACTACAAAACCATGTTCTTCACTGAAAGGGAAAATCGTACTTGCACTTACATGCTTAAGCATATCCCCTTGTCAGCGATACGCACTATCGAAGCCATTCCGCTTAGCTCCCACTCCCTTTGATGTGAGATAGGGCGTTGGGGCAATGGAGAAGAGTCAAAATGATTGTGCACATTATGCTCACTGCAAAGTTCAAGAGTCTAAGTACCACACACTACTAGAGTGCTCAGCTTTTGGTCACATTTGAACTTGCTTCCCTCACATTTTTAGCCATGACTCAAACCTACACACTTTCCTCTCACAACCACAATGTGGGCTCTCACTGTGACTCTCATCACCACAGTTTTAGAGCATCAAGAGTCACTCATCAGCCACACACATACTACATCACATGTAACTTTGGTCCCATAAGTCATATTTGACCTCCGAGAATGATAATAAAATCTCTCTCTCTCTCACACTCACTCACTCTCTCTCTCTCTCTCTCTCTCTCTCTCTCTCTCTCTCTCTCTCTCTCTCTCTCTCTCTCTCTCTCTCTCTCTCTCTCTCTCTCTCCACCACAAGAAATGATTGGACCGTTTGCGCCATGCACGATATCATATCAAATTAAAATTTCACGTGTGTCAAGGATGCTAATTATATCCATGTACCATTTGATGTTGACAACACTTGGTTGATAGTCGACACACCACAAAAGGGTTTACTTAATCCACCGGGCACAACTCTCTCCCCACCCTCATTTGACGGGCATGAGTATGACTTCTAAATAGAGGACATTTTGATCCTGAATCTACAAAATTTGTAGTACAGCCCATTGACTGTTTTAGAAATTGTACTTACAAATACTCTTTGAAATGCTAACTATGTACATTAATATGATTCTTTGTACCTGTCGATGTGGTGCCAATTATGTGTGTGTGTGTATGTGAGAGAGAGAGAGAGAGAGAGAGAGAGAGAGAGAGAGAGAGAGAGAGAGAGAGAGAGAGAGAGAGAGAGAAATTGTACATAAGACATAAAACTCTACATATGTTGTACTGAATGTAAAGAAATGACACATACTTGCACAAAGAGAGACACAGATAGACAGACAGACTCAATTAAAATAAAGATACAACCAAATGGTCGGAATCGTTTCACTGTTGAAATAAAAGATTTCAATTGAAATAAACATTACAATGGAATTCATGAATATAGATTTCAATTGAAGGAAAAGTTACACCCAATAGAATCCATCCAAGTTACGTTGGCACGATTTGAACTCGGCCACTTAGCTCTCTACAAACAATCTCTTTTTCCCTTCATTGCATTACTTTGCGTCCACCTAGTAAGAAATAGAACTGTGAGGGCTCATTGTCCGCAATCTACTCCACTATGTCATGGAGGAGTTGAAGAAGGTTGCAACTCCCTTATTGTGATCAATGTCACAAGGTTGAGCTCTTTGTCCACCACCTCATAGATAACTCAGAGCAGCCCTGCAACAAATTGAGAGTGTTTGTACTAGAAAGAGATGAGGAGTGCCTGTGTGTCGATCACGTACTTGGCCTCCAAAGTGTCCAACACAACCTCACAATGTATGCCGTCCACCTCTTTAACATACCATCGTCTATCAAGAAGCTTGTCACAGAAGCAAGAGCCTAGAGATTTACATACTAGCATAGTCTTCCCAACATGTATGTGGCAAGTGTTAAAAAGCTCCACAAATAAAAGTACAGGATAGAAATTAGCAATCTTCACCAATTTGGTGGGTACATAGTTTCTTAGGGACCTCTACACATCCCTAAATAGCTTGCTCCGGAGAGCTTCCTTCATTATCGTGTTCATGATTGGCCAATCCATGGAGTTCTAATTGGTAGGGAGAGGGAATTTAACCAACGTACTTTTTTTATTTCTCTCGTTGAGCTGAGAGAAGTGCTCATAGTAGAAGAAAATTCCCTCATCTACAAGGCTCTTGCTAGATCTTCCAGCATAGTGCAAAACACCAATGTGAGTGTAGATTACATATATGAGCCCTACAATACACTCCACTGGTTCCCATTCCTCATATGAAGAAGGATAGACATTTGCAAGTGTAATAACCAAATGTAAGAGACCCCTCAGCCTCTAGACCTCCATAGAATGCAGACATCTAAATATAATGTAAGAGACCTCCGTAGAATAAAACTCTTGAGAGCAGTGACTTATACATTTACACAACTTATCGCCTAACCCTAATGTCAGTTCTTTGTTATTTCCTTTTTATTTCTTCTAATACAATTCTACCTCTTCAAAAAGAAGACTATAAAGGAAGGCTAAGAAAGCATTTAGAGTTGCATCGTGGGTGATGCACCATTGAGACATGCTGCCATTTGCAATCATGTCAGAGTGAGTGTAGACATGTTGAACTAAAACCTCCTTCATAGTCTTCTTGCCGGCCTCCAATTTGAAATCTAGTACTCATGCTTTCCATGCTGAATGAAATAGATTTGCTGTAGAGGTCATTTTCCGCCTTCTTGGCTACACTAGAACCCATGAACTTTTGCATATCGTTTGCTCTTGTCATTGACTATCTATAGTAATAGAGTTTGAGATGGATATAGAGCAAATGTTGATGCTTGGCCTCCTTGGTAGACTAATGTTCAAGCTAGCTAGAGAGAGAGAGTACAACAACCCTTGGAGCTTTTAGGTCAGGAAGAAGGAGAAGAAAAAGCCATGGTTCTTTCTGAGTGGAAGAAGAAAGCCTCAACTTGCTTGCAATGGAGGGAAGATCAGTTTTGAACGCTTCCTTAATGGAGGAATATATTTTTGCGGTGGGAGTATGATAGCTTTTTGTAGCTGTTTTTTGATACCTTCAAGGCTACCAGAATCTGTTTACAACGGGTCCACATATGGATACTGCAAACCCCGTAAAAACAAGAAGTTAACTCACGGTTGATCAGTTTTTTTTTTTTTTTGTAGTTATTCATTTATTTCAACTATTTTCTACATTACGTTGCCTTGCTGCTCATTGGACGCGCTTCATTTTCTCTCTCTTCAATATGGCCCTCTGAAAGACCTCCAAAATCTCCTAATGGGGGAGAGAGAGAGAGAGAGAGAGAGAGAGAGAGAGAGAGAGAGAGAGAGAGAGAGAGAGAGAGAGAGAGAGAGAGAGAGAGAGAGAGAGAAGGTAAGGCTCGTCTAAATGGACAATCAAGATGTTTCCTCTTTCATGAATTGATATGCTGAAGATGTCTATTTAAAAAAAGGAGGGGTCCTCTTGAATTATAATCCTTTTTTGAGAAAAAAATTCATTAAATAGCCATGGATCCCTAAGGGAAACACATGGAGAAAGTGATGATCATACATTGATAATCTCTCAATGATCTCTCATCTCGGAGGCATTTGTGATCCTTTTGATAATTTGTTGTGTTCATTTATTCAAGGCCTCAATAAGTGTGACGTTTGCAAAAAGTTGCAAAGAGAGAACAAACAAGAGTTGTTGGAGAGAGAGAGAGAGAGAGAGAGAGAGAGAGAGAGAGAGAGTCTTGCATGACAAAAAGCAATGATATTCCTACAATGCACCACTTGAAATGGAAAACAAGAACAAAGGCATTTACCACAATATACCTTCCAAAATATAAGACCTAGGAGACTGAGATACCGGACCCACCTCCCTATCTCCCTATATGTAGGCCGACTCCTAGCAGTAGCCATAGTTCGGATCCCAATCCACATTGGTCCAGTCCGAGCCCCTGGCTCAGGTCCCTGACTTCTTAGGTCGAGCCTTGCTCCTTAGGATCCTTGTCCTGACATTACTCCCCCCTTGGAGAAGCGTTTTTGTCCTAAAAAATAAGAGTGGTGATACACTAATGTGTTCCACAATGGAATCCATATACAACATAGTGTGCAGACTCCATTTAGAACTCACTTGAGTAGGCTAAACGAGTTATCACGACAAAGATGTACTGAAAAGAGTACCTCTTTTCACTTTCCATGAAAGGAACATGCTGACGTAACTCATCAGCCAAGTTTAAATCCTTGACTTGTTATCTTCTCGTATCAGTAAACAACCCCACCATAACTAGTGGTCGAGGTTGAGAACTTGAATTATATATGAAGCTCCAATTAGAGAAATAAATGTTTACTAATTGGATTGCTTGGTGCTAACGTACACAATTTACATATACTTTAGCACACGATTACACTTTGTAATCTGCCTAATCTACCTATCCCCTTGGATACTGATAGTGTTGAGATGTATTTCCCCGCGGTTTACAGATAGTCTTCCAAAATGACTGGTAAATAGGGACCACAGTTCCTTACAACATTGCTCAAAAATCAACAATGTTATGAATAACCATCTTGGTTAACTTGAAAGATCCACAAGCATCCAAACTGAGCCATGACCTCTATTGGTGATTGGTAGATCCAAAAGTAATCTCATAGAGTTACTGCACATAAAGTGCAAAATGCTTCATAAGAAATTAATGTGATGAATATGCATGCCATCCCAAATCAGTATTTTCTAAACACTAGGGCCCATAACACCTAGTGTGCATGCATTTAGCAAATACAGTTTCGAACCTGCATATTCATGATCATATGTGCCAATACTTATGGAAAATGTGATGGTCGTAGCAAACATGAAAGAGAAGTGTAAATAGTTCAATAAAGAACTAAATACTATGTACTTCAATCATTTGCAAGCCTTACTGAAATGTTTGAACCATAATAGAAGGTGAAACATAAATCACTTCTAGGTACAAACAATGAAACTTTTTCATTAACAACACATAGCCTTGCTATAAGTATAAACAACCATCGTTAGAGTTGTTTAACACACTTGTAACTTAGCAAGTGGTTCTAAGTATCCAACACTTTCGGTCACTTAAATTGTTCTTGTTAAGTCACACTGAAAATGGTCTAGAAAATGGATTTGACCAACACCTAGGGACTTCATTGTGACACATAATTGATATGACAGGCGCCAATGCCAGTCCTAGAAGGATGTCTGAAAAAAGAATATCCTTCAAGTACGAGATGTACTTTTGGAGGTAATTCCAAACACTCTGCAATGTGAGTGAGAGGAACCCTCATCCCTTACTCCACACTGGCTAAGCCGAATTTCTTGAGTTCATAGTCCATGTTGTATCCCATGTGACAACATGTGCCAAAACTGCGTAATGCGCAATGCATATTGGATAGTATGGTCCAAAATACATTGCTCTTACATGACCTTGTCATGTCTCTTAAAGCACATTACATAATCTTGGGTTTTTGTGAACAGCCGTGCTGTCTGAAATGCTGGCTTCATCTATACACCTTGGTAGAGATAAGCCCTTATGAGTTTAAGACATTCAAAAACTCAACTTGATCTTCACACTTAAAGTGTGTAGTGCTAAAATAATACCCAAAAAATCGCTAATGGCAAGACTCTTGCTTGTCCATTAGAATCGATGGGTACTCAACTGAATAGAATTGTTCAATTTTGAAAGCAATCACAGATGGATTACAAACAAATGGCTCTTATCCGTTCCAAAATAGGTGGCTCTTAGCCCTTCTTGTTACCATATCGACTTAGAAAGATTTTAGGAAAATCATGCCTACTTTCACCTTTCCATAGAGAATTAGGAAGGGGGGGGGGGGGGGGGGGGGGGGGGAGAGAGAGAGAGAGAGAGAGAGAGAGAATGCTGGGTTGAGGAAAAAACCCTTAATTCGACTGTATTGTATACCCCCCCGCTTCTCCAACGGGGGGAGTAATGTCAGGACAAGGCCTTGAGACCTAACCCTATGCCCTTAAGTTAAGCCTTCTTTTAAAGTTTACTTCAACAAAAGTTTTCTCCAATGGTCCATGGCCCTCCTTGTGCATTAGTCAATTGCACATGATAACACTTTTGAATAAATAAATTCACATTGAAATACCTGCAAAGTGTAGAAGAGGGTAGGGCACATGCATTGACCAATATTCACAATTTGACACTTGTAAGGGCACAAAGAGAGAGAGAGAGAGAGAGAGAGAGAGAGAGAGAGAGAGAGAGAGAGAGAGAGAGAGAGAGAGAGTATTGTACGTGTAGTCTGGCCATTTTAAACTAAGAGATAGAGAGATAGAGACTCACCTTTTGATGCTGAGTAGGGGCAACTTATCTATGTGATTGTGAGTCCGGATGCATAGTGCAACAACTTGCTCCTTCTCTCCAGGCATTGATCATCCTCCTTTTGCTCACAATACAAGAATCTGAGCTCACTTGAACAATAGTAGAGAAACACATGCATTTATCTATGTGGTTGTGACTCCAGATGCATAGTGCAACAACTTGCTCCTTCTTTCCACGCCATGCTTATCGTCCTTTTTGCTCACAATAGAAGAATCTGAGCTCACTTTAGCAATAGTAGAGAAGCATGCGCTTTGTTTAAGAAAATAGAGAGAGAGAGAGAGAGAGAGAGAGAGAGAGAGAGAGAGAGAGAGAGAGAGAGAGAGAGAGAGACGTGGCGAACGATGAGCTCCTTGTTGTTTTTTGGCAGCTCAATGTTGTTTAGGATATAGAGAGATATATAACTTGACCCATCCTTTGAACGAGAGAGAGAGAGAGAGAGAGAGAGAGAGAGAGAGAGAGAGAGAGAGAGAGAGAGAGAGAGAGAGATGTGGCACATGGTTAGCTCTAAGGCATTTTTTGACTGTTGCGAGGAGAGGAGAGGAGAGAGGAGAGAAGAGAGATAGGGGGTGTACCTCAACACTATCTCACACGGGCATGGGCAAGAGGGGATCAATGGCCCACACTTTTTTCCGGGGGGTGTAGATAGGGGGTGTACCTCAACACTATCTCACACGGGCATTGGTAGGAGGGGATCAATGGCCCACACTTTTTTCGGGGAGAGCGGGCATCGTGGGCCATTGATCCCCTCGCGCCCAAGCTTCTGTGTGATAGTGAGGAGGGAGAGCTAAGAGGAGAGAGAGAGGGAGATAAGTAGAAATAAGTAGATTGCTACCAAACAATCACAAGGTAAAGACAGCTTTAAAGGTTTACTGGAAGATTATAACTAATAAATCATGACAAAAAACTCTACAGCAAATTTCTTTTTACAGGTACGATAAACTGCCTCACTGCAGCTATGGAAGAATGAAGTGAAGTTGCAGCAAATGTGTCGAACCCTTCCTGCCTACGCCACAATGCCCCGTTGTAAAAGAGACCTTTACCGTAGCAGAGTTGCCATGGTGAATGCTCTTCCTTTATTTGCTTCTCTATCTCGAGGAGGCAGCCAGGGAAAAGAGCAGCTTCAAGGGAGCCAGGGCATTCGGTGGGTCTGCTCCAACGTTGCAGTCTCAGGTAGTTTATTCGTCTTATGTCATACGTGGTGCCATTTGCTTTGAATGACTGCTGCGCCAACTTTGTACAAGGAGGCTTTGCTTTAATGGAGTGCTAGATAGACGCATGGATACGATTGATAATGAACTACACACATGATTATGAGACGGTAAGTGAGAACCAAAGCACAGTCAAATGGGCTATCATATGCATACACTGTTATTTGAAGAGATGGGAAGAGAACCCTTTGAGTACAGTGGATTCTTACTGTTAAAATACTTCCATGTTAGTTTAAGATACTGGCTGGGTAGACACATGAATACAAAGATGGAAAAACTCATTCAGGATGATGATGGTAAGTGAGAACAAAACGCTGTGGATTCACTATCATAGTATCTCTACAAAATTATGTGTCCGCAAAGTGCCGCGTCTCTAGTTACACTATGACGATCAATTATAGAGTGTGAGTAGGCTGCATGCTGATCTTCAGGTTTATGTATGTAATTTCACCAGCTCTCATCTGTAGCTCACCTTTGTAGGATGCTTTCCTATATACTCCTTAGGTGACGTAATGCTTTGAGGGACAGAATACCCATTGATGTGTACTCCTTGGTCCATAATTGATGTAGCTTGGTCTGTTTTCTTTCCAAGACACAGCAGTAGGCGGGTCGTTGGGATTTGTAAGTAAATAAACAAATTAATCTCTGGTCACTAGTGCATAGACTAAGTGGCCCACCCGAGCTTGTTAAGTCCACTTTGCTCTTCCAAGTATTAGCCATGTGTTTAGGTTCAAGAATGGCCAAGTGCTAGAGCCGCGTGTCAAGTCACGACCACAGTACATTGTGCTCTTGCAATGGAGGCACCTGAAATTTATTTCCATAAACTGAGAAAGAAGAATGACTTGAGTGTTGCAAGGACATATGCCTTGGAAATGCAAGCGTACTAAATGAACCTAGATGTCTGTTTCTTTGTGAGAAGAAGAAGAAGAGGGATTTTTACGCTGTAGGAACAATCCCAAGAGACCTCAAAGATCTATCCGATGAGTCTTGAACTCAAGACCTGATACTCCAGAGGTAAATGGGATAACCAATCTACCACATATGGGTGATAGAAAGGTTATTCCAGTGTCCTCTCTCTCTCTCTCTCTCTCTCTCTCTCTCTCTCTCTCTCTCTCGCGCGCGCGCACACAGTGGTACTTTAGAACTCCTAGCTTATCTTTTAATTAACTCACTTCAAGAAAGACCACACATGGACGTAGCCCATCTAGTTGGGACCTGTTGGGGTGGTATTTTTTCTGGCCACGATGAATATCACACACACACACACACACACACACACAGTTTTTTCCCGAGGCCGCTTAAATGCTTGGGATTCCACTGAAAACTACCGCCTTATATCTCCACCATGGGGCATAGCCCTTGTAGTTAACTTAAGTACTGCATCATGTTTTTTCCCGGGGCCGCTTAAATGCTTGGGATTCCATTGAAAACTACCGCCTTATATCTCCACCATGGGACATAGCCCTTGTAGTTAACTTAAGTACTGCATCGTGTTACTACCTCGGGCATGCCCGATCGTGAATACATTTGGGGGTGCCTCTTCATTACACCTCGCAGGCGGCCTCACCATCCCCGCTGTGGATCTCCCCACTCATGGCTATCTGCGCGCAAAAGGGCAACCGCCCTCCTTCCTTCCTCTATTTAAAAGGTGAGGGCGCATCTCTGCCTCTCACTTAGCTTTGTTTGTGCTCATTTTTTTTGCATAAGAAAAAGCGACTGCATGACTGTTTCTACACTGCATCAAAACATTGAGCTCTCAACTCAAATAACACAGGTAGGCATGGTTTTTTTCATACTTACTGTATGGCAATATTTGTTCTGCTATGTCAGAAGGCATGATATTTTAGGGGAGATCTTTGACATCGCAGTAAGTTACAAAAGGGTATATTTTCCATAAATGATTTAACCCAAATAGGGGGGTTCTGATCTGTATTGCGCTTTTTCTGTTGATGAGCCGTATGGGGTGTTTTCTTTGATACAGCGTACTGTCGATTGATGTGGGTTAAGAACTTGCTTCTTTATCATTGTGCAAACCTTTCTGTTTAGGTTGGACCACTTGTTTGGTTATGGTTTTTTACCCTGGTTATTGGCACAAACATACATGCGCACTAATTTGTTTGCAGACTGCTGGCTAACTGGTACTTCGTTATATCGGTTATGGCTCTATATCTGGTTAAAGCATGGTTGTTCACTAGATGGTATGAATGGAAAAGTGAGTTGAAGAGAGGGGCTGCTTTACGTTTACATTGGCTTTTGAAAAGGGTTTTTCTGTCGCTTTACTGAGCTTGGCTATTGCTCAGTTAGCAGTAACCGTGCCTGCTTTGGGGATTGATTGAGCATCAAAAAAGCTGTGGTTTTTACTTGATACAGTTGTTTTTTTTTCACGTTGTTAAAGTACCATTAGTAAGTTGCCTTGACTGGCCTGGAGTATTGGGTTGCCATGGGTACTTACATGGGTTTGAGGTGTTTAGTGTGCACTAATTATGATTGGGTGGTTACACATATGGATGGTGGTATCTCTCGTTTCTTATTGTACACTGTATTGGTTTTTAACAAATAAACACGGGCCTTTAAGGTGTTGTGCCCGGTTGCACACTATGGCAATTCTTTGTCTCTACATTGGTAAGATAAGGTTTTACATTATAGCTTTTTTCATTGACTTGGGTAGATGTTGCTCTTATTATGGCTTTAGATATTGACACTTTAAACATGGTATATCTTTCCCTTAAAAGACTTCTGGGTTAGAAGTAAAGCCTGGTTTTTAGCAGTGCTCCTTGTTTTTTGGATTACTTAGAGAAATACATGGTAAATGATGTAAGAAATGGAAGGATAAAGTACAGTCCATTCACAAAGATAGGTATCTAACCTTAAAACAAATTTTAATACTTATACTTTATTAAAACCGTAAATAAAAATCCTTTTTAAAATGGTAATTTCATAACTGATAAAAATAAAAAAAGGGTGGTGTTTTAGACATTTGGATTGGAAGGGGTGATGGCCTTCTAATCAAAATGATACATTTTTTTGAAACTTTGGTAAAAAGGAAGTATATATTTCAAGAAAAAAAACTATGGACTTAGCTTGTAAAGTTAAAAAAAGTTTGTAAAATGGACATGGATAACAATTGGTATGGTCCATTGATACCTAAAAACACATCCAAGGCTAATTGAATTGTTGTCTTGTTTGGATGGATGCAGGTAAGGACTCTATCTTATCTTGGAAATTTTTTTGACTTTGGCAAAGCTGTCCTACACTGAATTACACACTCACTTATTATTCGGGAAGTTCATCTACTATTTGTTTATTGGAATGGGACCTCATTCTTACAAACATTCTACAAAAATAATATTAAAACTGAGTTGTTTTTGTACGTATCTTTTCGTTTTTCCAAAGCAAACTGTCTTTTGAATGTAAAAGTTTAATTATGTCTTATTATTTATGATTAAAACAGTTACACACATATCCTATACACAAGGTTTTTTCTTTCTGAAAAACCGGGATGTTGGCTTTGGAAATTAATTCTGAAATCAAGCTCTAGGATGGACCCACAGTCGGTAAATCCCTTGATTGGTTGACTGGTGTTAGGTGGTTCTTTATAGACTTTTTTTCTGGTCTCCTGCTCACGGTTATTATAGTCTTTGACTTTGCCGGTTTAAGGATTGCAGGACCAAACTACAGTAACTGTTTTCGTTCATATCTAAACTGTTCCTTTTCAGGACCACATACCCTTTAGAAAGATAGCCTGCATGAGTACTAAACACAACCCTGAGAATCATGCAAAGATTCTCGAACAGATTAAGTTGTACCTTAAAGACTATAAACCAAAGAATACTTTGACAATTAGAACCAGACCTTTCCTTTCTAGGAAAGCCAAAGATTGTATTTCTTACTAAGGTGAGAAAAAATAACCTCACCCCCTTTTTTTTGGAATTATTGCAGACTCTTGCTCTCTCACAAGGATTGGAATTGCCCTCTGAGTCCCTTTCAGTAGCCCACTTCTCTTGTCCTCTGATGTATTAACAGCTTGGATGCATCTCAACTAATATATGACTCGGCTCTTACCTCTGACAAGAAATTGTCTATCTTACATATGTTGTCTTTTAACAATTTGGTTAAACTTTTGGCTACCTTGGACAAGGACTCTAAGGAAGGGGTTAATTTGATTGCCCTGTACATAACCCAACTTCCCATACTTTCTTCACAGTACCAAACAATATTCTCTTCGTCCTGTGCTGATCACACACACACATACCAGTGAGAGAGTCTTAAGATGATCTTGAATTTGCAACCTCAAAGTTATGGAGCACAAGCTTACAATTAGTGTAGCATGTTGGTGTTTTGTGTTATTGAAACTGTGGTATTTCATTTCATGTAACTAATGCGGCTTTTCTTAACAGATGGCTTCTCCATGGCTGAGGATTTCGAGGGCAAGTCAATTGGATGCTGCCCAATCAGACCAAAACGACATTTCTATGCTCAAGGAACAGTTAAAAAAAGTCTTCTCGATGATGGTTAGTCAAGCTCCAAGATAGTCTGGTTTAGAGAAGTGTTATTTGAGCCTGATCCTGAGTTAAAAAGTTTGCAGCCAAACCACTTCTTCTCAACATATGAACCGGAGTTGATGGCACTCCTTCATCTTTGTGTTTGGAGGTTTTCAATTTGGGCAGACAAGCCAACCCCTGGAAATGCATCGAAAAATCTTCGATACAAAAATGACGGGGCTTTTCAAGTACTTTTAAACACAGGAAAAGGTATCGTTTAGTCCAACTTGTTGAAAAAAAAGTTTAGTTAAAAAATGTGGCTTACCTTGGGGCAATTCTGTGCATTTATTGTGGCTTGCAGTGAAAACAGGATTAGAGGGGCCGGGCCTCTCAAAGATGCAAAAGGTTGGATTCCTTCTCTTCACGGTCGGTGTGCCATATTGCTGGGCTCGACTACAAAATGTTGAACATTCTGAATCTCAGGTACAAATTATTGTGCATGCTGGCTCTATTGACATGGGTACTGACATGTTCTTTTTTCTTGGAGCTTGCTATGCATGAAAGTTGATTTGAGCAATAGTTTTTGCACTTTGGCCGTGTTACCACTCAGACTTGAAAATATATCTACACCCACTATTGGACACTGGCAAAGTTAATGAGGATGTGGTATTATTTAATTATTACTTGCACGATGGAGCAGATGCTCATAGTATTGCAACCCAAGGAGCATAGTATTGGGTCAATGCGTTCTGTCTTGAGAGATATACAAGGGATCCTAATGTGGCTGAAATATTATCGAAGTATTCCTTGTCCAATAAGGAATCTTCGGGGGTTTAGGTAGTAATGAGCATGCCTCCCTCAACATCCATGAGCCATCCACTAAGCCTAAAGCCTTGATCCTTCATCTGGTAGGTGTCTGGATAACCATCTGACTTCCACTGTCGGAGTGCATGGGTGGACAGCCATCAGGAGTAGTGCGTTTTGGAGTAGAAGAATCCCCCGTCTTCGTCGTTGTGTATTCATGTCTGCTATTTTTATATCATAATTTTGCACAGAAACAAGTACAACTTAAACTATAGGTTACGGAAGTTTTGTCATCTTGAGCTTCTATGTTTGCCAGGAATGCAGTTAGATATTATGCAATATTTATTGTTGGTAGCATTTCTATTGCTTTTTTTGGTAAGGTACAATACAAACATGTCGGTTTTCGTGTTGTTGTGTAATGTCTATTTTAATGGAGTCAGGATTGTTAAGATGTATTCTAAGTATATTTGGATTTGTTTATAGGATATGCTAGTGAAACGCATTGAAAAGTTTTACAAGGTTGCAAACTTGGCGAACTTTATCTTATTTCTAAACACAGGATGGTAGGGACATCTACTCAATATGTCTACAGGAGTGCAGACGAGTTTTTTTTTTCTCTTTTTAAAAGACCAGTGCTATGCGATTAGGTATCGCACGATTATTGACCGAGTACTCAAGGCAAGGTTGGTATATCAGAAGCCGAATGTTATTCAAATCGCGACTTCGGAGCTTTTCAATCGGAAGCTAGTTTGGGATGAACTATCAGTAAGTGTGGATTGAATCTAAATGTTTGAGTTGTTTGGTTGTAATTTAGGCACTTGATTGCTCAGATAGTGTGCTGATATGAAGGTTTTAGCTACTTAAAATGGCTAGCTCATTGCATGTCTGATTTTTGTTTGTTTCTCATATAGTTCCATCATTGGGGTTGCATGATTGTTGATGTTTTTCCTTCAGTATATCTTTAATTATGTGCATTTATGTTCGACAATTATGACCAAAACATTATACTTCACATTGTGGGCAATGCTGCTTTTATGAAATTTTGGCTGCCCCTGATTTTTTCAAAGTTTTAAGACTTCGTTCTTTTCAAGTTTTCTGGTAAATTTGTTCTTTGCCGGCATGAAAGTTTTATATAAAGCGTCGTAGTCCAACTAGCATTTACATGTGTGAGTCATATGCAAAAATGCCACTAAATTGTTTTTGTAATCCATGTTGAAATTGCAATGAAGCTTAACCCCAACTAGAATTTCTCTTCATTTTTGCATTGACATTTTTGGCAATTATGACAGGAGCTTTTGCTAATATTCTTACCAATGCTTAAGAGAGCGTGCATGTGGATGCGGTCAAAGTGGGGTTCTGCAACAAGAGCCACTACTGAAGAAGGTTCTTGTGTTGTGTGTACAGCTAAGCCTATTACGATACCCTACATTGCGAGGCCTTGTGGGCATCTCTACTGCTACTATTGTTTGAGTAGCAGATGTTCGGCATATCGATCATTTCAATGTGCATATTGCAACCAAGAGGTGACCAGCATGGAGAGGTTCGTCGGACCGTGAACAAGAACGAACTCATACAAAAAAGTAGCGAGCAGTTCTATCTATACTTCTCTTATTCCATTGAAATGCTGAAAGATCCAACATGACAGCGGCATTCAAGGATGATTTTGCATCTATCGACTTCTGCAAAGTGCAATTGAGTTGGGGAGGAAATCAACACAAAAAACAGTAGCTTAGTGTTAAAGCATTTGTGTGGGGGTGTGAAGACCCTGGGATTGACACCCCCTCCCCCACACACACACACCCCCGCCCAAAAAAAGAAAAAGAGAATAAAGGGAAGTAGTGCTAATGATACTCATGTGGTGTACTAACACCATTGATTTGTTTACACTGTGATACCATTATTCCTGCATGCCTAGTCTAAACACATTATTGCAACGAATTGTTGCCTTATTACCTCATAAAAATTGCGCTTCTTTTCAATGCTTTTTAACCATGCCATGATGTGAAAAAAAGCACATCACTTCCAATAATTGAAAAACCAGAAAATTTGAAAAACCTCAATGTAGAAGTTTCTAGAGGTAAATTGAAGGTCCTTACATACGATTTGCACAAGTGTAAAGCATTGTTGAGGTAGGTGACATCTAGTTCTTCTCTTCTATTTGAATGCTCAAGAAAGCTACAAATCGCTTCAACATTAGAGGATAGAGAAAATGGTTTCAAGGCCAATTGTCCATTTTTGCCCTAAGCATTCGCAGGCATCATTGTCAAGCTCATCTTGTAGACTAAACCCTTTCGGCAGAAAGAGAGGGTGTATTGTTGAGGGAGTTTAACCTGGCTATAATGAAGTACCCTCCAAATTTTTAAAGGTATGGTTTATTTTTCTCTCTCTTAAAGCCATATTGTCCGTCTCCAATAGGAGTTAAAGACATTGTCTACCTCCATACGACTTGTTATTTAGGTTTCCACCTCCCAATCCAAAATTTAGAGGTAGATATCGAAATTTAAAGATGGGATGATTTTAGTTCTAGTTTTTTATTATAAAAATCAGAGCATTGCTGTTGAATCTAGTGGCCTTCACCTAATTTCTACATCCTTAGTTAGGACATGGGTTTGTACCATTGCATTCTCACCTTCAAGGTGGTAATACATGTCCACCATTGTTACCAACCTAGGCGGTCTATTCGGTGTCATGTCATCCCTTGTAACTCAAATTGTTAAGAGTGCCTTTCAAAAATTGTGACAACCAGAGTTCCTTCAACACCATTACATGCATAAGATAATTATGTGGGTGTTGAAGACAAGTAATTGAATGGCCTTGAGTTAGGTATGTGAACTTGACCCAAGCAACCAAAAATCAGTTGAAGACAACTAGCCAAAGATACATCAAGAATCTAGCCATGAAATGAAAGCCAAGTATGGAGGCAAGCACTAAAAGGGATTACAAAAACAAACCTCTTCACTTTGTGGGTTGGTGATATCATAGCTAAAAAACTAGTTGTTAGTTTGTAGCAGACCATGTGGGTGAAAGCATGTATAGGTGGTACCACTTTCTCCACCTTTTTGTGGTACCACAATAGCTAAGATGAAGGAACTTTAGTGTTTTTCAAATTTGTAAATGGGAGAGAAATTTCCCCCTATTAGACGAAGTTGGGGTCCTCCCATTAATCCTCTTGTTGCATCCCCCATTAATCCACTTGTCACGTCGCTTCTTCTAACCTCAAGACCTACGCATGTGTCATACCTTCTCTGCCACTGCCTTCCTGCTTCCCTCTTGCCAAGCGCTTTCACGCTCATTCATCCCTCTGCTCTTGCACCGATTTTCGTGCACAACGATGAGTGCTATCACCCCTAAGAGGAACAACCCCTCTAGGAGGAGCAGGAGACCCTCCGAGGACGCCGAATCTGTCGTGCAGACCCTTCACCGCCTCTTGAGCAAGGTGAAGACTCCCTGATGAAAATGGCTCCCCCGACTGCAAAGTTCGGCACTCAAAAAGGTATTGTGCTCTTCTTCCATGTTTGCTACATGCACATATGCTTATTACACGTCTCTTACATTGGCTTTTGTTTACACATTGTTTCCATGTTGGTGCATGCATGCCCCCTCGAGAATTAACGTTTGCTTGTTGTCTTTCTTATTGCCAGCATTGTTTGAGTACCCCAAGCTCTCCCAATTTTGCTACTCAGCTGTTGAGCTGCATGTTGAGTATGGCTAGACCTAGAGGATTTGCCACCTGATCAATGATTGATTGGCTTCAAATTTCTCGACAAGAAGAACTCCAAGGTCTTCCTGCGTATGGTGCATGATCATCTCTACGACGCTTGTCGTCTTTTGTATCAAAAGGTGTACCAGATTGCCCCCTCTAATGAGGAACTAAGGACAAATTTTGTTAGGGGGTTTTGCTTATGAGAATTGTGCAGCAACTCAAGCTAAACTCGGAACTCACAAGATTGCATGGGCTATGGTGGGTGGTATAGTACTGGAGACTCCTATGGCGCAACAATGTCCAATCACCCTGCAAAAGTGGGCGAGGTTGTATCCCAACCCCTATACATAGTTTGGGTGCATAAAATTGCCGAAGATCTTGATGGACATGTTCATGCTACCGAGGAGAAGGTTGCTTTTGCTAAATTGATCTTAGCAAAGAAAAGAGATTTGTGGCTATGAAATGAAGGGATCTACTCGGTTTATGCTCCATGTATAGCACAAATGGAGAGACTCGGAGTAGACATGCAGATATTACAAGCATCTTCCCTAGAAAATGAAGCTGTCATTGTCAAGATGGAAGCTGAGATAGGAGTGTTGGACATGGTCTTGTCAAGGGTTGTTGCCTTGACTGATGCTGCAAAGATGAAGGAGGAGGTGTCCACCCTACATGTATTTTCAACCACTCAAGAGTATTGCTATGCTGAGAGTAGTGGTCTAAGCACTTGCAAGTGTTAAGACTAGTGCTTAAGTGTTAAGACTACTTGCAAGTCCTACATGTATTTTCAAACACTCAAGAGTATTGCTATGATGACAGTAGTGGTCTAAGCACTTGCAAGTGCTAAGACTACCTGCAAGTGGTTAGACCACTTGCAAGTGTATGAAGCTCATGCATGCTCTTAAACTGCTTACAAATGCCTAGACCACTTGCAAGTGCTCATACCGCTAACAAGAGCTTAGACCACTCACATGCATGTTCTTAGCCACTTGCAAGGGCTCAACCCACCTAAAAGTGCTAAGACCACTTACAAGTGCGTAGACCCTTGACATGAGCTTAAACAACTTACACACATGTTCTTAGACCACTTGCGAGTGCTCAGACCACTTGCAGGTGCTAAGACCACTTGCAAGGGCTTAGAATTGTAGGTGCTAAGATCACTTACAAGTTCTCAGAGGTGCTAAGACCACTTGCAAGGGCTAAGACTTGCAGGTGCTCATATCACTTACAAGTGCTCATAGCACTTGCAAGGGCTCAGACTTGCACGTGCTAAGACCACTTGCAAGGGCTCATACTTGCAGGTGCTAAGACCACTTAAAAGTGCTCAGACCACTTGAAGGTGCTCAATGAAGGGTTTGGAAGCTATGGTGGGTGCCGGCGATGAGCATCCATGGCAAGTGTTGAGAGCATGCAGAGGAGAGAGAGAGAGAGAGAGAGAGAGAGAGAGAGAGAGAGAGAGAGAGAGAGAGAGAGAGAGAGAGAGAGAGAGAGAGAGAGCAAAGATCGACACCAAAAGTAACAAAAAATATAACGCTCTATTAATTTTTGAAAGCCTTTCTCTCTCTCTCTCTCTCTCACACACACACACACACACACACACACACACACACACACACACACACACACACACACACACACACACACACACACACACACACACACACACACACACACACACACACACACACATATTAAAAAATAGACATGAAAACTTCTAGAGTGTATTTGCATGCCTACATGCCATAAAGTATGTTCCCATGGGTACAATGGGCTTGAGAACCCAATATTCAGACCACTTGCAAGTGCTACCACCAATTACAAGTGCTAAGACCACTTTGAGAGTGCTAAGAGAATTTGAAAGTGCTTGAAATTACTGACGGTTTTTTTCCATTATGTGTAGGCTTTGGTTGAGGAGATGGATCGTGTGATATGTGAGCCGAGGAGACATGCCTCCTTCATGAAGGAGGCATGCACCTTCTTGAAGAGAGAGAGCAGGGCCCTTCTAGTGCCTACCCCACCTGCCAAGTCTATCTTAGGTGTTGGCACTGTCCTGATTGGTGGATCTTGTGTTTCCTGTGGCCACCTGCTGTCAAGCAAACATGTGATCGACTACCATGTATACACAAGTATCACCCTTTTCACTTTTCCATTGTCTATGCAACCGAGTCCAAGTGCATTGTCTTGGACTAGATACCCGCTATACCAAGATGTTGGGTTATATGTGTTTGGAAATGCATATGAGGAGTCCATAGGTAAGGGATGCCTCCCTCATAAAACAAGAATCATGCTACTTTTGATATGTATAGTAATTGTCTGTTATGTCTGAGGTGAGCCAGAGCGAGGGGGATTCTACCTCATTCACGAATGATGTGGATGAGCCCTGTAACATTCAATGGCCTAATAACTTATGTGTAGCGGAAATTAGCATGAACATAGTGGGAATTTCATTAGAATAGATTCCTAATGAGAATTACAAGAGTGCTTGGGTGGAGAGAGCAACAAAAAGCATAAAACCTAGTTAGATAGCATCGACAATACTTTCAAAAGAGAGAGAAATTAAGCTATTGACAACAGTTGAGGACCGGATTTGCATGGAGCCGGTCCTCCCTCCAAAAGGCTTTGTATTATGGTTTCTCCCATCAAGAGAGACATTGTACAATACAATTCTTTGTGTTCCTTCAAGACTAGCTAGTGCAATGAAGATGGAAGCTTCATACACCAAGCAAAACACTTAATCAAACACAACTTGAATTATCCCCGTTCTCAGACCCAAGACCTCACACACCTTCGAAGATGGTGAGAGCTAGCAGGGTATGAGAGTAGATTGAGAGGAAGAAGGAGTATCTTACGAGAAAGATGTACATCTCCTCACATAATCACTCATATTAGCATAGCTTTAGCTTAGTAATTAGCTTGGTAGAGGAGATGAGCATGCATTGAAGCTTGGCTCTTGGTTGGATTTGCATCCACATGCCAAGAGAGTGTTGATGTAGGCTTCTATCTCACAAGCTTGGAGTAGGTGATGAGCTCTCCATTAAAGCTTGGGAGGAGATAGAGTATTCTTCCTTCACACATGGTCAAGTGTGAGTGTGTGTGTGTAATTTCCAAGCAAAAATCAACCCCCTCTCTCTCTTGGGCGAGCCCTAGCTGCTAATTTGGTCTGGCTTTTGCCTCATTGGACCTCCCCAAGTCAAGCCAATAGGTATTAAGCAGCATAAGTGATAGCCTTCTGACATGTGTCCCCCTTTCCCCTTTTGTGAGAGCTTTAGGTAATTAAATAATTAAACTAAAATCTCATTGGACCCCTTTGTCTCCTGGCCAATAGAAATCAAGCAAGCCATGGGGCTTCTGAATGCTCATTGGACCCTTTGGGAGACTGCCCAATAGTCTTCTAGGAGACTTAATTCTCATTGGTTTCTTTTATTAAATGTTTTTAAATTAATTAAACTACATTTACTCTAGCTTAATTCTCATTGGTCCACTTCAAGGGTCTTCCAATAGGAATTGGGCACACCTTGTGGGCATCTGGCCTAGGGAGTTGACATGTGTCCCTCATTCCCTTTGTGTAAAGGGAGCCTGTGTGTGTGTGTGTGTGTGTGTGTGTGTGGCTTTCTCTCTCATCCCATACCTTTGGGGCTCGCCCCCTCCCATGTAGGGATGTGCAAAGACTTTTAGGGCACACACAAAGCATCCAATTTTCCCTAGGGTTGACCCTTGGACACAACCTTTGAATTTTGGAACCTTAGCATTTTGGAAGTCTTAATGGGCTGAACCTTAGGGTCTTTTTAGCCCATTGTTGCACATGGCTCTTTTGCAGATGGCCCCCCCTTTGGATCCCTACTGTGGCCGGTCTGCTAGCTTAACCAATATTCTAGCTTTTTCTCCCTTGGCACTTCCCCACATTAAATGACCAGTTTAATATGAGAAAATCATTTAGGAGAATTAGATATTGATTATTATGACAAGCCCTTCGACCTAGATGCCCTAATGAGGAAATACAAAAACTTTGAGGGTTGTAGTTGGTTTGTGGATGTTGGAAAAATGATGAGCTTGGATATGTAGACATCCTGAAGGAAACACCAAGTTTTGCGAGCACACAATATAATATTGGTCACTGTCTACATGTTGTCCTCAGACATCTGATTCTCCATGGTCAATGTGATCACCACCAAATACCTGTGCGCCTAACTTGATTTCCTGCCGCCAATAGAGATATTGATGTCAATAAGCGATTGACTCAGGTTACTGCTCCAACTAGAGAGCCAAGCCTTTTCGATAAGGGTGTGCAGTCTGAAGAGGAGATGTTGGACCCAGACATGGAAGAGAATCTCCATTTTGTTGCAAGAGAGCTGTAGAAGAAGAACAGGAAAAAACAGATGGAGGATGGGCTTCCTTGGGACCCCAAGAAAAGTACTAACGCACTTCTCCCCAAAACCCGAGCGTGTGAGAAGCTTTAGCTTCTTGTAGCTTTTTGCGTCATATTATTTTGTGGCACTATAATATATAAGTCCTTTGTCTCAATGTCTCTGGCGTGTATTAAGTTCATTTGTTTTGACCAACTTAACTATTGTGTAGTTGAAATTCAAGTTGTTGGCTCGAAGACCCTTCAATCCACTAATGAGATAGAGCACATTGAGTGCTTCCCTCCACGCTATCTGTTTCAATGCTTCAATGAATCTAGAGACTTGGCAGTCATTGTTGACTTCAACTATGCTTTTGCATGTGTGCACGATAAATGCAAGTCAAGGATTCATCTAGATGTCTTAATGTTATACTTTTTTGTAGTCTCTGAGTATGCAAACATCACCTATTATCTACGGCAGGATGCAGAGTTGTTCTTGCTAACTTTGAGTTGGGTTGCATAGGTGTTTGTGTGGAACTCACATGTAGGACAAAAATTAGAATCTACCATGGATAAGTGCCTAGCTCAAGCCAAAAAATGTTTGAATGGATGGCTCTCACAAAATGCTTGCCATATTAGTAGTGGTTCTTTGATAATCCTCCTAGACCAATGTTCTTTAAAAAGCTGAATACCTTCTGGCATCTCTTCCCAAAGTTCAATAAGTCAAATACACTTGTGCTAGATGACTCCTCGTATAAAATATACTTTAATGATCTTGCATACTGTGTAATTCTTCGTGAATTGGAAAGACAAAATGAGGAGCAATGGAAAAATTTCCTAAAAGAGGATGTGGCCGAGTTTGTGATGTAGTGGGCAAAAAGTGATGACAGTGTAGAAAGTGTCAGGGAGTTCCCTTTTGATGCCATAGATGAGTATTTGTAACGGAATTTCACTATTTTTGGAGACAATGTTGGAAAAAGGAGAAATATTCAAGCTCCCATCTTGCCGAAGATAACTATAGAGGACCGCATGTAGCCGCTACACTCCTTGTGTAGCTAACTGCCATGACACCAAGCCCCCATTCACTATGTAGCTTGTCATAATAACTAATATCTAATTATCCTAAATGATTTTCTCATGTTAAACTGATCATTTAACATGGGGAAGTACCAGGGGAGAAAAAGCTAGAATATTGGTTAAGTTGGCAGACTGGCCACAAGAGGGATCCAAAGGGGGGGCCATCTGCAAAAGAGCAATGTGCAACAATGGGCTTCAAAGACCCTAAGATTCAGTCCATTAAGACTTCCAAAATTCTAAGGTTCCAAAATTCAAAGGTTGTGTCCAATGGTCCAACCCTAGGTAAAATTGGATGCTTGTGGGAAGACTCAAAAGTCTTCCCACATCCCTATCTTGATGGAGGCAAGCCCTTTTATTAGGGGATGAGAGAGAAACACACACACACACACACACACACACACACACAGGCTCCCTTTACACAAAGGGAATAGGGGACACATGTCAACTCCCTAGCCCAGTTGCCCCCAAGGTGCAGTCAAATCCTATTGGATGGCCATAGAGGTGGATCAATGAGAATTAGGCTAGAGTATAGAGTACATTTAGTTTAATTCATTTTAAAACACATGATAAAAGAAACAATAGAAATTAAGATCTCTAGAAGACTATTGGACAGTCTCCCAAGGGGTCCAATGAGCATTCAACAGCCCAAAGGCTTGCCTGATTCCTATTGGCCAGAAGACAAAGGGGTCCAATGAGAGTTTAATTGCGTTAATTAAATACCTAAAGCTCTCACAAAAGGGGAAAGGGGGACACATGTCAAAAGGGTATCACATATGCTTCTCAATTATGATTGGCTAAGCTTTGCAGGGTCCAATGGGGTGCCAGCATGAGTAAAATCCAAGAGGGGTCGACCAAGAGAGAGAGGAGGCTGATTTTGGCAAGGCATTATCACACACACACACACACTCACACAATCTCATGTGTAAAGAAAAGAAGACTCTCTCTCCTTCTCAAGCTATAATGGAAAGCTCATCATCTACTCCAAGCTTGTGAGAAGGGAGGCCTACACCAACAACTCTTGGCTTTGTGATGCAAATCCAACCAAGAGCCAAGCTCCAATGCATGCTCATCTCCTCTACCATGCTAATTACTACGCTATGCTAAGATATTATGAGTAATTACTTGAGGAGATATACTTCTTTCTCGTAAGAATACTCCTTCTTCCTCTCAATCTACTCTCATACCCCGCTAGCTCTCACCAACTTCGAAGGTGTGTGAGGTCTTGGATCTGAGACCGTGAGGGAATTGATGTTGTGTTTTATAAGTGTGTGCATGGTGCTTGAAGCTTCCATCTGAGACCGTGAGGGAATTGATGTTGTGTTTTATAAGTGTGTGCATGGTGCTTGAAGCTTCCATCTTCATTGCACCAGCAAGTTATTGAAGGAACACAAAGTATTGTATTGTAAAATGTCTCCTTTGATGGGGAAAACCTATAGTACAAAGCCTTTTGGAGGGGGGACCGGCTCCATGTAAATCCGGTCCTCAATTGTTGTCAATAGCTTAATTTCTCTCTCTTTTGAAGTATTGTTCATGCCTATCTAACTAGGTGTTATGATTTTTGTTACTCTCTCCATCCAAGCACTCTTGTTTTTCTCATTAGGAATCTATTCTAATGAAATGCTCACTATGTTTATGCTATTTTCCGTTACACACAAGCTACTAGGCCATTAAATGCTACATTGGTATCAGAGCACAAGGTTTCTCTTTTATTGCTCAAGAAGGGAGGTCCTCAAGCTAGTTGTAAATGGTGGGTATTATTAATTGCAATTGAATAAGTGGAACAGGGATTTTCAGCCTTGTAGTGCGCCTGCTTCCTGCAGATAACGGGGCATCACCGTCGAGAGCTATGGTCTTGATAGTGGAGTTGTACGGGGCTTGCCTACGGCTTAACCACTATTGAGCTATTAGAAGCTTGATAGGAGCCGATACTATTTTGGTGTTGAAAGAGTCTCTCTTCTATTCCTTGCAATTATGATATTCGAGCCACGGGTACATGAGCTGAGTGCTTTTCTAAAGGGGTAAAGAGGAGTAGCAACTAGGGCTTGAAGTGCCAAAGTACACCCAAAAAAGTTTACACCTAAAATTTGTTAGAATGGTTGACAATAGTAAAGAGAATGAAATTAATGTTGATAGCTTTGATTTTGCTAGTGAGCAGGCTACTAATGATGCCCCTATGCTTGTTAACTACCTTGTTTCTAGGCTTCAACAAGCCATGGGCAATCCATCTCTCCAAAGTGAAGTGCAACGGCAGCTTCGTGCTCATGGGATTCTCCAAACTCCCCACCAAGAAGAAAGAGTACCTAGGAAGCCTCCTTGTGAGACTTTCAAGAGAGGCCTCTCTTTGATTCGGGAAGAAGAAGAGGATCCATATGAAGGGCTCAAAAATTTACTTCTTGATGACACATCTCCTTCCCAAAGGAGAACTCAAGAGCCCCACCAAAAGAACGAGAAAGAAGTGAGTCTCCTGCCACCTCGGCGGAGATGGCTCCACGAAGACGACGGGAAAAACGCTCTCCATTACCTCCTAAATAGAGAAGACCATCGCAAACCTCTCCACACCATAATTCAAAGAGGGAGGATAACACACAAGAGAAGAAAAAGACGAGAAAGAGGTCACCCTCTTCTCCATCTTCTTCATCCTCTTCCTCTTATGAAGAAAGTGATGGTGCAGACAAGTAGGACCAAGGCAAGAAAAAGGCGAGAAAGAGCTTCTCCATCTTCCTCAAATTCTTCATCGTTTGAAGAAAGTGATGATGCAACTTTTGAACCACCAAAATAAAGAGGCCATAGGAAATCCTGTGCCGCGTGGAAAAGGTCGTGCAAGCTCAAGAAGTTCAAAGATGGAAAAACTTCTCTTTCCTTACCTACAATGGCACCTTTGGTGCTACGGACAAAGTCTTGGCTTTCATCCAACAATTCGATGCGGCGTTTGGAGATGAGGGCTTCACGGAGTCCTCTAAGCTGCACCATGTAGCTATGCATTTTCAAAAGTCCGCCAGGCAATGGTGGTTTAGCCTATCGGCTAGTGGTGAAGCCCCATGAACATGGAAAGCTTTAAGAGCTTCCATCATGAAGCAATTTTTGGCTACTGATGCCAAAGACAAAGTACTCACCGAATGGCGAAGCTTGAAGCTCTCTCCCTACGAATCTATTCACAAATATGTAGACAAGTTCCGGGACTTACATCTCAAAGCCACTATGTTCTCTTACCTTTCTCTTACCTGTGCGGGCTTAACTGAAGATATGGCGGAGTATGTCAACTCCCAAAGGCCACTCACCATATCTAGGGTCATACACCATACCATGGCGGCTTCACTAATTAAATTCCAAACAGGAGCTAAGAGAAATCTTAAGCCCACGGAGAACAAGGACCGTAACAATGAGCCTAAGGAGAAGGACAATGTCCAAAAATCTCCTAAAGGCAATGCCAACAACAACAAAGCTAAGGAGAAGGGAGTTTAAAAGGACAAAATAAACTCTCTCCTGAAGAGCTTGAGCGTTATCGTAAAGATAACCGTTGTTTCAAGTGCAGGGAGCAAGGGCATTCTTATTGTGCTTGCCCCCACAAGAACACACGAAACAAGCCTCCTAGATCAACCTTGGTCAAAATCCAAGAAGAGGAAGCTCACCACAAAGGATCTCCTATATGCCACGCTTGGGGAAAGGTAAGAGGACATGATGCTTTTATTCTCTTTGACCCTGGTTCTACTCACAATTTCATATCTACAGAGTTGGCCACCAAGCTAGGCATTCAAGCCTATGAGATGGGAGATGTCCTACCTGCTGCCGATGGTGCTTTCAAGGGGCAAGAAGCGTCAGTCACTCCCTTAATTGGGAAATTGAGGCTCCATGTCTAAAGCTATGTGGACAAAGAGGACTTCTTTATCTCTCCTCTCAAGCATGAGGATGTAATCCTAGGGGTACCATGGTTTGATCGCATGGCCGCCAATGTTAAATTCCCTGAAAGGAAAATCTACTTTAGGTTCATGCAAAAATATATGTACATAGATGCCAAAGAGTTGGGTAACACCATACCCATTGTACATACGCAAGCTTTCAATAAGTCAATAAAGAGCTCTATTTCCATGTACATGATTTTTGTTAAAGATTCTTAAAATGAACCTAATGCTTTAGGAAAACAAAAAATAAATAATCACAAGGAATTAGATTCATCCAATTTTCTCAAGGCATTTCAAGATGTTTTTATTGACGACATCCCTTGTGAACTACCTCCTAAACGAGGCAATGATGACCATGCATTTGAACTTCTTCCAGGAAGTTCACCGCCTAATAAACCTCTTTATAAAGTTTCTCAAGCTCAACAAGAGGAGATTATGCGGCAAGTGCATGAGTTAGTTGAGAAGGGCATGGTTAGGCCTAGCTCATCTCAATTTTGCTCACCCGTGTTATTAGTGCAAAAGAAAGACGACACATATCATATGTGTGTTGACTATAGAGCACTAAATAGGATCACTAAGAATAGGTTTCCCGTTCCATGGGGAGAAGACCTATTTGTTGATAAGCTACAAGGGTCGATCTACTTCAATAAGATTGACCTAAAAAGTGGCTACCATCAAATAAAGATAGTTGATCAAGACATTGTAAAGACCACATTTTGCACTACGTTTTGTCTTTACGAATACATTGTCATGCCTTTTGGTTTGACCAATGCACCGGCCACATTTAACCGCTTGATGGAGAAGCTATTCATGCCTCACCAAACCTTTACTAGAGTGTCCTTTGATGACATTATCATCTACTCTAATTCATTAGACAAAGACAAGCAACACCTCCGGGTAATATTTCAAGTCGTACGAGAGAATAAAATTTATATTAACCGAAAGAAAAGTGAGTTTTTCTTACAAGAGATTCAATATTTAGGTCACATTATCTCTCAAGATGGAATCCAAATGGATCCCTCAAAGCTAGAGGTAATAAAAGGATGGCCTAATCCAAGGAATCTTCATGAATTAAGAAGCTTTACAGGTATGTGCGCATACTATAGATGCTTCATAGAGAAGTTCTCACAAATTGCGGGACCATTACATGACCTAACAAAGAAAAATGTTAGGTATAAATGGTCTGCCAAGGAGAACAATGATTTCAAAAAGCTCAAAGAAAAGCTTATCTCTCAACCTGTGCTTACACTACTGGATCTCTCAAAGCCATTTGAGGTCCAACATGACGCTTGTGGTGATTGCCTTGTAGCTGTCTTGCTTCAAGAAGGGCACACCATAGCCTACGAAAGTCGAAGGCTCAACCCTGTTGAGCAAGCTCTAGGCATATATAAAAAGGAACTCCTTGTAGTTCTACATGCCTTAGATTCATGGAAGCACTATTTATTGGGGACTCCTTTCATTCTGCGGACGGATCATCAAAGCCTTAAGTATTTCATGACGTAGACCAAGCTCTCCGACAAACAAATGGGGTGGGAACTTTTTCTTCCACAATTTCATTTTCATATTGCTCACATTGCTGGCAAGCATAATCTAGTAGCCAATGCACTCTCAAGACGGCCAAGAGTGAATGCGGTTTCCATAGCAATTCACAATGATCTATCTTCTATGATAGATAAGTACGCTATTGATCCTGATTTTAGAGATGTGATTTCAGCCCTTGCCTTAGGAAAGAAAGAGGAACCATTTACTTTACAAGATGGTTATCTTCTCTATGGCAATCAATTATGCGTTACTAACTCACTACATGAGAAAGTAATGTATGAATCTCATGCTCCTCCTTCTGTGGGGCATAGAGGAATCCAGTCTACCCTAAAAGGGATTGAAACATATTTCTAATGGCCTACCATGAAAGTAAACTTATAAGAGTATGTTTCTAAATGTGTGGTATGCCAAAAGACAAAGTTTGATAGAGGGAAGCAACCTGGATTGCTTCAACCATTGCCAATCCCTAATTCACCATGGGAGAGCATATCCATGGATTGCCCAAGTCTATCCATGGGAATATGGTAATATAGACGATAGTAGACAAGTTCAGAAAACAAGCTCATTTTATACCTATCAAAAAAATTATCAAAGCCCATCAAATGGCAACCCTCTTCATCTCACAAATCTTCAAGTACCATGGCTTGCTGATGTCCATAGTGTCGAATAGAGATCCTAGAACGACCATTAATTTTTGGAAGGGTCTCTTTGAGAATTTAGGCACAATGCTAAACTTCTCTTTGGCCTATCACCCGCAAACGGATGGCCAAACTGAAATAGCTAACCTAACAATTCTTGATTTACTAAAAGCCTACGTAACGGAAGTAGATCAAAGGTCCCAATGGGAGAAGTACTTACCCTTAGTGGAGTATGCCTACAATAACACTGTACATACTTCCACGGGAAAAGCACCTTTTGAGGTAATTGAGGGAAGATCTAAAAGTCCCCTACTACTTAAGGTACACGAGAAGATCTTTACTGCAGATGACTATAGCCGAGACCTACAAGAATCTTTCCGAAAGATTAAGGATGCTATCTCTATCTCACAGCAAAGGCAAAAGGCTGCTGCTGATAAGCACAGAAGAGCCCAAGTCTTTAAAGAAAATGATTAGGTCTTTCTTAAATTTCCCAAGGCTCAATTAAGGCACACGATGGGCAAGAATCCTACGGGACACCAAAAGTACTATGCTAAGTTAGCAAAAAGGTACTATGGTCCCTTCCAGATTCTTAGACCAATCAATGACATGGCCTATCAACTCAAGTTGCCCAGTCATTGGCTCATGCACAATGCTTTTCATGTGAGCCTACCAAAGCCTTACAAAGGACATCCACCTCAAGAACCAACTATTGAAGACCCACCAAAGATCGAGGACCAAGAAGAGGTGCTGCAGCCTGAGTCCATTCTCTGACATGAAGACAAGTTATTGATAAGTGGTAAGATTATCCGACGGTATCTTATTAAATTTAAGAACTATCCTTTTGATGATTCTAGATGGATGCAAGGCATACAATAAAAGGATAACCTAAACCTTGTCAATGCTTACAATGCTTTCCTAGAGTAAGCAAATGTACAAATGTTTAAAATGAACAAATTTTTTGTCTTTATAAGACTCTCTTTTTCTTTATTGTGCACAAATGTTAAGTAGTATGCATGCTTAGAATCAAGTTTGTGAAGATGACATCTTCCAAACACCAAGTAGATCTTGTCACTCTACTATAAAAGATTGATAGGACTAATGCATAGACATGCTTGCGGCGGCTTAGGCTCTCAAGCGCCAAATGGATTAGTCATCCATTCTGGAACAATGTTGTAGGGTAAGATAGGGATCCTCTACCCGGTAGAAAAAGGACTAATAAATAGGCTTTATCTTCTCTACCCCATAGTCGAGAACGATGATGATTTCAAGAGAGAGGTAATGTCATAATAACTAATAACTATTTCTCCTAAATGATTTTCTCATGTTAAACTAATCATTTAATATGGGGAAGTACCAGGGGAGAAAAAGCTAGAATATTGGTTAAGTTGGTAGACTGGCCAACAGTAGGGATCCAAAGGAGGGAAAATAGGGATCCAAAGGGACGGCCATCTGCAAAAGAGCAATGTGAAAAAATGGGCTTCAAAGACCCTAAGGTTCAGCTCATTAAGACTTCCAAAATGCTAAGGTTCCAAAATTCAAAGTTTGTGTCCAATGGTCCAACCCTAGGTAAAATTGGATGCTTGTGGGAAGACTCAAAAGTCTTCCCACATCCCTATCTTGATGGGGCAAGCCCTTTTAGTGGGGGATGAGAGAGAAACACACACACACAAACTCTCTCTCTCTCTCTCTCTCTCTCTCTCTCTCTCTCTCTCTCTCTCTCTCTCTCAGGCTCCCTTTACACAAAGGGAATAGGGGACACATGTTAGCTCCCTAGCCCAGTTGCCCCCAAGGTGCACTCAAATACTATTGGATGGCCATAGTGGTGGACCAATGAGAATTAGGCTAGAGTAAATTTAGTTTAATCCATTTTAAAAACTTGATAAAAGAACCAATAGGAATTAAGCTCTCTAGAAGACTATTGGATAGTCTCCCTAGGGGTCCAATGAGCATTCAACAGCCCAATGACTTGCCTGATTCCTGTTGGCCAGAAGACAAAGGGTCCAATGAGAGTTTAATTGCATTAATTAATATACCTAAAGCTCTCACAAGAGGGGAAAGGGGGATACATGTCAAAAGGCTATCACTTATGCTTCTCAATTATGAGTGGCTAAGCTTTGCAGGGTCCAATGGGGTGCCAGCATGAGTAAAATCCAAGAGGGATCGACCAAGAGAGAGAGAGAGGGCTGATTTTGGCAAGGCATTACCACACACACACTCACACAATCTCATGTGTGAAGAAAAGAAGACTCTCTCTCCTTATCAATCTTTAATGAAAGCTCATCATCTACTCCAAGCTTGTGAGAAGGGAGGCCTACACCAACAACTCTTGGCTTTGTGATGCAAATCCAACCAAGAGCCAAGCTCCAATGCATGCTCATCTCCTCTACCATGCTAATTACTACGCTATGCTAAGATATTATGAGTAATTATTTGAGGAGATATACTTCTTTCTCGTAAGAATACTCCTTCTTCCTCTCAATCTACTCTCATACCCCGCTAGCTCTCACCATCTTTGAAGGTGTGTGAGATCTTGGGTCTGAGACCATGAGGGAATTGATGTTGTATTTTATAAGTGTGTGCATGGTGCTTGAAGCTTCCATCTTCATTGCACTAGCAAGTTATTAAAGGAACACAAAGTATTGTATTGTAAAATGTCTCCTTTGATGGGGCAAACCTATAATACAAAGCCTTTTGGAGGGGGGACCGGCTCCATGTAAATCCGGACCTCAACTGTTGTCAATAGCTTAATTTCTCTCTCTTTTGAAGTATTATTCATGCCTATCTAACTAGGTGTTATGATTTTTGGTGCTCTCTCCATCCAAGAACTCGTGTTTTGCTCATTAGGAATCTATTCTAATGAAATGCTCACTATGTTTATGCTATTTTCCTCTACACACAAGTTACTAGGACATTAAATGTTACATAGCCAATTGCCAATTCTCCCTATAATACATAAAAAAGTAAATGAGTGTGGTTTTGGAAAGTTCTTGTGTCAATCTAGCATCATTTTTATATTTTAGTTTATACTGAGCTTGTTAAATAATGGGAGAAATATTACATTTTTCCTTGATGTGACATAAGAATGGCTATAGAAAAATATCTTATATGAGACAAGATCTCAAGGTAAACACATCGCAATTACAACTTTACAAGGTGAGGCCAAGGTCCACATGAATAGCTTAGAAGATGCCTGAAGATGCCTATTAAAGATTCCACCGAGTCCCACTAGACAAAGTTAGATGAAAAAATATATGAAAGAAAAAAACACAAAATCATGCACACATTTGAAGCAACCTAAGAGGTAAAAGCATAAATGGTACAATCCAAAAGATGTAAGCAAAAGTAGGACACTGTAGAATTTGCAAAAATGCTACGTTGAGAGAAGGATGTGCCAACCTTCAATTGAGAAGCTATATACAGATGTTGTACCTTTGCTAGCCGCTTGCCATCTTGAGTTTTCTTCTTGAAATCCATGATTCTCCCCTTCCAATGGTGTGCTTGAGAATCCATATGTCTCCTTGACCCTTTGAGTATACCTCTTTAGGTCTGCATAAATCATTTGTAGTTGATAGCAAGCCCCACTATCATCTTGCACATTGCGTCAACTTATTGACTCAATTAACACTCTTGGATTGACGAGCACCTAAAGAATCCATGAAAGCAATGCAGTACACCCTGCAAAAAAAATCAAGATTTGTTCATATACACAATTATTCTTAGTGCGGCATAACCAACAATGATAAAATGTATAAAAGACAAACAATGAAGCCGCTACATATGTCTACATGGAAGATGGAAACAAAAACCAATAGTTATGAGACATTTGGAAATAGGAATGACTTTACCAACGTATGTGGTCAAAGAAGCCTAATGACCTTACCAAATAATGCTCCTATGCCTAATCTTGAAAACAATGTTGATGTGTGAGGGGAGACCATTTTGGATTAGGATGACGAGATGAAGGACCAAGGAGGTGTTGAGGAAGATACTCTAGAAGAAACCAGTTCTTGAGATCTACAAGTTTACGTAGAGGTGTGAAGGTGAGGTTGAGTGATATATGGAAAAGGGAGGTTTCAAACCTCTGCTACAAGAGGTATTTGGAGGGAAAAGTAGATTTGAAGAAGGAGATGCAGGTTTCATAGCTAGAGAGGAGAGAGGATAGAGGTAGTAGCCTTGGAGAGAGTAAAGAGGAGAGAGAGGCTTGAAGAAGGAGATGCATACCTCACATTTGGAGGAGAGAGAGGATAGAGGGAGAAGCCTTGGAGAGAGTAAAGAGGAGAGATATGTTTGAAGAAGGAGATGCATATCTCATAGTTGGAGGGGAGAGAGGATAGAGGTAGCAGCCTTGGAGAGAGTAAAGAGGAGAGAGACAATGTCAGCATGTTTTTTGAAAGACCCTCTTTTAGGGGGAGGGGGAGGAGTCAACAAACTCTAGAGAGAGAAAGAGTAGGGTTTTATCCCAACTTTATGGAAAAAGGTTCATTTTTAAAATTTTCTCATTTTATTAATAACAAAAAGACTCCTCAACCTCTAGGCCTATAAGTTTGATCACTCACTTTTAGGACCTGCCACACCCACCATTTCAGTCCATATGAAAGTCTCCCGTTTTCTCATTCCTTAATCTGATTTTAAACCCATGGAAAATAAAGAGGCCCTCCTACACTCCATTCTCTTCCTAATGTTATGAAAAGTGGCATGTCTTACTTTAGTGACAAATTTTGCACTTTGGTGGAATTTTTACCATCTTAGCTGCAATATAAACACAAGCTTGATTATGCATATGGATTCCATATTATATCTTCCTTGAATTTTGGGGCACCTAATACTTCATAGAACAAAAAATGCAACGCTAGAGTTGTATGTTCATTTTACTAGAATCAAGATAATTTTAAGAGACAAATATATTTAGTCCGGTATTGTCCATTTGATACAAGGAACATGGTAAATGTGTAGCTGACATCAAATATTCATTAAATTTGTTCAATTTGGCCATGCTTGATAGCTTTCCAAGGGATTATAAAGCCACATTACAAAAGCTAGTTTTTTCATATATGCAATTTTAGTACTTCACAATTATGTCCAAAATTATTGTAAGATGGAATATTTTGAAGATTCTCACACTTTATATGGGTATATCTAAATGTAAAGTACAAAAGTGTACCACAAAAATACACACTTAGTGGAAATGATGAGTGTAGCCATAGAAACATCACTAATATGTTTGCAAAATGAGGAAAATGTGACACATTAGGAAGGGAATGGGCTCTAAGAGGGCCTCTTTATTTTCCATGGGATTAAAAATGAGATTATGGAATGGACAAATGGGTGGATGCCATGTGGACTAAAATGGTGGGTATGACAAGGCTTAAAAATGAGTGGTCAAACTTGTAGGCATAGCTACTATTTTTTAAAATATAAAGACAAAATCTCTTATAAAATAAAAAATGACTTTTCTCTAAAAATTTGGCATAAAGACCAATCCTTCTCTCTCCACTTGTTTCCAATTTCTCCCCCCTCTCTCCTAAAAGGGGGTCCCCCCCCCCCCCCCCCCCCCCCCCCCCCCCGCCCTCTCTCTCTCTCTCTACTGTGCTATCTCTCACTTCTCTTCACTCTAACTTGCAAATCGCATCTCTTTCTTCAATGTGACTTTTCCCTCTCATAAAGCTCTTGTAGCAGAAGTTTGAGCCTCCTTTTCCTCCTCAAGCTTGCTGCATTGTCCTCAAGCTTACCTCCTACTAAAGCTTTCCATTGCTCTGTGAACCTCACTACACATTTCTCCCTAAAGCTGAAGATTTGTAGAATATCCTACTCCTAGATATTCTCTTTTTCTTTCCTCCATAGGGTACTTGCTCCTTCTTCTCCATTTAGCTCTCTAAAGTGGATCTACTTACCTGTATAGCTTCATTGTACCATCTTCCCCATTTAGCCAACTTGTAAATGGAAGGGCATAAAAGTGGATGTCATTGACCATCTTTTTATACCTTTTAAACTTGCTCTTTATGCAATTGAGAACATGGTTGTGCATAGACTAAGCATGAGTTTCTGTGTGCCGGTGGTGCTACTACTCTGCATGGCATCAACAAGTACTTGATGACCTAGGAGTGTTATTGACTCCATTTCTTGCAGCAACAAACAAAATGATAGTGGTTGTTGGGTGACTATCAACTACAAACAATTGATGTTGGTGACAATGCAGCCAAGATCAAGAGGTGCATACAAGAAGGTGCATCATGTGTATGTCGCGTAACACTTGAAGCTAGGGACAACATTGGCTCTGTTAGGGTTTCCTGCAAATTATAATTCCACTTATCTATAAAGTTGCATTTTCACCTTATATGTTGCTTCTAATGACTGTAAGATTTTCATTGCTTGTTCATTCTTGCAAATTGTTTCCCAAATGATTTTGTAGAGTGGGCTCTAATAGAATCCTTCACATGGATCTTTGAAGCTATCCATGTAGAACTTGACAAATTACTCTATGTTGGTTGTCCATCCTTTGAGCTTGCCTCATAAGATTTTTTTTAATAGACATACTTATGCCATGCCTAAGCAAAATGGATATGGTAATCTATATCCTATTCACTCACCAAGCTTGTAGAGTCTGGAATGGCCTATTCTAGACAACGCATTGCTAGCAGCAACCAAAAGGATAATCGAGGAGGATTTTCATGTAGCAATGAAGTGCACCTATGGTTCCTGCAAAGCAATCGTAACATGGTTTATGTTTCTTCATGTGTTTGTCTATATCTTTTAATTGTAGAGTATCCACATGACATCAACAATGTGGATTTGCAAAGGTGATAGTGCGATGAAAGAATTCCTTACACTTGGATGGGAGACCAAGGTGGTCAACACTAGGAAGATAACATTAAGTGGTCTGTAATTGGGAAGAAATTGGTGTTCAAATACCATATTGCAAAGCAAAGCCTACCAATGGTCTTCACCTACAACAGGTGGAAGCTAATGATGGGAGAATGGGAGGCACTAGACTTTGATGTTTCTATAGAGAAATTGTTGATTGGATCATCACAAGGAAGAATATACCATAGTGCTTGAGGGATCCGACACGACGTGGTCGCCAGTGAATTTCCTCAAACACCTCTACGTGGTCGACAAAACTTTTGCTTTCACTTATTGAGGTTTGTCAAAGGGTTCACTGAACACGACTACAAGACAAAGGATGAGGATGACCTCATGGGCATGGGCATGGGCATGGTGTGCATAGGCACCCAATTCATTGCTTGATACATGTTTGCACCCTTGCCTTCAATTCCCGTTGAGATTTTACTGTGGTAGCAATAAATGCATGGAAAGAGGGTCATTGCACCTTGCTTGTACCCTAACATACACTTGAGAGTTTTCAAGTCTCCTGCCAAATGCCATTCAACTTGGAGTGTACGCAAACCTGAAACCTGCAATCTTTGTCCTTCTTGGTGTTGTTGAATGATATCAGCAATTGGCGTCTGATTAAAATACCATTTTAGGGACTCATGTGTCTCATGTGGGAGATGAAAATCTATCAACCACAAAATATTGTTCTCTGATTGAACCACTAAACACATGTTTCTCTTCTTTTTAGGATTTAGCTCAATATCAACAGAGGCCTTGTTCATCAATGTAATGCTTACTCTTTTAAGCCGTTGACCTTTGATATCCAGACACTCATCAAGCTTCATAACCTTACCATCACACTCTTCTTGTGTTACCCCATAGAACCTAATCATTGACTCTTGAAGCTTCAATAAGTCAACATACACATTGTGAAACTCGTTGTAGCAAAAGGATTTGCTATCTTCCAAGGGCATGATATCCTCCACATATTGAAATCCACCTTACAAGCTTGCAACATCGTTATTGAAATATTTCTTTGCAACACTCACATTATAAGTGTTGGTAGAATCCTAAACAATCCCTTTGTCCCGTGTCCTAGCGTAATAATTCTAGACAAGGTTTTGTAAGCCTTGAAACTTATTCTTGCACTATCACATACCTCCATCATCTCCTGAGGTGACACAATGTTCTTCAATCCCCATTAGAATGCTTTTGAAGCAAAACTTTGGCAATGCTAGCATTTGATGGATCATCCAATAGCTCTACCAACTGCTTTGGCTAGATGATATGATCTTGTAGAGTACGTCCTATTGCTTTGTGCATTGGAATTGATCCCACCATCATTCGAGCAAAATTCTTACAGATTAAAATAAGGTTATAGGAGCCTGCAAAAAATGTACCAAATCAAAAGAGTACATTCTTGTCCTTACCTAGTTTGACGGATACGTTTCTTTTGAGCACCATCACTCTTGAAGATACCATGGACATTGCCTATCTCTTGTGCTTGTGAATGTGAAATCCAAGGGAGATGTGTATGAGATGACCGATTCAACGATGCATATTACATGCAGGATACTATAATTGAATGTAATTTTCTAATTGACACTCTTGCTCCTTTTTTTGCTGCTCTAATTTTCATTGAAGCATCCCCAATTTCATCCTTGAGCTGCTTGGTCTTCTCATTGGCTTCCTCTCTAACTTGCTGAATGTCCTTCACATACTTATCTTTCAAGGAAGAATATGTAGCAAAGATTTGATTTCTTGCTTCCACTTTATTGAAGAAAGCTCAATAAAATTTGCAATAGCCAAATAGGCCATCTCTTCCATCACCTACAAAAAAAAAATAGCTTAGTGACATTCCGCAATGGTGGTGATGCATTGTGGTTAGAGGATCACTCACATAAATATGACTATCAACCCATAAATTGATTGCTTTGAACCTAACCATCCGTATAGCTGATTTGTAACATTGGGATTGGATGTGCCAAGCCGCACAATAGCATACTCCTGTTCCAAATCAGCATTTAGGTCACACCGGTTTGGCTTGTTAGTAAATGTCTTCAAACAAAAGGGGATTGAATGAAATTTGGAGTTAGATTGATTAAGAAAATTGGAGAGAGAAAGTGTAATGGTAACAACGAAGAGGATGTTGGCTATGCGGGAAGAAATAGAGAGTACTCAAAGATATGAGATTTGGATGATATTGTGGAGGGAATGCTGGTTAGTTTCCTCTGAATTCAAATGATTTCTCAAGAGTGTGTTAGAGAGAAATATGTTTCTGCACACAAAAGTAATGGGGTATCCCATTGCTCTGAGTTAGAGTTGGAGATGGAGAAGCATGAGAGAGAGAGAGAGAGAGAGAGAGAGAGAGAGAGAGAGAGAGAGAGAGAGAGAGAGAGAGAGAGAGAGAGAGAGAGAGAGAATTTGCAACCTTGAAGGATATCCTAGCAAAGAATTTCCCTTCAATGATTGAGAAAGGAAAGTGACAAGAGAGAAAAGGGAGACAGATGGATAGATAGAAAGATAGATAGATAGATAGATAGATAGATAGATAGAGAGAGAGAGAGAGAGAGAGAGAGAGAGAGAGAGAATGCAATGAGAGAATGTGAAAAATTTACTTTTCTGGTAGGGGGAGGACTGAAAAGTCCTTCCTTTAATGACCTCAAGTGAGAGAGAGAGTGGTTTCAATGTAAGAGAGGGAGGATAGGGCTAGAAAAAATACATATAAAAATTTAAAAATTTATATCATTAAACGCAATTACCCACCTCTTTGTCTGGTAAAAATAGTCTAGTTTTTAAAACAAAATATAGGAATGGAATTTTTAAAAAGCCCATCATAGGCCTTTTTTGCCTACTCTTTTAGGCTTGATCAAAGGGGCTTAAGCCTTAAACATTTTCTTAAACTGTCAAATAAAGAGACCCTCCTATATCCCATTCACTTTTGAATGATTTTTGTATTGAATTTTATGTCTAGAATAAATTTTGGAGCTTCAAGAAACATAAACTTTGATGAGCAACTTATTGAAGTCGTGGGGAAAATTAGTATGATGATCTAGAAAATTACTTGAAATGGCATTGACCTAGATAATTTGCCATTTTCAGTAAAATGAAATAGTAGATCAACTTTGGACCATGACCAAATAGTGAGAAATTTTGAAGGTCACTTATTTTATTCCATTAGGAGTAATATTTTAGCTTAAGTAATGATTTCCAAAAAATGACATGTCTACTAGGAGTGTCGCATTTGTTTTCCAAAACCTTGAAAGACCACTTTATGTTAGGTGAGTGTTAGGTTGCCAAACTAGTGATAAGCAAAGGAAGTTGGCTCTAAAAATAGCAAGACATGTCACCCAACAGCCATTAGATTCAACTTCAAGTATCTACAAATGGAAGTAAGGCTTGGCATGATATGTGTAATGAAGGAGCCCAAGGAGCCAAGGAATTGACTCAGCAAAGGCAACTAAGGACGGATGGAGGAAAAGAGTTAGATCAGCTCAAGGAGAACTTTGTCAAAGTCAAGATGGACTCATAGAGCTACTAAAAGGATTTGCCTTGAAAGTAATGCGAAAGCAGTGGTTCAAATGATTAGCCCTTGAAAAACATTATAATAGAGCCCCGAGTCAAGAGAGACAGAGTACACCTTGGGAGGTGTTAATTTTGGTCATCCTCATTATTATTGAGCTATGGGTTGGGCTTGTTGGCTCCACGCATGTATTCATGGGTGATCATTGATGATAGGCACACGCCACATTTAGTAGAGAGAGAGAGAGAGAGAGAGAGAGAGAGAGAGAGAGAGAGAGAGAGAGAGAGAGAGAGAGAGAGAGAGAGAGAGAGAGAGAGAGAGAGAGAGAGAGAGCATACTAATTGTTGGCCAAGTGTGGGTGCCCAAGTGTGGTTGGGATGACTCACATAAGGGCTTGTAACCCTAAATTTTCTCTTATTCTTGAATGTATGGTTTGCTTGCTCTCCTTCTCTCCCACGTAGACTCTTGTTGTGTGTGAGCATGAGAGAGAGTGTGTGTGTGAGAGCAAGGGTGAGCGAGTGACGATAATGCACTAGCGAGGCGGTTGAGCAGCGGTGGCGAGTTCCCTCTTCATCACGGCGGTGCAAGATTCCTGCATCGACAGCTTACAGAGGTGAATGACACACCGTATGTGTCTGTGAGCTTCCTTGCACACATGTTGTGTGTTTGTAGCCTTAGCAACTCACACACAATGTACATCAAGTCCCCTGAAATACTACACTTTTGGCACCGTTGTCGCGGGGAGGCGTTGTGCGTCAAGGTCCAGATGCAACTATGCTACTAGTCTTATTGTAGTTTTCTATCTTTTTCTGTAGATCTTCTAGTGTGATTATTGTTTTGCATAGATTAATGGTTGTAGCAGGGTAGATCCACTGTTTTGGCTGAGAAAAAGTTTAGGGTTAGGACATATTCTATGTTTTTTGCACATCTTTAGGACATTTTTTGAATTTTTGAAACAAATACTTACGTTTTTTAATTTAAAAAACAAAAATATTTAATTGTTGAAATAAAAAGAAAACCAAAAACTGAACAAAGGAAAAAAGTTAAAAAGAGAGAAAAAGAAATAAAAGCGTTGTATAAAAGAGTAGTCGGGATCATGATCATTCCCCAAGTCTAGGCCCAGGCCTTAGTCCTCAGTTCTATGATATAGTATAGACCCAAGAGTATATATATAGTCTACCCCCACAAGAGGGAGTGAGGGCATGTGAGACAAGTCCTCCACCTCCCCTTCACGCTTGCACAAAGTAACCTATTCTTGGACTGTAAAGCACGCCATGTCCCTCTGATCGAGACGCTTGTTTTGAGCTGTCAAACGCTATATTCCATAGCTTTGTCAGAAAAAAGAAAAAAATTGAGAGTAAAACCGGGTTGAAAAACACCCCAGAAAACTAGGTGAGTGGCCTCACGGGCACTCACCAACACTTCTAGGGTGTCAAGGTCACATGCACCTACGCTCTGGTCGTGTGCTAGAGCATGAGCATATAGAGAGTGCATCTGTTTACATGGGCATCCATTATCCCTCCACATTAGGCTCTAGTCTCTCAACGAGAACTGAGTTTTCCTCTTGACTTAGTCGCGATGGAAGGTTATCATGTACAAAACCCTGAGGAAGAAGGACACGCGTCCACCGGGTTTCCTAGTGCTAGCATGTATAGCCGTTTTATGGAGACATTTAGCAGAGCTACTCGCTCGGAACCTGAGGCCAATGAAGGGTATGAAGGGGGTGGGGAAGTAGATTCTGTTCTCATCTCATTTGGATCCCACATCCCTTAAGAGTGTCCATGTGGATATTCTACCTACCTCGTTCTATGCAGGCCTTACCGAGCTACCTCCCTTGGAAGTTCTCTCTCAAGTACTGACCACAAAAGACAAAACCACGAGGAGCAACATTGCTTCCACCTTACGAGGGACCTCTAACACGCAGAGTCTAGGAGGGTTACTCCTTAATGAAAATTGGAAATATGACCTCCATACTGAGATGGTGATGGATCTATACTCTAGCCACTACTACCATGTAGGTTGGATCGAGATTGTCTGATCCACATCTAGAGCCATTAATATTGAGAAGAAAAAAGAATGATCTGTAATTTCATCCATGGCATCATCTACTCGGAGAGGCAAAATCAAGGCATAAGTGTCGCCTCAACTGGCCCCATGATATTTCTAGATACAAGCTAGGCCAAACAGCCTACTCTATCACAAATGGAGACTCCTATGATGAGTCCCATGGACCCCTCATATGTCATTTTTCTTGAAGGCTTGATGCAGTCAAAGCCCATGAACATCAAATTTAGTTTCCCTAGTTTGGCTCAACTTCCTCTCAGAGAAACCACGACGTCTACTCCAGTGATGGGCATGACAAAGAATGCATCCATGACCTCTAGGGCTAGTGGAATACTTCTATCTAGTGGTGTAGTACCTACCACTGGGCCTCGATCATATGTTCGTGTAGCCACTTATACACACATGGCTCCTACACCTCCGATTGTACTGATAGCATATGCTCCATGAGTGGCATTCTGGAGATCTTATCTGAGTGGGCCTATGTGAAGTCATATTCCATATCCTACGTTGGCTACATTTATTCTAGGGCTAGTACACCCCCGTCCCACATATGATTCCAGGAGTGCCTCCACCAAACATACCTCCTCACATAGGTGATTTGACAACATTTTCTCAAACGATAGGTCGATCTATTGCAAAGAATATGCATCAGGTGCCTAAGAGAGAACCTAGGAGTAAAGCGGTACAAACTACAAAGCTTACACAAAAATTCAATGGGGACAAGGATGCTCAAAATCACACAAAAGTATTTGAACAAGTATGTGATTTCCTAGGAGAACACAATGAACTACATAAGTGCAATGATTTAAGCTTGAATTTGAGTGGGAAAGGTGGGGATTGGTATAGGACCTAAGGATGGAAGAGAAAACAATTCACCCTACTCTTTGGAGATTGTTCCTAAATGAGTATATACAAGAAGGTGTGCTTTGGGGTGTAGCATCTCAACTACAAAAGGCCAAGCATGAGGAAGGCAAGTCAATGAGAGACTTAATTAGTCGTCTAAAGTAGTTAAACTCTCATTTTTCTTGTAAATGAGTGTTTTAGCAATAACCAATTTCTCAATAGATTCCTCTAAGTATTGCAACATGAAATTATATGTAATGGCCTAGTCATTAGAGGTATTACTACTTGGGAGGCAGTCACTACCAATGAAATCCATTTGTAAGACAAGTTAATGATAGGTGAAAGAGTGTCCTCTGAGCCAAAGTCTAGTAGCTTGCAAGCATCAGGGCATGAGCCAATAACCATAAATCCTATTGTTAAAGAGACAAAGATATCTAAGATGACTTTGGTAGATCTCACCAAGGCCATTCAAGAAAGTCTTAGAGATAATCGTGCTCCACAAAACAATCATATGTATCAAGAAAGGAACAATAGTGGTGCTCAATTTTCTTTGGTCCACATAGCAGTAGTGAATGCCCTACATTTAGAGTGAAGTTCAACAAGAATTGCAATGCATGTGGTAGGTACGGTCAACAATCTAAGGATTGCATAATGTTCAAACGTGTGATGTCGAATAGACCACCCTCGGGCTAGATGGATTCACCTCGAGTTCCTGCATTGATGCTTCTCCCACTTGTTTGGAACATATGGTTTCTAGAGCCCAAAATGTTGTCAAGCTACACCGCTACCACCTCCAATGCTAGGACCACATCCCTCGCATCCAAGAGCCACCCCTGTGAATCATATGGGTTGAGAGCCATCTAGTGCTTGTTTGGAAGGCTATGAGGAAGATATAGACCCTAATATTTCCTATGGGATGGATGCCTTGAAGAGTGTCCACAATACTACATGGATGACTATTGGGGACAATTCAATCCTGTTTATCAAGTAGCTTCTCTTGCAGTAAGAGGAGAAAATATCAATATCACTGCCAAGAGACCACGGCTTCAATGCTATGAGTGTGGGGTCCACATCGTGTAGCTGAGTGTCCTATTAGACTACAAGAATGCCATATTGGTGCATACCAATCAAGAGAGCACATCTACAATGCCAATACTCATGTGTAATTGATGTGGCATAGATCATTTGATTGACCAATGTCCTAATAATACAAATCCACCAAAGATCACGCCATTAAACTTAATTGAGATTACTAAGGCGCCATCACAAAGTACACTGATGGTACCAGTAAATATACTCACACGATCAATGCTCCAAAACCAAAATTATATTCTTGAAGAAAGAGATTTGGCATCAATTGCCCAATCCAAGAAGAAGAAGAAAACACGAAGGAAGAGATCACAAAAGGTAGCGAAGTCAAACCCCAATATAAAGACTAACATAGGGACTGGTGACAACCCCGTATATATGAACAATGTTGAAAATGATTCAAATTTAGATGAAACCATGGAGATTAAAATAGCCACTAGAAAAGAAAAAAACAAGGAGGATCATGAACCATCATGGACACAACCCAAGGAACATAGGAAGAATATTGAAACTTACCCAACCCCTATAGAGGAGATCGAGCGAGTCAAGAATTTAAAGATTTTAGTAAACGAGACGCAAAGGGAGCTAGAACCAACACCTAGGAAGATCCAGATTATAGACACAATGTTTTCTACACAAAATCAACCTCACAAGGACCATAGACCACTACTCATACCTAGTGTTATCCAAGAAGAAAGTGACTTCAAGTCATTGGGAAGTGGGCATACTCCCTTCTTGTTGGGAAGAATGTTTATAGAGGGATTACTTGACCCTATTGAAGAAATGGAGATTCCATACCTAGAGTGGCCGAGTCTTACAATGTGGATTGGGTCCACCTAGAAGCAGCCATAGACACTTGGGGAAATAGAGGGAGGACTTGGGTAACACATAAGGGGGATAAAGTGCCACAACTCGTACCTTTAAATATGATAGGAGCAATGCATATAGCTTCTGATGACCTACAAGATGAAGGTTGTGATTCATCTAGTGACTCTGCACTAACGATCGGCCATAATAAAAAATTAGACAAGAGGAGTAATCAATATAAGAGGCGATGATATTGAGCCAATATACGTGCTAGGATAATGAAAAGAACTTTACCGCGAACTTTACTACAGATGACTTAATTATATGGGGGCATGTGATGCTCATCTCGGAAGCTGGTTGATATTTGGGGTGAATATCTTCAAAGCATCATGTGGTGCAACCCACAACCCATTGACATTGCATAGTTAGAGGCCGCAGAGAATCCAAAGTTGAGCCGTACTGTAAGGAGACGCCAAAATTGAGAGTTAGCTCGACAACTAACGGAAGCAAAAGCAAAATTACATTCCACAACACAACAAGATCCCACAACTTACACCTTGCACTTGATCATTTCAAATCCTACACCACCGAGGAGCGTAAGGTTGTGTATACAAAGGCCCAAAGAACACCTACTGATGGAAGTAATGGAGTCTATGATGGTCTGGTGATAATGAAAGAAATAGAGATAGTAGACACAAGTGAGGAGTCCAATCCTGTTTTCATTGCCCAAGACTTGATAGAGACTTAGGAATATGTACTTAAGGAGCCCCTCAAGGAATTCAAGGATATATTTTCTTGGACATATCATGGTGTGAAGGGCGTTCCATCTTTTGTAGTGCAACATACAATTCCACCAATGATTAGCACTGCTAAACCAATCCAACAAAGACCCTACCCAATTAATCCTACACCGTGCAAAGATTACTCAGGTTGAACTCAAAAAGCTTATCAAATGTGGTTTCATATACCCTATTGAGCACTCAGAATGGGTGTCTCTAGTAGTCATTGTGCCAAAAAAGAATGGGAAACTCAGAGTACACGTGGATCTCAAGAAGGTTAATGTTGCCACTAGGAGAGACCATTCCCCCTTGCCATATTTGGAACATATGCTTGAGAGAGTTGTAGGAAAGGAAGATTATAGCTTTTCAGGTGGGTACTCTGGTTACAATCAAATCACGATTGCACTAGAGGACCAAGTTAAAACTGCTTTATAACTGAATTTGGAGTGTTCGCATTTCGTGTTATGGAGTTTGGATTAACCAATGTCCCTGATATATTCCAAAGATTAATAAACACTTCTTTTAGGGAATGTTTAAGGGAGTTTGTGAAGCTTTTTTAGATAACCTTTGTGTTTCTTCTTCATGGAAAGAACATCTGTCATGTTTACAAAAAATGTTTGAAAGTTGCAAATTGTATCACATCTCATTAAACCCTTTCAAATGCCAATTTTGGGTTAGACATGGAGTCATTTTAGGACATATCGTGTCCAAGATGGGATCTCCACAGATGAGAGAAAAATTAAAACCATTTTCAATTTTCCACCTCCTACAAACTATAAAGGACTTCAAAGGTTCATGGGCCATGTTGGTTATTATCGATGATTTATTTTAAACTTTGCCAAGATAGCCCGCCCATTGTACAAGATTCTTATTGAGTTTCAGTGGACCGCAAAATGTGACCATGCTTATGAGTTATTAAAATGGGCCTTGAAAAGTGTCTCAATCCTCTGTGTGCCCGATTGGGTTTTTCATGTGCATATCGATGCATCAAACTCTGCTATTTGGTGTGTTTTAGCTCAACCAAGAGGACATAAATTGGACTACGCCATTAGCTTTGCAAGTCGCCAACAACTGAATGATGCTAAGTGGAATGAAACCACTACAGAGTGGGAAGGCTTAGCTATGATTTATGCAGTAAAGAAATTTTGTTATTACCTTTTTGCCAACAAGTTTGTTTTTATGTGGATCATCAATGGTTGTTGTATCTAGTAAACAAACCATGTTCCACCGGAAGAATTACACGATAGTTATTAATTCTTCTTGAGTTTGATATTACCATCGTGGTGAGACCCAGTAAAAGGCATGTCATGGCTGATCATTTGTCTCGCATACCCAATGGTGAAGGCCCTACTGAAATTGATGATGAATTGCCTGATACTTTCCTATTCCTAGTCAAGACCATGCATGAATGGAGTGAGAAGATTGTAAACCTTTTTAGGTAATGGATTTCCATCCAAGGAACCGTGTGTACGAATATAGCTCAAAATCTACTAAAGGATATGAACCTTATTCTCTAATTGCAGGTACTCTCTACAAGCTAATGAAGGACGATATTCTTAGACATTGTGCTCGTGAGGATGACTATTTGTACATACTGCAAGAAACACACATGGGCATAGCCGGAGGATATTTTTTAGGAGAACTAACTGCTAGGAAGGTGTTGCAATTAGGCTATTGGTGGCCCACCTTATTTAAGGATGCATCACTTTTTGCAAAAGGATGTGATGAATGCCAACGATACAAGACCACACAATGAAAGGGCCGGATTCCCTTACATCCTATCAATGTGATCCAACCATTTGAAAAATGGGGTTTAATCTTTGTAGGCCCAATTAGTCCGACAGCCCATAACACTCAATCCCGATATATTATTGTTGCAATTGACTATGTGACAAAGTGGGTAGGAGCTAAGGTGACACGCAAGGATGATATTGATGGGTGCAGCTAAGGTGGGTGGTACTTGTTGCAAGCCATGGTGAGGAGCTGGGCGTGCAAAGAAAAACAAGAGAAAGAGGAGCGAGAGAATCGACACAAAAAAATCATGCTATGCTTTTTTTTGTATTAAATTGTATATGAAGCCTTAATAACTAAATATAGCTTGCCATGCTTGCCATGCAATGGCCATGCAGATTGGAACTGTAATTACATGCTTATCTGCATGCCATAAGGGCATATGCCCACGGGTATGACAAATTAGCCGAACTCGGGCTTGAATACCCAACAATCCCCCCCTCAAGCCTGAACTAGACATGCAACTCATGATACCTCAAATTATTGGTGTACTCGTCAACCGTGAGTTTTAGGTTCTCTCACAACCAAGGATTTTTGGTGTATCCATAACCTGGTGCTATGATAGTAGAACCCCCCCTTGAACAGATAGGGTGTAGGTCAAAAAATTAGCTACCAATAGATGGAGTTTTTGGTTCACTGCCAAACCTTGGGTTTCAATTGTACCCCATAACCTCATGAGAACCGGTAACAAAATGGGTTGAGAACAAATAGTTTTGGGAGGTCTTACCACGTATGTGTGGCAGTGTATATAACCCGTACACAATTGACAAAATAAAACTATGACATGGAAATAATACTCTAAAATTGATAGCAGTATGTCTCACTGTAAAATAGGGGTATACATAAATATCACTTGCTTGTGAGGCTTCATGTCTACCGTGTTCATCCTCATGATCACCAATATCCTCCATGTTTCTCTCAAGACTTCCAAGAGCATAGATGGAAGCTACCCATGCAAAAATTCCTTCATCAATTCCTGTAATGACAGATGCCCAATCATCACAAAATTTGAACTTGGAGGCCCTCAATGTGACATGACAAGACTCCAAGATACTCTCATGAACCTGAACATCTAGCCTTCGCAAACCTGCTATTGCCATTAAATAAATCCTTGCATCCAATCTCTCTCTTTCAGGCACCTTCTTTGGAGCAAAAACAAGAAGCTCTTCCAAGGACTGTTCAGCATTATGCGGTTCTTTTGCAAAAGAAGATAAGCATGGCTTTGTCTTCAATGACCATCCCTCTTTACCTGAAAAGCCCACAAGTGGAAGGAGACTCTCATTGATGTAATGAAAAACATGGGCCCTAGAACCAGAGCTTCTTGCATCAATAATAATGATGTAGCCTCTATTTTTGAAAGTACTGAATTGCTTGGAGAATTGAAAACCTCTGGAAAAGGAGAATAGCATATAAAGAAAAACATATAACAAGGAAAGAAAACTGTGTAGAAGCATCCAAGACGGTCGTTGGATGAGAGTTGTAGGGTTTCAGTCCTGACATTGGGCGAGGAGGCAATTGAGTGGGGTGAAGTAAAAAGGGCAAGGTGAGAGAGTTGCTACTATGTGAAGCTATACGGAGTGGAAATTTTAGGGGCTTGCTAGATTAGTCCATTTCCATTTCTTTAGATGATAATGTGAGAATAGAGGCAGAGCAACGCATGAGGCCATGTGAGGTTGAACCGCCTATGCTGCCAAAAATTCCCACTGGGCTCTGTCTCGCCTATTGTAAGAAATGCGCCGGGCTTGGGCTGATTCAGCACACTCCCTTGGGCTACCTTTTGAGATGCTGACCAAGCTCAGTGGCTAAGCATCCACGGGTTGTTAACTTGCTACCTTCTTCCCGATCTCCTTATCACTGTTAGTCTCCCTAGAAAAAAACCCATAGCTCTGATACCATATGATGGGTGCAACTAAGGTGGGTGGTACCTGTTGCAAGCCATGGCGAGGAGCTGGGCATGCAAAGAAAAACGAGAGAAAAAGGAGCGAGAGAATCGACATAGAAAAACTCACGCTATGCTTTTTTGTGTGTGTATTAAATTGACATGAAGCCTTAATACATAAATATAGCTTGCCATGCTTGCCATGCCGACTAGAACTGTAATTGCATGCTTATCTGCATGCGATAAGGGCATTTGCCCACGGGTATGACAAATTAGCCAAACTCAGGCTTGAATACCCAATAGATATAAGGTCAACCGCTAAATCTCTCTTTGAGAACATTATTACACGATTTGGTTGTCCCTTTGAAATTGTGAGTGACAATGGTATCATTTTATAAATGAAGTGAAAAAGGAACTCACAAAACAAGCTTCATGATATCATTTTATAAATGAAGTGAAAAAGGAACTCACAAAACAAGCTTCATGATATCCCACCATAAGTCGACACCTTATTATCCACAAGCAAATGGCCAAGCTGAAAGTACTAACAAGACTTTAATTTCTATTTTAACCAAGATGATAGAGGCTCATCACACAAATTTGGATTTGAAGCTGACATCAACTCTATGGGCTCATCGTACTGCTTACAAAATGGCTATTACTTGTACACCATTCAAGATGGTGTATGGCCAATAAGAAATTAGATTCCCATTGGAGTTTTTCATTCCTAGTATTTGAGTAGCTTCACAAGAAAGTTGAGATGGTAAACCTTTAGTTGAGTGTTTATATATCCTTGAGTGGTAGATGAAGAGAGGCAATTGGCTATGCAAAATGCACTTGTGGAGAAAGATAGGCAAAAGAAATGGTTTGATCAGCATTTAAATAACAAGGATATCAAGGTTGGGGACAAAGTTCTTATGTATGGAGTGCGTAACAAGAAGAAAAAATTGAAATATGCGAGAAAAGGGTCATATAGAGTATGCAAAATCACCCAACAAGGTACCATTCATATGGAAACTCTTGATGGAGTGGAAACCAATGGATTCCTCAATGGGAGTAAATTTTAAAGATACTAAGATCCTTTAGGCCAAGAGGAGCTACATGACATTCATTAGAAGAAGGCACCCAAGACACAAGAAGAATTGAAGAAGATACAAGCTCAAGCCAAGGCTCAAGAGCAACAACAGCGTATTAGGCGCCAATGAGAGGCCAAAATTTGGAGTTACACATGCATTTCAAGTTGAATCAGAGGATAATTTGGTAGATTTTGACCCACCTCTACGATACCCCATTGAGTTAATAGCACCTATGAGAAAGTGCTATATAACGCTTTATTGGACACAGGAGCTAAACATAATATTTGTTTAAGATTTATCTTGTGAACATAGTCAAGAACAAGCTCCTAAGAGATCAAGTCCATATATGGTGGAACATGGATTGTGATCCATGTCCTCCAACCTCAGAATTTGATGAAAATTGATACAGAGTTTGCGTATGACCTTGTCTACACATTGTCAAAATTAGAGTTTGCATATGACCTTGTCTATCACATTGTCAAAATTTGAAGGAAAAACTTTGACAAGGGGTCATGGGTCGTGATCCATGAGCCTGTAGACATACTTAAGCACATCTCAAATCTCAAGTTTGATACCTTTAGGAGACCAAGATACAAGCCAAAGTTCCTATGTCCTAGTCGTGAAACTGTTTTGCGTGTTGTTTCGAGTGCAAATCACCAAAATTTCTCTAAACTTTGATAGACAACTCCAAAATTGAGTTAGATAAAGCCAGGAAGAAAGTTTGCAGGCAATAGAACTTTTAGGGTACCCAAAACTAGTTTCTAGGGACCAAAGGATCACAAAGACCTGACTTTTGAGAGACCTGATCAGGGGCAAAAGGGATAGGTTGCACTAAGCCAAAGTGGGATTGTCAAAGACTATCTTAAGAGTTTTGAGTGAGCCTTTACCATGACAAATCATCCACCACCTGTGTTTTCTACTCCACTCAAAGACATGGAAAATGCAAGAAACAATGTAATGTTGACAAAAATGGAATTGGGAGAATACATAGAGGAGAGGTGTTATCAGATCAACAATCTGACTGTGAGATTTATATAAACCAACGAAGCAATGAGAGTTACAACAGATTACGCTTATGAGGGAATGTTTAAGTTCATAAACAAGGATCCATGTATCTTCTACAAGTATGTAGAATCCAATGCTAGAGAGTTGACCACCCATAAGAACCTCTATGCATTCATGTGTATAGATGCCCACATAGTGCAAGTTTTGATGGTAGATAAGTATAGACGTTAGTACAAACTTGTTTATGCAATTGACTTAGAATGATACACATACAAGGGTACTCCAATCTCTTTTAGTAAAAAACAATGGTAGAGCACATACCAGAGAGGATTCCATCAGGATTTTCTCCAAGAAGAGAGGAGAGAACGAGAGACGTCTTTCCAAGAGACCACAAACAATTAAGACCATATCAAGTGGCCCAATGTGTCAAAACAAAGTACAATGGGTCAGAGGATCCATATGCTCATGTCTCACCCTACAAACAAGTTTTGAGAGATGAATAGATTGCAGATTTTTATACACAGTTGAGGGATTTGGGTTGACATTGGAAGGAACAGCTTTGTTGTAGTTCCAACCACTAAATAGAGATGATTTTCCAAACATAGAACAGCTCTTACATGAATTTGTAGAGGAGTTCTTGAAAAGGGGAATCAAGCACAACACGGTGTCACATCTACGCTTTCAAATACAAGGAAGATTTTCTTTGTTTCAAACAATACATAGAGAGATGTCCTGTGAGAGAGTTACCACAAGATTAGAGATTATCATTTCTTTTCATAGAGGGCTTGAGGACGAAGACTCTTAAAAAGGACCTACATTTGAAAGGATGCACGACATTTGAGCAAGTCGCTAGAGAAGCTCTCTATCTAGTTGACAATTGCAAGGCCTATGGAGAGGTGACGTATGACATAGACAATGTGACTAGTAGTGCCTCATCTCCAAAGAGCAAATCGACAACAAAATAAGATGTTTAAACTCCTACACAACCGAGCATTGATCAAGTGGTCAAGGAGGTGATTAAAAGAATAAAACAAGGATACATTCAAAACCTAAATGGACGACAACCTCAATTGAGGAGACGTGAGACTTGTGGAGGGGATCACCCCACTCCATGGTGCAACACTCAATCAAAGCTGCAACATATGCTAGAGCAACAATCACCTCTTCTGAATGATCGTAGAGTAGTAGTCAACTACACTCAGTCAATACACGTGCCACAACCCATGAGAAATCGGTATTCCATGGATGGGAACACGCTCATGTTCATAGCCAATCAAGAGTATGGATCAAAGAACATTCTTACTAGGCAAGAACAACCATTGGCCATACCACCAACTACGCAACAAGTAGGATCATGCTACAAGTGTGGAGGTAATCATTGGCCAAGAGATTGTTCTTGTCGGGTTAAAAACATGGATATACTTCAATATTGTCTAGAATGCGTTATTGCACACCTTGTTCATGATTGTCCACAAAACTTAGAAAACAAGGGGAAAGCAACAATGAACGTTGTAGGAGTGATGCCATCTTCAAGTGGATCCTAGGTAGAACCCATGATCCCTTTGAAGGTAATGACTCAAGCTCAAGCTCAAGAAGCTTCCAAAAAGGCAATCCTTGATGAGGAACCCACATTGCCACTTCAAAAAGACATCAAGAACATATCAGTGAGAACTGAAAGAATATCTTGGAAAGTCAAACGAGATAAAATGAAAGCAAAGAGGCTACAAGAGAAAACTTCTTTGGAAACTGAATTGAACCAAACCAAAGAACAACTTAAACATGAGCAAGAAAGTAAGAAAGATGCAAAGGGAGCAGAAGAGTCCAAGATTGACTCAGGTGGTTCGATCTTGGTCAAGAAAGTGAACGAGCACTTAGACACAATATTGCAAGCATATGCTGCAAGGCTTAATAACAACCAAACTTAGGAGCAAAGACTATTTACATATCCGCATCAAAAAGACGAATCCAAAAGAATAGAAGTCTACAAGATACTTGTTGAGAGTGCTCAACAAGTATTTTGTAAAGACTATTGACATATCCGCATCAAAAAGACGAATCCAAAAGAATGGAAGTCTATAAAATACTTGTTGAGACTGCTCAAGCCTTGCTGGAGCCGGAGTTCCAAATTTTCCTAAGCTTGGAATGCATGAGCTGGGAAAAGAAAACACAAGAAAATAAGAGGAAACAAACACAAGTGAAAAGTTAATGATTCAAGGATCTTGTGATAGATGTGGAAAAGATCACGTGCTCATAAATTATGCTTGGAATTTAGACAACAAGATCAAACCCAAAACAACAAACAAGGAAGAATTAGGGACCACGAAGGTTGTGGTAAACACAATGAATGAAGAAAGATAGTCAAAGATGCAGTCGATTCCTGAAGTGGATGATCCATGGCTACAATAGTTATGGGAATCAATCAGAAACCAAAAAGATGGTAGTGCTACTTTACAATCAGCACGTATCCTTGAGATCAACATGGAACATGAATTTTTCCAAGGAGATATACAATCTCTATATGGGGATGCCGGGTCTGTAGCATCTAAAGAGAGCAAACCACAGTCTCTATAGACTTTGCCATCTTTTATAGGAGATCTCGAAACAAAATTTGAGGCTAGAGTGGTACCTTCTTAGTGGAAAGTGACACCAAAAAACGAAGAGCTTGCACGAATTGATGTCTTCTTCTATACAATGCACACTCTCTTAGAGTTGCTAAAAATTAGACCGCATCTATGGGGCCAAATGGGCAAACACTTGGAAAAGATGGGGTTGAAAATCCCTTCACACGACCAACTCATTGATGAAAACATGAATGAAACTTTGCCTAAGAAACCACATACAAAACCTATACTAGTGAATAAGGTGGGAACAAGGGAACACCACCTTACCGCTCGAGTACAAAGGAGTAAAAACAATAGCCATACTTGATAGCGGGGCTAAAATAGCCATTGATATAGAGGGAATTTAGGAAAAATGGGGAAGATCAGCTCTCAAAAAATCATGCATGAAATTGCAATTAGCCAACGGTTATGTGGAAAGACCCTTGGGAATGTTGGAATAGGTGGTAGTATCCTCATGCGAAATAGAACACACCTTTTTGGTGGTAGATTTTGGAAAAGGCAACAATTTTGAAGTTATTTTGGGATGACCCTTTATGTGTCAACACAAAATGGTCCAAGACTGGGGCTATGACCATCTTTATTTATGACACAAAGAAGTCATAACCAAGGTAAACAACAAGGACCATTTTTATAGCGATGTAAAATGATCTCTAATAGAAGACTTTATTGTCACTAGAAACCAAAAAACATAGTTGCCTGCTTGGCTAGTGAAGGATGCTCACATTTGGATGTGTGGAGCATTTGAATGCAGAAGTCTTAAAAAGGAAGATTGCATCCTAGAGTGCCCAATAGAAGACGGCTACTATATGAAGGAGCCATTCTTAGAGCAGTTATTTGAACCCTTTGGATGGGATCAAATACTAGAAACTCTTGATGTCTACGTAAATGACATGACCAACACCACAAGTTTTGTGAAAAAGATTGCTATGATAAGACCCTTTCTAATGGTTTCGGTGGTCCAAGAAACTAAAAACCTCTATGAAGCTATTGAAACAGAACTAGTAAGCAATTTCAAACAAATTATGGACAAAATTTCTATACGGGATCTTCCACACGATGCTGAAGAAAAACTTTCAAGTGGCTATGACATAACTCCCTTATTTACAATAAAGGTTTTAAAGAAAGCTAATGATATTTGTGAGTATGAAAGCAAAAAAGGTGAGACAAATAGCTATGTCATGGAGCATGATGCCAAAGTGCAAACAAAGAAAGCAAAGCAAACACGAGAATATGTCATTATTGACATACCTGAAGAATCGACCAAAGTTGTTGTAAAAAAGCCAACTCCAAAACATGCACAATTGAAAGCGGATGAAGGAGCAAAGTTTCCAAGTTCAATGTCACATGTTCAACAAGTGCAAGATCAAGAGAAGGACAAAAATACGACAAAACATCGATTGTCTTCCAGCTACTATGTTTGAAGTGACATGCATAAGCATTATGGATGAACACGCTCCCATCATTGATGTCAAATACCAGATCCAAAAGCACTTGAAAATCATTGAAAATGTCACTATAGATGGAGAAGCTTGAGTAAATGTCATGTCAAAAGTCACTAGAGTGAAGCCGGACCTAAGCATGGTCGCATCACCTTCTATGTTGTTCGGTGGAAAAAGCTTTCACCTCATTTTACAGCTAGTCAGGAAGGCCCATGAAGATTGCAACCCTTGAACATACACAAGTGAGTGGGTAATGGAAAACAAGCCAAATGAGCTTGAGGATATAGAGTTGGGCATGGAGAAGAAAATGCAGGCCGTCAAAGTGAATAAGACATTTCTAAAAGAGTTCAGAGCAAGATTGATCAAAATTTTCAAATAATACAAGATATGTTTGCATGGCGTCGTAGGACATGAAAGGAATAGATGTTGCTATTTGTCAGCATAGGATTGCACTAAACATTGATCCCGAGCCCATCAAGATGCAAGGGTACATGATGAATCATGCAATAAGATGAAGGATAAAATTGATAGTTTCCTAAAACCTAGGGTCATAATATCCAAAGTCAAGAGTAGAAATGGCTATTCCCTATTGTGGCGGGTTCCCAAGAAGAATGATAAATTGAGGATTTGTGTAGACTTTAGGAAGTTGAATGATCATACTATCCAGGATCCTTTCCCTTTTTCCTTCATTAACATGATGTTAGATCAAGTAGTAGGACAATAAATCTACAACTTCTTGGACGGGTACAATGGACACAATCAAATTGTATTGGCACCTAAAGATAGAGAAGACACTATCCTTTTAGAGTGGGAAGAATTCATGTATCTAGTGATGCCCTTTTTCCTTTGCAATGCTCTAGCCATGATTCAACATGCCAAGATGCAAATCTTCAAGTACTATCTCTAAAAATTCATGGCAATGTTCTCAATGATTTTACTAGTGGTTTCCATTTGGAGTGCTCATCATTGGTATTTAAGAGATGTGTGGAGAAGAGAGTTATTCTAAACCCTTATAAGTGTGTTTTTTCAATCTTCAAAGGATTATTGTTGGGACATGAAGAATCTAGTATGGGTATGGAGTTGATTGAGGATAAGACCAAGGCAATCATGGAGAATATATCACCCAAGTTTTCCAATGAAGGAAGAAGCTTTTTGCTGTATGTAAATTCTTATAGATGCTTTATGGAAAAGGTTTTCAAGAAAGCTAATGCAATATACATGCTCACAAAGAAGGATACTTAATTTCCATGGGCTAGTGTGTGCCAAGAGGCCTTTCAGGATTGTACAACTTGTTAGAACTCAACCAACAGTACTAACTAAGGTAGCCAAGATGGGATACTATTTTCAATGTGCATATGGATGCTTTGAGAATTTACATGGGAGCCATTTTGGCATAGACTAATGGTGATATTGAATTCTTGATCTATATTGTTTATTGGCACTTCTCTAATGCTCATCAAAAAGGTTACGCTACCATTGAACAAGAAGAACTAGGGATGGTCTACTCCATAGATAAATTTTACAATTATCTATTGGGTAATGAGTTTATTATCTTTGTAGATCATCAAGAAACACTTGTCTTGATTAGTATCAGAGGGAGGTTACTACATTGGATACTTCTCCTCCATGAATTTGATTTTCAAATCAGCCCAAGCCAGGGAAGAATCATTTTGATGTAGAATTCCTATCATGGGAAATCCCAATTCACGAAGCCTAGTTACCATGCATTCAAGATCGCCTTTTTGATGCCAAATTATTCAACGTATTAGGATTAAAAAATTGAGGTAATATCGTGTATCTCTTGAAGACATTCAAGTTCCCACATGGTGGAAGTCAAAAAATAGGAAGTCCATAGTCATGTAATCATTAAAGTTTTCATTGAGAAATGGAATCTTGTATCAACTAGAAAGAGGATGCCAGGAAGGTGGCTAAACACTGTGATGCATGCCCAATACTAGGAAAGATGATGTTTGATTACATGATACCTTTTCATCCAGTAAAGCTATTGGAGACTTTTATGAAACGGGCATTTGGCTTCATAATTCTTTTCAAGACTACAAAAGAAAAAAATAGATACATTGTGGTGGAAATGGATCATATCATCAAGTGCATGGAAGCTGAGGCACTACCAAATAAGATGAGCTAATGAATAGCCAAGTCCATCTATATGTTTTTCCTTTGGAGTTAATATTTGATAATGGCATAAAGGTCATGAATGAAGTGGTGGAACAATCAATGGATGAATTTTTAAGCAATATTTGAAGAGCCACTACTTATTATCCTAGAAGTAGTGGTCTGCTAGCTAATAGTTCTAACAATACGCTGAAGTGCATTCTCACCACCATGGTGCACACCAAGGGGAATACTTGGGATACTTTTTTGTTAGCTTCATTGAGGGCATTCAAAACATCTTTCAAGGTCAATACACAACAAACACTATCTAGGTTAATATATGTCCAAGAAGCTATTGTGACTTTTGAATTCTATGTCCCCAATCTCATGGAATCTGACTTGGAAGGCACCCACACCGTGCGGGAGAGGTTAGAGAAACTATCTCAAGAGGAGGAGGTACACCAATGCATTATGGTGTTAGAAAGTTTAGAAACATAGAGTAAATGAGGGTCTCAAGAAGGAAGATCTATTGTTATGGTATCAAGGAAATATGTAAATATAAAAACCCAAAGTCAAGATAAATGGGCAGGGCCATATCAGGTTCACTCACCAAGTATTCAATCCAAATCCAAGACATGTAGGATCAAGAAATCACCCTAGTGAATGGTTCCAAGTCAAAGATCTATAAGCCACTAGTGGGTGTTGAAGAAATAGGTCCAATTCATGAAGCCTCATTGCAATACTATCAAGACATGCCATCATTGCATCACCATACAGATAAGTGTAGCAACATGCGAGAGACATTGTGCCACAAATAGAAGATTCTTTAGCGGTATAAAAAAGAATTAATAGAAGAAGGGACAAATTAATAATCACATTGACATCAAACAATGTACTTTGCAATAAATACTTTCAATACCCACTTCTTTCCATCATTAGCTTTTACGAGGAGTGTACCCTACAATAAACACTTTCAATACCAATGCCTTTCTATCATTTTTAAATTTTCTTTTGCTAGTTTTGAGTGTAACGCTACCCTATTCTTTGGATTTTGCTGGCTTGCTACCATAGTGTTGTTTTTCATGCTTGCCATCTTCTATCATCTTCTATCATCACAAACATAGAGTAACTCTTTGCCTCTCATAGATTCTCTATGATTTTATTTTTTCTATTTTTCAACTTGCATCAACCACCAACCTACACAAACCCATGGGTTCTAAGAAATCTGACATCAATATCTCTACCATCTCACCTTGCTCAATTACCACAACTTTGTTAACGAAAGAGGAGAAGTAGTAGTTTTCCAAAGCTAGTCTCTCTCTGCATAGACCTTTCCACGTAGACATTGCAAAGAAACCCATGAAAAATACATCTTAGAGAAGCATGCAACAATCACCAAGGGATGAAGGTGAAGGCAACAAAAGATAGTCTAGTAGGTGCTCTATCTCTTCCCCACTAAAGCATTGGTCTTGTGTGATCAAAGGACCAATTTCAAAACTTTAGGTGGAGACCATGTATATCGATCTTTCATTCTCACACAAAATAAGGCTTCAAGGACTCAGAGGCACACTACAAAATAGTGATGTTAGGGTGTTGTTCTTTGAACAATAGAAAGAGTTTCACCTACAAAAAAATGAGACCTTTATTTAAGAGTGTCAAGGTTACATAAGCAAGAACATATATAATAGTACAATAAAGGTATCACACTAGTGGAATGTAGGTATCATAGTGGTGTTGTGTCAGTGTCCTACCCCAATGGTACAACACCTTTGAAGTGCTAGTAGCATACCAATGTGATACCAATGAGTCATTGGTATGATAGAAGTATGATACCAATAATATACTAGTGAGACACCGATATGCTAAAAGTAATATAGTGGTATGATACCAAAATTATAAAAACAATACACCTTTATCATACCGGTATCATAATGTTTGACACCTATTGTGGACACCGATATGATATTGGTTGGACAATGGTATGATACACATATGAAAATGGTTGTGGACACTAGTATAATACCCCTATGACAACTGTGTGACACCTATTGAGCACCTGTTTGACACCTATATAATACTTGTATGACACCTGTATAGTATGAATAAGACACCTATTAAGACACCTGTTGCACATCAGTATGGAGCTTGTATCATACTAGTATAATACCAGTATGACAGTGATATGACAATGGTATGACACCTATTCAATGATAACGGTTTGACAATGATATGACAATTGTATGGAAATTATTGGGACACTAGTATGACTCCTGTATTATATCTCTAAGACCGTAGGGACTCACACATGCAACTCACCACCCAACCTCACCATATATAGGCTCCTAGCCTACTAAATATGGAACCCTTTCATTGCATGCGATTCTGGGCCCTTGTGTTACCATATACATGTGGTAGTGATGTGTGTGAACACACTAGGACCGCCGGGGCATTTTTTCCCTCTTTAGGAGGTTTTTTCCCCCGTGCATTGTATATACGCCCATCACTCTAGGGCTATCTATCTTTCCATTGCACACTAAGTAATATACTCTCTATTGTGTGCCTTGAGCTTCCTTCGTCTTCTCCAAGCTGTGTGTGTTTCTCTGCAACCCTAATTCCAACAATTGGTATCAGAGCAGGTCACGTCCTCCCGGGCTTAGTCGCTAGCTGCTCCAGCACACGCCTGCTCACTTTCTCCGATTTCAGTGAGCTTTGGCAAGCGTTCGCAGGTCGACAAATATTTTGGGATCGCTCAAAGAGCTTGGTCTGCTCAGAATTTTGATTTGGGCTCATTTCGGCCTCCGTTTCCACTACGGGCAGTACTGCACAGGCTATTTCGTCATTTTGTGCAAATTCTCTGTCAGTGCCGTTTTTTGCATAACAGGTGCCTTATAGTCTTCTACGGTTTGTGCTATATAGCACAAGTTGTTCCCGCTCCATTTCTCCTATTTTCGGGCATTTTTCACATCAGGTGCAGCATTTACCATGGCTGACAACAACAACACAGATGTGTTCAAGATGTTTGCTGCTGAGGACAGGTTGGATGGGGACAACTACCCTATGTGGGCTTATATGATGCAACATGTTCTTGTGTCAAAAGGTGTCTGGAACATTGTGCAGGGCATTGATGTACGTCCAGGTTCTGAAGATGTAGGCGATGTTGAGGATGTTGCAGGTCTTGCTGCAAGGATTGCAGCTGTTAGAGTTGTTTTGCCTACAGCAGAACAAGCTCGTTGGGATGTTAAGGATGCGCAGGCTCATGCATTGATTGCGTTGTCTGTGAAGCGCACCATTATTCCTCACATCCGTTCAGCAAAATCTGCAAAACAGGCTTGGGATATTCTAGCAGGTCTTTATGCAAGCCGCAATGAGGCTAAAATTGCTTTGCTGCGTAAAGAGCTAGAGTCGAAGATTATGCATGAGGAAGATGATATGGACACTTTCCTTGCTAGTGTCAAGGATATCAATGAGCAACTCATTTCTGCAGGTGAAGTCATTTCTGACAGTTCCCTTGTGCAGACTGTTCTTGATGCCTTACCAGATTCCTACCAGACTTTTGCTAGTACTTGGAGACTGATGACCCAAGGAAATCCTGAAGTTGTCAAGTTTGATGCATTATGCACATTGCTGTTGCAAGAGTCACTTTCTAGAAAAAACAGGACTAGGCAGCGTGTAGTTGAACAGGCTTTTATTGCTTCTCAAAGAAAGGGTGGTAACAGTAATGCAGCCACTTCTTATGGTTCTGCTGCGAGTGGAAAAATTTCTGTTCCTAATGCTTCTGCTGGCAGCACTTCGTCTGGCAATTCTGGTGATAAGGGCAAAAAGAAGATGCGTTGCCATTATTGTAAAGCCAATGATCACTTGATCAAGTCGTGTCCTAAGTTGAAGGCCAAAGAGGCTAAGAAGAAAGAGGGTGGTTCCACTGCAAATGCTGGTTCCACTACAAATGCAGCCATTGTTGAGTCTTCTGTGAAAGGAGATTGTGATGCTGATGTTGATGCAGAATGGGCTTTTAGCGCAGAGTGCACTTACAATCCTGCTGTCCATGATGCATGCTTGTCAGTTGCTGCAGATTCACATGTGTGGTATTTCGACAGTGGTGCTACAAAGCACATTACCTCACATCGTGAATTGTTTACCTCTCTCGAGTCTGTCCCTCATGGGAATTCAGTCACTTGTGCCAACAACGCCTCTTATCCAGTTCAGGGAGTTGGAAAGATTGTGCTCACTGCTGCTAATGGCAGTTCCTTCACACTTGTTGATGCACTTTATGTACCTGGGATCAAGAAGAATCTCTTGTTTGTATCCGCACTTGCTAGACTTGGACTTGTAGTCAAATTTGTGGATGACAGATGTACAGTTCATGATCTCAGTTTTGGTGATGAAATTGTTGCATCTGGGCTTTTGTGCCGTGGGCTGTATAAGCTCACTTTGTATGACAAGTGTGGACAAAATTTTGCAAATGCTGTTGCAGATTCAAGGGCTATTTCAGATGCAAAACTTTGGCATGCACGTTTTGGTCATCTGAATTTTGCCAGTTTGCTGCGTTTGCAGAAATCTGATATGGTTGCTTCTTTGCCGCCTCTTGAAGCACCTATCAAACATGTTTGTGAAGGCTGTATTCTGGGTAAAATGCAGCGTTCTAAGTTTCCAAAGGATTGTTCAGTTAGGGCCACATGCAGGTTGCAGCTTGTGCATAGTGACATTTGTGGGCCCATGCAAACTCCGTCCTTGGGCAATTACCTGTACTTCGTGACTTTCATTGATGATTACTCCAGGCATGCGTGGGTATTTCCGCTTAAAGCAAAGTCCGAAGTTTTTATGTGCTTCAAACAATTTTTGGCTATGGCTGAAAATGTCTCAAAATGTACTATGGGCACCCTCCGTTCCGATCGAGGGGGGGAGTATATGTCTCATGAATTTAATGAATTTCTGGCTAGTCATGGGATAAAACACCAATGTACAGTGCCTTATACACCTCATCAAAATGGTGTTGCTGAGAGGAAAAACAGGTCACTAACGGAAATGGCACGATGTATGGTCAAAAGTCAAGCTTTGCCGCATTCTTTTTGGCTTGAGGCCATCATGTGTGCCACTTATGTACTTAACAGGTGTCCTACGAAAGCTTTGCAGTCTATTACTCCATATGAAGCATGGCATGATAGAAAACCTTCTATTGAGCACATGCGTGTTTTTGGCTGTTTGGCATATGCTTTGGTGCCACAAGTGCAGCGCAGAAAATTGGATGATAAGGCTGTCAAATGTATTTTTGTTGGTTATAGTGCTGAAAGCAAAGGTTACAGGTTGTATCATCCGCAAACAATACGTATTTTGGTTTCACGGGATGTAGTGTTTGTGGAAGATTCTGTTCAACCCTTGCTGTCATGTACTAGAGACAGTAATGTAAGCTCACAGGACATTTATGACACTTTGTTGCCTCTTTTCAGTGGTGGAAATACGAATGTAAGTTCCAATGAGGCAAATGTACAGCCTATGGGGGTTTCTGAAAATGTTTTAGAACAGCCTATTACTGATGCAGATGTACATGATGTACTTGATGAGGAAAGGGCTGAAAATGAGCAGGCTAGAGGTATGCCAAAATGGCTGGTGCACACTTTGCGTGACAGTAAATTGGATGCACCTTTATCTAGTCGTACTCGTTCAGGCTCTCGCCATGCATCTTATGCATCAAATTGTTATGCTTTGGCTGTGTCTAGTTTACATGATGTTGAGGAGCCTCTGTCTTTTGATGAAGCACAGAATTCAGAAAATTGGATTGCTGCCATGAAATCAGAATATGATGCACTTATAGAGAATGACACATGGACTTTATGTGATTTGCCTCCTGGCAAAAAGGCCATTGGTACGAAGTGGGTTTACAAGTTGAAACGCAAGCCGGATGGTGAGATCGATCGCCATAAGGCTCGACTTGTTGCAAAGGGTTATGCACAACAAAAAGGCATAGATTATGAAGAGACTTTTGCTCCCACTTGTCGTATGACTACTGTGCGTTTTCTATGTGCATTGGCAGCTCATTTTGATTGGGATGTACATCAATCAGACATTGTTACTGCTTTCTTGAATGGTGACATATTTGAGGAAGTTTATGTAACGCAGCCTCGCGGTTTTGTCATAAAAGGGCAAGAGGACAAAGTGTGCAAATGTAAGAAGGCTTTGTATGGGTTGAAGCAATCTCCTCGTGCTTGGTATGAGAAAGCTGACACTCATTTGGTTAAACGAGGCTTTCGTAACAGTCCCACAGAAAGCACATTGTATGTAAAGCGTGAGGATGATGTATTTCTCATTGTGGTTCTTTATGTTGATGATTTGCTGATCACTGGACCAAATGAGAGACATATTGCTGAATTTAAGGCTGATTTGAATGCTACTTTCAAGATGAAAGATTTGGGGCTGTTGCATCATTACTTGGGTATACAGTTTAAGCAGTGTGATGGTGGTATTGCCTTGTGTCAGAAAAGTTACATAGAGACATTGCTATGTAAGTTTGGACTTGAGGATTGCAAACCTATTGCCACTCCCATGGAAACAGGTTTGAAGTTGAGTCTACATGATGCTGGCGATCCTGCTGATGTCACTCTTTACCAAACTGCTGTTGGCTGCCTCATTTATGTATGCAACACGAGGCCAGATATTCAGTTTGCAGTCTCGCAGGTCAGCAGATTTATGCATAGCCCAGGGTCTAAGTATTGGCAGGCTGTCAAGAGGATTTTCCGCTACCTTAGTGGCACTTTACATCTTGGCTTATTTTATCCCAAGGGGGGATCATTGCCGCCAGACTTACATGCTTTTTCGGACTCAGATTGGGCTGGTTGTTTTGACACGCGAGTGTCCACAAGTGGTTTTTGTTTCATGCTTGGCAGTTCATGTATATCATGGTTGAGCAAGAAGCAACCTACTGTGGCCACTTCGAGTTGTGAGGCTGAGTACAGGGCAGTCTTCACAGCTACGGTTGAGTGTGTATGGCTCAGACGCCTTATGGATGACTTGGGTGTTGGACAGGACACTGCCAACACTATCTACACTGACAGTCAGAGCGCATTGGCAGTTGCGAGGAACCCAGTTTTTCATGCTCGCACAAAGCACATTGAGGTGCATTACCACTATGTCAGGGAGAGGCTCTCAGCAGGAGAGATCAGCTTGGCTTATGTGCCAACACAGGACAACCTTGCAGATCTTTTCACAAAGGCATTGTCTTGTGAGAAGCTTGAAGCTTTCCGCAAAGCTTTGGGCTTACTCCCCTTTGTGGACTGATCCTGTCCTCAGGGCATGGCACTTCCCTTTACTCATGTGCCAGCTCTCGTTCACCGCATCACTCCAGGGGGGATTTGTTACCATATACATGTGGTAGTGATGTGTGTGAACACACTAGGACCGGCGGGGCATTTTTTCCCTCTTTAGGAGGTTTTTTCCCCCGTGCATTGTATATACGCCCATCACTCTAGGGCTATCTATCTTTCCATTGCACACTAAGTAATATACTCTCTATTGTGTGCCTTGAGCTTCCTTCGTCTTCTCCAAGCTGTGTGTGTTTCTCTGCAACCCTAATTCCAACACCTTGGACCACCCGATCTTACGCTTGGCTTGACATTTCTCCCCCCATAGAGAAGACTTTTTGTCCTCAAAAACAAAAGTAGTGATATCTTTGTAAGAACACTAAGGTTTTCCACAGTGGCGTCCCTTACTTGGTCCAACAATCTATTCGGTCAATACATGGTTCAACAGGAGATTCAATGAAATCAAGCAGAGCATCTTTATTTTCCACATTGTTGTCCCTCGCAGCCATCTTGTATAACCGGCCCATATGCACCAACATAGCATATAAACTCCATTTAGAACTCACTTGAGTATGCTAAATGAGTTATCATGAGTAAGATGTATATAAAAGAATACCTCTTTGCACTTTCCATGAAAGCAACTAGTTGACATATCTCATTAGTAAAGTAAAAATCCTTGACTTAATATCATTTGTCATCAATAAAAAACCCCACCATAATCACTGTTCAAGGTTGAGAACACGATTTAAAAAGGAAGAGACTAAGCTTATTGCAACATGCTTTGTCTTATGATAAGAAAACTCCAAGTAGAGAGATAGAGTCCTTCTGATTGGGTTGCTTGGTACTAACGTACATGCTTAGCATATCCTTTAACACAAGATGAACACATGGAAGCTGTCTATCCTCTTTGGATAATTGACAATACTCAAGTGTGTTTTCCCATCGTTTACAGACATTCCTCAAAAACGGCTTGTATAAACAGGGATCACAATTCCTAGCATTATTATTGAGTAATCAAAATCTTTAGGAACAACCATCTTGGTTAGCTGTACTGAGCTGACCTATAAGCACCCAAACCAAGCCATGATCTTGATTGATGATAGGTAGATCCACAATTAATTGCATACATATAGTGTGAAATGCTTTAGAAGCTACTAATGTCATGAATGTGCATGCCGCTCCAAATCAGCCTTTGCTAAACACTAGGACCCATAACACCTAGTGTGCCTGCATTTAGCAAAAGCAAATTTGAACCTACATATCCATAACCTTACTTGTTGATGTTTATGCCTAATGTTATGCTCACGGCTCATGAGGGAAAACTAAGTAATATCGACGTGAAAATCGGGCTAACTTATTTGGACCATATTAGATTGTGAAAATCCCATCACATTTAGGTACCAAATGAACTAGGTCTAAATAGAACATAACATTTCTACGAATATAAACAACCATTTGTTAAAGTTTTTTAACAATACCTGTAACCTTAACAAGTCTTACTTAGTATCCGACAATTTCTGGCCACTGAAATTGATCCTGATACCATGTGCTCAAAATGGTCTAATAAATGGAGTTGACCAACACCTAGGGACTTGATCACAACACATAATTAGAATAACAATGCCAACGTCAGTCCCAGAGACTCATATATTCTGCACATGTGGAATATGTCTCAAAAAAGCATGTTTGAAAAAATAACATCCATCAAGTATGTGAGGTACTTGTGTGTGGAGTTAATTGCAAACACTCAGCGACATGAGTGAGAGGGACCCTCGTAAACATTGCACCACACTCCATGAGTTCCTAGGCCATGTTTCTCCTCATGTGACAACATGAGCCAAACAAAAACCCATTTGAAAAGTCCATAACTCCATAATGCAGAAATGTATTTTGAACACTACGACCCATAATACTTTGCTCCTATGTGACCTTGTCATGTCTCTGAAGAGAAAAGTCGATGAACTTATTTAAGCTAGCACATCCTACTTAGAAAATTCAAGAAAATCATATTAAAAAATAGAATGGAACCAAATAAAATGCGTACTTGGAGTTTGAACATTGTGTTCACTTATCCATAGTCAGATGCACATGATCAAATCACCCACCTGAAAAGGCCTATCAACAAAAATTGAAAGATTAGTGAAAATCAAGCAGTACTGCACTGATAACCTTGGGATTTTCCATCACAATCTAAACCCCTTGGTTAAAATTGAGAATGTCAAACCTGTTTGCTAGACTCTATATGAAAAATGCTCAACCTAGCAGTCAACAGTGACTAACACAGTCTACCGTGTCTAATAGTGTTTGAAGTCAACTTTGGAAGTTGAACTTGTCCACCACCCCTTGACAGCTTATGGACTTCTTTCTTTGAAAAGAGAACCATGATGAGATCAAATTGTGACCCTCAACATGTATGGAGTGATTGTATATTAGGTGGTTCATATCCCTACAATTACTACTCCAAGAGACACAATCAATGTTGCAATTAAGCATAGATCGTCTCATAGTGGGAATCATATTCACAATTGAATCTTAAAATGGTCAGATCTCTCCTTGAAAAAAGAGAATGATTTCTAACGCCCCAAAAAAAGTAGTCTTATTAGATTTTCTTGGCCTTACAAGAAGATGATTACCTTTTGGGAGGCTCTCTTAATATATTCATGTTGTCCCATGAATTATTTTTGTGATAGTAGCGAGGCCATGCCTACTTGCTATCCATAGAAGCATCATCTATATTGCTAGCACCTTGTGTACAAAAATTTCTTGTTGGTGTAATCATATACAACGATCACAAGAAATGATACGAGCCTCAACCCTTTCTAAATAGAGTAGCTAGTGTTATAACAAAAGCGTAAACTATGCTTTAGTGGAATGAGTCCACAATACTAGCATGCCATGCATGCATATTAAAAAAATAGTTGAGAAGCGCTTGGCTTTAATGATGATCCCCACAATGTGTGCAAATGCCATATGTGCCTTGCACGATATGTACTAGCATGGATACATCACAATTGGTCATTAAAAACCATAATTGTGAGCTTGTATCCTCTTATTGCCAAGCCTGTGTGCCCTTATCCTTGATTCTAAGTCAATGGATAGTACTGTGGCAAGTAATAAAAGCCTTGATTTGCAATAAATCTATCAAATTACTTTGCTTTGAATAGCAGAGAAATCCTTTTTAAATAAAATGTTAAAGACATAAATACAAGTGGAACTTGAAATTTTTTAACATTATTGCCCATCTGTGAGCAATTGCCTTTGCTGGAATGCGACTTATAGCCATGCACGATGAGAAATTTAGAGCTGTTGGATGTACCTTGTATGTCCTCAAGATTGGTTCATATTGACCTCCAATAAGAAACCGATAGACATGTTGCCAATTTTCTCCAAGTTCGTATACTACCAACATATTCCAAACTTTGGAAGCTGGCCAAATGTCTTAAATTGAAGCCTAGCTTCACATAAGTGCATCTAGAAAATGAAAATAATGGAACATGGGTGCTCTTAGCTAACAAGTACTCTGGTTGATGCCAAAATGTCAAAGCAAAAGAGAATCGACCTTGTCAAACTTTTGTTCAGCATTAGCCTTGCCGAATCATGCAACTTATTGAGAATCGTGAGAATGAGCTATGAAATTTTATCTCCAGTGCCAAACTTTCTAGCCAAAGCGACATTTTCTTGGCAAGCTAGCATTATAGAGAATCATGCAAAATGGAATAAGTTCAAAATCAAAACTTATATTAAAGGTACTTATCAATTTTTGTAATCACCACCCCTAGCATTAGAGGTTGGAGTAATCATGTGGCATGAATGTGCTTTCAAATGTACTTATTTTGACTGCACTTTGGCAAGCTATAATGACTTTGGATTGTTTATGTACCCAATGCATGAAGTCGTGCTCCTAAAAGCCTTGCCTTTTCCCCTCCTCTTGATAGCACAAAGAGGACATATCAAAGAGATACTGGTTCTTGAGGAACCGTGGACGGAGCCTTGCTCCCTAGTTAAAATTGATGTAACATGGTGCATCTTATGGAATATTCTTATTAAAACAGAGTTAAAAGGAAATTAACCTTGCCAATTGTCAACCTTGTTGAGTAATATACCGGATTTAAAAATTAAAAACATCTACAAAAATTGCAAAAACAAAGCTTACTTGGGTTGCCCAATATTGATGGCATTTACGGTTGAAATCCCATTGGATTTGTCTTGTCAAAAATGGGTTGAGCATCACCGTTTTTGACTACATCAGGTTTAATAAACTAGTGTAGGAGCCATGTCCCAAAATTTTGAACGAGAAGAGGAAGATGTTTGCTGAACTCTTAGGATTGATAATCGACCTTGAAAATATCTTCACAATACAAGTGATAGGCCGTGCTTAACCTATTTTTGTTGCTAGGCAGTCTTGCCTACCTGCAACAGCTATGATCATAATAAATTGATAAAAATTTGGAAAAAATTACCTTGTTTCCATGAAACATGTTAAGAAACATCAGAGAAACTCGCTTATCCTATCAAGCATCCCAATCTTGGAGCCGTATGGCCCAATTCAAGAGAAAATTGTCGTCTAGTATGAGATGTGGAGCCGTGCTCCGTAAAGCGAAAGTCTTGTATGTCATAGCATAACTTGTGGTTATACCATATTGTCTGACAGACTTGCCAAAAAAAAATTTGATGCTAATGTTGAGCCTCTCTAAATAGTAAAGCTTTACTAGCTTCTTGATGGCTTGAAATATCCATGTGGCTGAAAGCAAGGTTTGGTGGTACAAAAAAGGACCAATTTTTTTCCCACCTTATTGTATTAATGATAAAGTGGGTGGTAAAATTTTTGTGGTTTGTGTCAAAACTTGTCGAAATTTGTTTTTTTATGTTCTTCTTTCCAAGATGTATCCAATGATATAAATTATGACATGTGATTTCTTTCAAGACTTTGATAAATTGTATTGCAAATATTTGTCAAAGGTAATATCAAGGACAACCAATTTTGTACCACCATCCCTTGCTTCAGTCATGTATGAGTGGCCTTCAGCCAAAGCGAGAAAATTTAGCTTGCTAAAGAGAAAATCATGCCTTCATTTCTTGCAAGCACCAAAGAGCACCTTTGATCAAGAGATCTATTCTCTGCAGTTTTGTATGTACTGTTTGAATGTTTTTTCGACTCCAATTGTTGATTATGTCAAAAATCAATAATTATAGCCCTTTGAATATATTGCAATCACTCAAAAGCACTATAATTTCAAAAAAATTAATGAAATCTAGGTTTTGTGGGCCCTTACCCTTGATTGCTTGTGCCGTTGTGCGAATCTTTGCTTGTCGATGACAAATAGAAGAAGTTGGAGGGGGGGGGGGGGGGGGAGGACACACTCCCTTGATAAATAGGCCTAAAAAATTCACCCAAGGCGGGAAGCCAAATGAAAATAGGCACCCTCTGCAGACCAAAAACAATGGTAGCTTCAGCTCCTACATTGAATCCTTTCCCCTTCCGACTACAAGCCAAAACGGTCCATGCAACAGAAAAAAATTCTCTTCTCACCTCAACGCGATCCTCCTGTGGTTTTCCACGCTCAATTTGATGCAAGTCAATGGCGGCCTCTCCTCTTGCTTCGCGGCCAATAGTTCCTTTGCTTCTGTTGGCCCCATCTAAGGGTTTGCTCATGTGGATCTGCTCCCGCCATGGAAACTCGCATGCAAGAAAAAGAGAAAGAGAGAGAGAGAGAGAGAGAGAGAGAGAGAGAGAGATAGAATCCATGCAAGCCCATAGCTCCCCTCTCGCTTGAGTTGTGATGCCAATCTAAGACCGCAGGGAGTCACACATGCAACTCACCACCCAACCTCACCATATATAGGATCCTAGCTTGCTAAATATGACACCCCTTGATCGTATGTTAGTTTGGGTCCTTGGCCCACCCGGTCTTACCCTTCACCTGATAATACCAGTACGATACATGTTTAACACTTGTATTATATCAATTTGACACCAATATAATAATATAATGACATATGTTGTTCCCTCGGAGAGCACGGTACGATGAAAGTCGTAGGCCGTGTTTGGGGGGGGGGGGGGGGGGGGGGGGGGGGAGTCATTGTCTATCGCCGGCCTACGTGGTAGAATCTCTCGGGTAGGACTGAAAGACGGTAGCTTACCCCATGGCGGATGCCAGCGGTTCGAGCCCGCTTATCTCCAACCTGTGATTCAAGTCGATGGAATCTCACACACTAGTATTAGTATTACGGAAGAAGCTTGATACGCCGGTGAGGTGAGCGGGGCACTTTGACCCACAACCAATTCCCTATGAACGTTGATAAAATCCCCGCTCGCAGGTGGAGTAGCGCGCCGAGGTGGCGAAGGATTCGACGAAGAAGTTCAAACGACAAAAGGCTTGCGATGGATACCTAGGCACCCAGAGACGAAGAAGGGCGTGGCAAACGACGAAATGCTTCGGGGAGCCGAAAATAGTTATAGATCCGGAGATTCCCGAATAGGTTCACCTTACAAACTTCGTGCTGAATTCAGAAGCAGACAAGAGACAACCCGGCGAACTGAAACATCTTAGTAGCCGGAGGAGGAAAAAGCAAAAGCGATTCCCCTAGTAACTGCGAGTGAAACGGGAAGAGCCTAAACCGTGAAGACGGGGTTGTGGGAGAGTGATGAGGGCTTCTTTTACTAGGCAAAGTAGTTGAGTGCTGCACCCCAGATGGTGATAGTCCAATAGTCGGAAGTACAGCTAGCTCACGCTCCAACCCAAACGCTCCAACCCAAGTAGCATGGGGCACGCAAAATCCCGTGTGAATCAGCGATGACCACCTTGTAAGGCTAAATATTCCTGAGTGACCGATATCGAAGTAGTACCGTGAGGGAAAGGTGAAAAGAACCCCCGTCGGGGAGTGAAATAGAACATGAAACCGCGAGCTCCCAAGCAGTGGGAGGAGAATGAGATCTCTAACCGCGTGCCTGTTGAAGAATGAGCCGGCGATTGTAGGCGGTGGCCCGGTTATGGGGGAGAACCCCCAGAGCCGTAGCGAAAGCGAGTCTTGTTGGGGCAATTGTCACCGCTTATAAACCCGAACCTGGGTGATCTATCCATGACCAGTATCCATGACCAGGATGAAGCTTGGGTGAAACTAAGTGGAGGTCCGAACCGACTGATGTTGAAAAATCAGCGGATGAGTTGTGGTTAGGGGTGAAATGCCACTCGAACCCAGAGCTAGCTGGTTCTCCCCGAAATGCGTTGAGGCGCAGCAGTTGACTAGACCATCTAGGGGTAAAGCACCGTTCCGGTGCGGGCTGCGAGAGCAGTACCAAATCGAGGAAAACTCTGAATACTAGATGTAACGTTCAAGTAAAAGGAATGAAGGAAAAGGGTCAACCAGTGAGACGATGAGGGATAGGCTTCACCGTCGAGAGGGGAGAGGGAAACAGCCCAGATCACCAGCTAAGGCCCCTAAATGACCGCTCAGTGGTAAAGGAGGTAGGAGTGCAAAGACAGCCAGGAGGTTTGCCTAGAAGCAGCCACCCTTGAAAGAATGCGTAATAGCTCACTGATCAAGCGCTCTTGCGCCGAAGATAAGCGGGACTAAGCGGTCTGCTAAAGCTGTGGGATGTCAAAAAACATCGATAGGGGAGCGTTCCGCCCCAGATGGAAGCACTAGTGCCAGCAGGTGTGGACGAAGCGGAAGCGAGAATGTCGGCTTGAGTAACAAAAACATTGGTGAGAATCCAATGCCCCGAAAACCTAAGTGTTCCTCCGTAGGGTTCATCCATGGAGGGTGAGTCAGGTCCTAAATTCAGGTCGAGAGGCGTAGTTGATGGACAACAGGTTAAAATTCCCGTACTGCCCCTTGTTGGTCCCGAGGGACGGAGGAGGCTAGGTTAGCTGAAAGGTGGTTATCCATTCAAGGACGCAAAGCTAATAAACCTGAGGGGTAGAGAAAATGCCTCGAGCCAACGTCCAAGTACTAGGCGATACGACGCCGAAGTAACCCATGCCACACTCCCAAGAAAAGCTCGAACGACCTTTGACAAGTGGGTACATGTACCCAAAACCGACACAGGTGGGTAGGTAGAGAATACCTAGGGGTGCGAGACAACTTTCTCTAAGGAACTCGGAAAAATGGCCCCGTAACTTCGGGAGAAGGGGTGCCTCCTCACACAGGAGGTCGCAGTGACCAGGCCCAGGCGACTGTTTACCAAAAACACAGGTCTCTGCAAAGTTGTAAGACCATGTATGGGGGCTGACGCCTGCCCATTGCCGGAAGGTTAAGGAAGTTGGTGACCTGATGACGGGTAAGCCGACAACTGAAGCCCCGGTGAACGGCGGCCGTAACTATAACGGTCCTAAGGTAGTGAAATTCCTTGTCAGGTAAGTTTCGACCCGCACGAAAGGCATAACGATCTAGGCACTGTCTCGGAGAAAGACTCGGTGAAATAGACATGTCTGTGAAGATGCGGACTACCCGCACCTGGACAGAAAGACCCTATGAAGCTTCATTGTTCCCTGCGATTGGATTCGGGCTCTTCTTGCGTAGCTTAGGTGGAAGGCAAAGAGGGCTCCTTTCCGTAGGGGCCTGAGCCATCAGTGAGATACCACTATAGAAGAACTAGAATTCTAACCTTGTGTCAAGAATTACGGACCAAGAGACAGTCCCAGGTAGACAGTTTCTATGGGGCGTATCATTTTAGTATCATTATGTACGTCGCCCATTGGATATCGATATGAATCATGTATGACATCGATTGGACACTAGTATGACATTGGTATGGCGACTGTCAAAACACCAGTATGACACCTTCATGATACATGTATAACATCAGTAAGACATCTATTGGACACCGATATGACACATATATCATACCAATATAATACATTTTTGACATTGATATGACTATAGGTGCCATACATATTATGAAACCTTTATGATACATGTATAACATCAGTAAGACACCTATTGGACTCTAGTATAACACCTATTGGACATTGGTATGGCATATGTATGTACCATTATGATATCACTATCATACCACATTGATAAGTTTGTATTGCTATGGTAAAGGCATTGTATGCATATGATAACGATACAATATTGGTAATATATAGATATCATACTGGTATATTCAGTATTGTGGCATCAATATGATACAAATATCATACAAGTATATTTTGATATAACAATGGTATCATTCTGGTATGATTTTGGTGTCATATCAGTGTCCAATTAGTGTCACACCAAGGATTCTTGACTATTATACCAACATCAATGGTGTGTTATTTGGCTACACAAAAACCATATGGACAAATTGAAAGAGCATGAGGGAGTTGGTGGAAATGTGAAGAAGCAAACAAATTAGCAATATGATTTTTACGAATATGCTTTCTCCACATGTTCTTTTTATTGGGTGAAACCCGAGTGTTTGACACCCAAAAAGAGAAGATGGCAATTCCTTTACCTCAGTTGATATGACCCCACGGTCTTTGATTGTTTCAAACACAAAGAGATAGGCAAATTCACTATCTTGTTGCCTTGAACCAAGTCTTGGCTACCAAGAATTTTATCTTGTGCAATTTAAGAGATTTTGAAACTTGCAAAACATTGGCTTCAAAGGTTGAAGTGGACTCCACATTGGCATGAGCATCTGATGAAGCATTTCAAAAGTAGCTCTTGTCCACTCTTTGGCATTTGGATTCGGTGCAACATGTTATGTGTGGCATCAATTAGTGTTCTGTTTGCCTTGGAGGCACAAAGGGATTTAAGAGATAGATGGTTGATGAACTTGCTCAAAATATATGGCTGTGTTGTGACCCCGGGGAGGTCACCTAATAAAAATGTAACCTATCACGTGAGTTCAACAGAAGGGTATTTAAAGTTCTTAAAACGTACATAAATATATATACATAAGGACATTATTTTTTCAAATTTGAAAAAAACTTAAAAGAAAAGGGTACATCATATTCTTAACAAAATTCACAGATAAGGGGTTTTACAAACATGTCTTGAACGCACGTGATATGGTAGTTTTACACATAGTGAACCCCCCGAGGTTGTGACATTAAGAGACTTTGTACATTGATTAAAAAAGTTCACAGGGTCATTGCAAACTTATTTCTGCTTTGTATCATCGACACCATTTTGGTTACTTTCTTCCATCAATGTTGTTTGTTCATGCTTCTTCCTTGCATGCAACTCTCTCTTACTCCAAGCATGATATTCCTTAACGGCAGTACGAGCATATTTTGATGGTGCCTAGACAAATTTACTCCAAAGTTCCTTGATATCCCTTGATGGTATTAATATCACATTTTGCATGGCAGCCAGACAAAGTGACTCCAAGAATCTAGCCATAGAATTAAAGCCAAGTATGGAGGTGCATGCCAAAAGGGATCACAACTACAGACGAATTCTTTGTTATATGTGATTTGTGATACTAGAATTAAAGATAATTATTAATTTGTAGTATACCTTGTACTCTAAGGTGCAAATTACTTGACGAGACATTGAGATATCATACTATTTACATTATATCAATCAAGCTCAAGCCTTTTGTCTCCTTTTCCAAGTGAGTATTCATATGCATTGCTTTCTTTTTAAGCTCTTGTTCTATTCATATTTTCACATGGCATCAAGCCTATGTCATGCCATCACCAAGAACTCACATTTAACCATTTTCAAAGCTGAGGTCAACTACAAACTCCCCTTGGTTGACACATGTGCACTTCACATACACACTTTAGTGTCAACAATGGTGCAACTTTATTGAGCACAATATTGATCTCTCCATTACACGCAAGGAACCAAGAGTGGGTACTGAGTGCTCAATGTGAAGTGCATCAATTTCAACAATGGGGTAATTACAATGTCAATCTATCCATTGCAAGCAAGGCACCAAGTTTGGGTACTAAGTGCTCAATGTGAAGTGCATCAAAGGCTTAATTGATTCTAGGTTTCTTCTATTGAGTTTATACACACCTAATGCAAGGCCACCCAGTTACTTGCCTTCAAAATTCTTGGCTTGTTTTCCTCGACTCCTAGGTATTCCAAATTCTTGGGTGCCACTGAATTCTTGGATGCTACTAAACCCTTGGATTTTGTGTATGATAAGATGGTATGGAAAAGTTTGTTTTTGGGAGAGGTGTGGCTAAGCTATTATGGAATACCAATTTATGTAAAGACACTTGTCTAAACCCAAATTCTTGATTTAAAGTTGAGAAACCTAGGGCTTGGTGGTGTTTCTAGCTTTAGAGAAGGTGAAGGAATAATTGACCCTTCACACTTGCAAATTCCAGTCAGGAAGTGGAAATCTTCAAGACAAGGTGCAACTCCACCCTACAGGGAGATTGATTCTACTGAAGATCCACCTACAGGAAGATTGATCCTATTGAGATTTTTAGCTCTCCAAAATGAGGCTGATCTTTGAGATAGTCCACCAAGCAACCGGTTTCTTGTTTTTTTTTTTTTTTTTGCCTTGTTATGTCCTATCTTCACCTGTGGTCTAAGTTGCTCTTCATGTTTTGGGTGTTTCTCAATGGATAGGTTAGTGTCAAAGGGTTCTCCTTATTCTTGAAGGATCTACCCCTAGGCTAGTCTAGATGTCATTATCGATTACCTTATCTGGGGCTCCTAAATAGGGAGGTAGGCTCCAACTTTTCTATGATATTCAATCTACATTTTGTGGACCTACCAGATTTTGGATGTAGTAGGAGCTCCTCTTGAGCTGCCTTGACCCTCTCCTAGAAAGCTAGATGCACCAGTGGCCTATGTCTATCTTTGCTTGTTGCAATTTGAGGTTGTTCATAATTCATGATCTCATCATATTTTGAGCCTCCTAGTACACAATATCTTATGGTGCTCTAGCTCCATGAAACTCTAAGCTTCCATCATATCCTTTGTTGTCTCATCACCCAGAGGACCGACCATGGAAAACTTACCATAACACATAAGTGTAGGGGAGAGGGGCTTTTCAAAAATCTAGATAAGCATATAGGTTATGGGTTTAACCCCAATAATTTTCCTTCTAAAATGTTTTAGGGGGTGAGACATAGGTCTCACTTGAGGGGGCAAGGGAAAAGGAAAGGATAAGAGATAGAGATGTATTGAAGGAGGGAAACATATCTTCTCTCTATATGAACTCTATCAATAATGTAAATAGCCATGAAAAGGATCTAGAATTTTTTTTAAACTCATATGATATCACTTGAAACTTGAAATTCAGTCTTGATGCTACAAAACCTAAACCCTTTTCATAAAAATCACCTCAAGTTTATGTACACTCACATACTACCAAATGGGTACTTTTTGAATTTTGTTTTCTTTTATGGTGTTATGGTTATTTGAGACTTAGGAATAAGGAGAATCCCATGAATTTATATTGACATAAACTAATGCTTGAAAACAAAAAAGAAGAGTTTTACTATACAAAGGGTTTCCAAAGAACCATTTGGTACATTACATGTAAAATAGGGGTATAATAACTTCTTTAATATAGCTATTATAAGCATAAGGGGGGGTCTTATTTACCTTATACCAATCATAAATAGGGGGTTTTCAAAGACTCTTTGCTTGCAAGTGGCATGCCCTTTTCTATAAAGAGTGAATTCCCTAGGTCTCACTAATGTTTGCGTGGTTTTGGGACTTGGTTTTTCAAAAGGTCATTGATGACCTTCTCATTCTCTTGCATATACACTCATCGTGCTTTAAACTTCTCGACTATCATGACCTAGGTTTTAGCATCTAGAGACTCTATAATAGCATGGAAGAGTGTTGGATAGAAGGTAGAAAGTGCCTTTGACTCACGTGCAAGTGAATATAGAAGTGGAGGATTAGCGGGCATATAATTTGCTACCTGCTTGAAGATCCTTCGGGAGATGCATTTCTTGTTTGGAGAGAGAATGCCATCAGAGTAAGCACATCAATAACTCCAAAGAAGATTTTCCAAATTGTACAAATCTAGAGGTAGTAGAGTTCCCTTACATGGTTATCTAGTGCCAACTTGATGTCATCCATTTCTTCTAGTATATGTAGAATCTTCAAGTGGCACTCATCCATGCATGCATATTTCCCCTTATTTCATAGTAAAAGCTCTAATAAAATGGTAGCATTCATCAAACTCCACATTTTATTCTGATGTTTATATCTTAATTAGGAAATTTTTAGACACCATTAAGACAAGTGGTTTTTCTAATAGTTGTATGCAGCTGGGATGGGGGAGGTAGCAGTCACTTTGCACGATTATGGGGATACATCCCAAGAAATCCCTTCATGAACCTCTTGACCCTATTTTTCATGGATCTAATGACTTCTGAGAACATAACTCCCTAGTTCATCATCATCACTGAGATCTGAAGTCATTGTCCTCTCTTTGGCTTTTGATGATTAGCTTCCTCTACAACCTGGCTCATTTTCTTTTGGTAGTCTTATCTTATTGCTACAATAGCTTGACCCAATGCCTTCCTACTAGCATTTCCCAGCTGATCTCCTAATCCATTGGTAAGCTAAATAACTTTTTTCCTTGCTTAGGTCCTACTTCCTCTCAATATCCTCCTAGTCTTATTTGTTGTTGGTCTATACTTGCTCCTTTGAGACTTGCGTTGTCAATGGTGTGAGTTGATCATTACTTTCTTCATGGTTGCATATCTCTTTTCAAGGAATGGATAGCAATAAGGTTTTTGAACATGGTGTTTGCAATGTTTTCTTTTTACGTTATGTCCATATAGTTGAATTAAGGTCTTGTTCGCAAATCTTGAACTGTGTTCGTGAAAGTACACACTCCATAGTTTCATATCTTTGTTGTGTAGTGTGGTTGTTCAACACAAAAAATGGCAAGGGTGGTGGATTTGGTGGCACTCCCAACCCCCTAGACAACCATATGGACCCTATGCATGGGTTTTGTGTTAGTTCTTGTGGCAAACACCTACACTATGAGTCCTCAACAATGAACATACATTATTCACACATTAAAAACCATATGGAAAATACTCATAAAAAATACACAAAAAAACATAATGATCAATACACAACAAAACACTTTTGATATGAACCATAAATAGTTACATTTTGTGCCGACTCGAGTGTTATAAGGGTTTGAAAATAGCTATATAGGATGTAGTTCTTTGTTGCTTCTAAGCTAAGGGCTATTTGCATGTCCCTTGGTTTTATTGTGACTCATTTGGCATGTTTCATACATAAAATTGAATCTACAAAAAGGGAGACAATAATATCCTCGGATGCCTCTTGCAAAGCCCCAAGCACCACACTTTGCACCCATGTGACATCCTCAACCAATGTGGACTTAATCTTCTTCACCAAGCATGCAAAGGGAGCTTTGACGATGATGGGTTTGTTGCTCTTTTAATGCTTCCATATATCCCAAAGGTCAATTGTATTGGGACTCCACCTTTGCTTCTTCTTTGTTTCTGATGGTGGTGGTGGTGGTGGTGGTGACGGTTGTCTATTTAACTAAAGGGGAGGTCCATCCTGAAATTTGTTTGACACTTATGAGCTGCTATTTTTGCCTCCACGTCTGCAAGCTTCTTCCACTTGGTGCATTCCTTCTTGCATGGAGCGAAATTTGGCCTTGATCCTCCCATCAGAGCCTTTTGTCTTTTATCACTTTAAGTGCTCTCTAGATGCATTTGAGGCTCTTCACTCCTCATCTCCAAATGTTTCCTAAATTGAGCTTCATGCTAGACTCCTTTCACCCATGGTGCTACAATACTAGCATCCTTGAAGAGAATCTCATGGAGTCTTCTTGTGCGAATTCTCCCACCTCCTTGGTACCTTCATCTCCCCTCCTCCTCCCTTATGCAACTACAAGCGTATCCATAATGATTATATATATTTGATCTTGGCTATATCCTTGAGCAAGAAAAATCTGCATCTCTCTTTGTTGCCATTACTATTGATGTGGTCCAAGGCAAGCGTCAATAGAAGTGGTCTCTAGACACCTCTCAAGGCTCCCATGCTACTCATTGGGTTTGCAGCCTACCACAACCACAACATGGAAATCTCAAACAACAACAACACACCCACATACCACACACACAATCTGGGAAATATAGGGGTGCCAACTAGTTTTTTGTACCTTGAACTAGGACATGAGCAAAGTGTAGAGAGAGAGAGAGAGAGAGAGAGAGAGAGACCACATTTCTTAGCCACTATTGTGTGACAATCTTCAAGCATGCATACTCAATGCTCCAAGAAATTTGATAAAGTGATACAAACACCTCAACTAGAAGAAACAATTCACACAAAGGCTAAACTTTACACTACAAGAGTTAGAATTTCAAGTCCCATTTGACATCAACAAAAAGTACATGTTCGAATATAGCCACCATGTGCATTGTCTTAAGGCCAAGGGAGTTCTCTCTACCTTACAACCCTCTTACAACCTCTTACTTGAGGCTATCCCATATTAGAATCAACACCACTTTTAGTAGAAAGATCCATTTTCAATAGTGCATGGTGTTCTTGTTTTGGGACATGAAAGGTCTAGGAAATTCTATCATCTCCACAACCTATTATTTTTGCCACTTATTGATTATCATGTTTCATTTGATGTGCATGTTTTCATCTTATTCTAAAATAAATTTCATCCTTGCAAAAAAGTGTTTGTGTTTTCTTACAAAACAAAATGTGGTTTGTATTTAGGATTCCCATAGCTCTAGTCGAACCATTTGCTCTTGCAACACTAGTTGGGCTTGAAGAAGATATCTTATTTGAAATTGTGAGAAGGCTTTCTCACTCAGTGTGGGTGGATAATGAAGACAATGTGGGTGGATAATGAAGACAATGAGTTTCTTATCAATTGCTACTACTTTATTTCCATCAACAATCACAAAGATTTCTCTTTCATACAACGTGTTTGTACTTTGGGCATTGTTGAGAGAGTGCAATTTATTACTTGGGATGTTGTCACCGACTGGGACCAAGCAAAAGAAGAGACAAATATTTTGATTGATCGCTTAAGCTTTCAGGAATTCCTACCCTTTCTAGAGGTAATCAATAGGGTTCCCTTCTATTTGGACCAAACATCTCTTCACCTCATTGAAGCTTGCTTAATTGACAAACTAGGGTGGTTCTTCTTGACTTCACCATTTTTAATGATCGGCTATGAATCTCTTGTTTTTTAATCCTTATTGTCATCAATTTGGTTGTAAATGGAGGGTCAATGACAGATGTTAGGTTACCCTCTTTTATTTGGAGATCCCGTTGAAGATATTGAATTGTTTCTTGCAAAACTTTCACATGGCATTGCATATTAATCATCAAGTATGCATGTGGATGTCCAACATTCATGTAAAAGTTGCCACTATTTCCAAGTCAATGGCAAACAAATATTTTTGTATGGACGTCGACAACCACTCATTTGTCTGTGGTTCTTATGAAAATATGAAATTGATTCTATGGGTCCATTTCCTAGAAAACAATTGGTAAATTCTATATCCTTGTGCCCATCATACTATATGACGAGATGGGTAGAAGCACAAAGTATAGCACAAGTAAATAAAAAGATTGAGAGTAGGTTTGTCTACACCCAAATTTGTTACAGGTTTGGTACACCTCTTGAAATTGTCTCTAATAATGGTCCAAGTTTTAGAAAGGGCGTACTAACAAAAGTGTGTGATGAGCTCAAAATTCACCGTAGACACAACACACCCTATTACCCACAATCAAATGGTTTGGTAGAAAAAACTAACGGGTTCACTGTAGGAATCGTCAAAAACTGGTGAAGAGTAAGCCAAATCTATGGGATGGTTTCTTAAATGGGGCATTATGGGCATTTTGGACCACTTACAAATATGCTACACAGTTCAGTTATTCCACTTATGTATGGACAACAAGCTTTGCAGCAAATTGAAATTCACATTCCTACTATAAAGCTTAAGGGTAAATAGAACCAAAAGGGCGATGAAACATGGATAAATAGGCTCCACATCATGGTGGAACTAGAGGAAAAAAGAGAGTCTAGATACAAGTACTATGAGAAAAAGGCTTGGCAACTTAAGGAGAAGCTTGACAAGGGTCTTGAAGAGAAAGGTATTAAAGAAAAGAGCTTGATCCTCACTACAACAATACGTTGGACAACAAGTTTGAAAATAGATGGGAAGGGCCTTACATTGTGAAGAAAGCTTATACAGGTGGCTACGATCAATTGATGGATTTGGATGGAAAGGAGCACCCTAGAAAGGTCAATGGCTACTGATTCAAGCCTTATCTAAGTTTCATCCTTCCAAGAGATTTGGAGATAGGAAAATCCAAGGAGGAAAACAAGGAGTTATGCTACTATGGTTGAACTTCTCACAAATTCAAACCATGTGCAAGTAGGCGCATAACCCATGAAGGCAAAGAGGCATCAAGAAGAAAAGAAAACTTGGAGGAAGCATTGCAAGAATACCCAAAACTATCATTCTAGTGCGAGCCAACTGATGCTACATAAATGAACCATCAACTAAGGGGTGGACTAAGTGATAACTCTTTTTTTAATCTAGCTATCATGGGAGAAGGAACGACAAAAAACCATAATCATAGCCCTAAATAAACCAAGTGTATATATGTAAATAGTCTTAATAACCTTATTTAGCATAGGGGATCAGAACACGCTTTCAAGATTTCTCATGAAAATCCCTACTCTTCATTCTATATTTATCATTAGGTATATGTTTAATATTAGGGAGTTTTTTTTATATGTAAATTATGGTTTGGAAGGTCTTTTCATAAATAAATAAAGATTTCACATATGCTTAGATAATTTAGTTTACATATTTTCTCTTTTACTATCACTTGTGAATATCCATATAGAATGCTAAATAAATTTGGTGATTCATTTCACATGGGAAACGGCCTGAGATGGATTTATTCAAGACACATGTCCATTTTCTATAGAATTCAAGGGAGCTTCAATGCAAAAGAAGAGGAAGACTTCTATTTGTATTTTTCTTCCTTGATGGGAAGTCAATTTGCACTTTTCAAAGGCTATGAATAAGGAAATACCTCTATCCTCCCATGGTTCTTATGCAAAGTGGAAGAGGATGACATGTGGTACATAAAAAATTGGAAACATGAAGAACTTTGAATAGCATTGAAATTGAAAATGGACTCATCACATGTTTCCAAAGTGGAATCTCGTCTTTGAGTCTCTCTCTCTTAAAATTTTGATCAATATTTTCTCTATCTTACTTCTTTTACAATAAAAACAACCTTGTGACCAATTTATCATGATCTCGAGGGCTTGTTTGAACCTCTCTAGTACTCTAAAATACATTTATCCATGAACAAAAACACTTATTTCTTTTTATCTATTTTGCATATTCTCTTTTTAAACACAAACGATTTTCTTTACACACAGAGACGCTCCATTTCTACTAGCATGAAAAAGAAGCTTCATAGAATTGGCTATGGCTACTATGTACATATCTCTATATTCCATCATGTTCCATAATCCACCTAGTTTCTTCTTCTCTCTCTCATGTCGTAGCACCATGCTCTAATTTCCTATAAATTTCATCTATGAGAAGCAGCAAAAGAAGGACAAATCTAACAAAGTATCAACTCCATCCAACAGAATCAATACACAACACGTGAAAATAGTAGCAGCAATTCATAGACACCAATGCAAAAGAGGGAGAATCTTTCAAATTTGGCTAATTTCTCATCTTATCCATTTCACCATTATAAATTTTTGTTATGTTCTCCATTGTATAAATCCATACTAACACTAACCCTAACTCTTGCTAACCTACCTACCTAAACCCTAGCCCTACCACCTATCTCTTCACCTAAATCATTTACCTCCTAAAGGAAGGCTTGCTATGTGTAATTAACAGTGATTATGCAAACTCTAAATCCTCTGAAAACATATAAAAGGAGGGCCTCTCTTTGTAATAAAAATAAGAAGTGTAAAAAAGAAGAGTAGAGAAGGAGTGCAAGAGGAAGTGTGTAGCGAGTGAGAGGCTACAAGATTTTATGCGCAAGAAACCTTATATTATGCCATGCTAGCTTAGTGAATGCAAATTGCAATAAATTGTTTCCTATTGCTTGCTCAAACCACAAACGCAAATTGCTTAGCATCTGCCTAAGTTTTCATTGCTTGTTGCTTTAGTATAGTGCATGCCAGAGATAGTTGTGCTTCTATAGAAGAGAGGAGATGAATTTGGGGTTTCTTCTACAATTGTACGCTCATTTTGGTGGTCTCATTAAAAAAAGAGGTGGTTTGGGCTCCGGGTTTTAATGGTGATCTCTTGTCTCATGTTTGTTAAACATCATGGATCCACGCAATTGTAAGTATTTCAAGTGCCTTGTTGTCTTTTGGTGGCTACAAAGTGAAATAGGTAGAAATCTATTCTTGGACTACCGCCCATAGTACACACATGCACCACATAACCTAATGTCTAAAGTAAGAGATATACACATCCAAGTGTAGGTTGCCTTAAGACAATGCCCACATAACCTAATGTCTAAAGTAAAAGATATACACATCCAAGTGTAGGTTGCCTTAAGACAATGCATGGGGTCATAGGTGGATAAATTTGAGTGTGTGGTTTTTATTGATGTTAAATGGGACTTGAAATTCTAAATCTTGTAGTGTCAGTTTTGTTTGTCTATTTGTGTTCTGGTTTGTTTATGTAAGGTGTTCATATCAATTTATGAGTTTTCTTGAAGCTTTGAGTATCCATGCTCGAAGATTATCACATGGTAGTGGCTAATAAATTTGGTCTCTCTCTCTCTCTCTCTCTCTCTCTCTCTCTCTCTCTCTCTCTCTCTCTCTCTACACTTCACTCACATCCTAGTTCGTGATACAAAAAACTAGGTCGTATCCCTATATTTCTCAGATTGTGTGTGTGGTATTTGGGTGTGTTGTTTTTGTTTAGGGTCTATGTGTTGTGTTGTGTTAGTCTCCAAACCCTATGAGCGACACGAGAGCCTTGAGAGGTGTCTAGAGGTCACTTCTCTTGATGCTTGTCCCAGATTGCCTCATTTTTTGGTGCCCCCACTGAGGAGGGCTTTCATGTGAATTCTTTGGATGTTTTAAAAATTCAAGATTTTGTTTTGTGAATGTTGAAGGTTCACGTTCTATGAATTATTAATTTCTAGCATGATTGAGTCGGTTGCATAAACCACAAACTTTTGTATGAGCATGCTATTCCACTTGCAAGACAAACCATCCATGTCATTGGTTGTGAGTACCAAATTGTAATTCCAATGTTGTCATGTTGTGGCACGTACACAATGTGAAATAAAAACATTCACCCCACTTTTGACACCTTTTGATGCATGGGAATAAAAGCAATCATGTACATAAGGTGAAAAGAGCGTCTATAGCGATCGCCATCATGTATATACCTATCTGGGGAGTTGTAGCCCTAGGTGTGGTGCCTTTGTGTGTTTTCCTACTTGATAAGATGCCTTTTTTTTAATGTACATATTCCAAGCGTTTCACGGTGGAACACTCATCTTGCCTATAAAGATTAATGTGAGCAACAACTACCAAAAATTGCAGCTAACAGGCGTCGCAAAATTGCATGAAAAGTGACCCAAAATGGAATATTGAAGATAAATGATGCATATCTATGCTTATGCAAGTGATCCTATGAATTTAGGGATTTATTTGACTTTGTTTTTTATTTTTTGCAAAAAAAGGTCTATTTTGGGTCCAAAAGGAGCTGAAAATGACCTAGTTTTGGTCCAAAGTAAAAAAAAAGGCCCAAAAAAATGACAGATCGTTTGAAAATCGTAGGGAAGAGAGAGAAGGATGCTTTTAATTTTTAAAATAACTTGCAATTCTTCACTACTATGCAATTACTTCCATGGTTGCTCAATATATGGGTAGTGCAGTTAGGCCTCTTTGCAATTTTGTATCTGAGCTTGTGAGTGAGTGAACTAGGGTTTCCCTTTATCAAAATGGTGTGTGCAATTCAATTTATAAGATCTTAAGTCTCTTCAAAATCAGAAAATGGTCACCGTGAAGGTGGAAGCTCATGTATTCCTTTCAACTATTTGATGTTACGACTATTCAATTGGGGGTGAGGCTACATGATTCCATGAAAGAGGTTTGGGTTTTGATTGAGATTTGTGCTTGTATGAGCATTGAGGTTTCATGGTTGAAACTTTACTGTTTACAATTGGTATTTTTAAGTGAAATTGAATGTGATTTGGTGATCCTCTCATCATAATCTCGACTGCGAAAACAAGCAAAGTCCAAGCACAATAGTAAAGAGGGTTTGTGACTTTTTTGTCACGAACACTCTTAGAATTTAAACCATCTTTAGAAAGAGGGGTTGTGATTCTCCATAGAAACATTTTTACAAAGTTTTGTGATTCTCATCAAAAGTCTCATAGCCATAGGTTCCGCACCTTCCCAGCTAAACCGCACACAACCCGACATTTCTGGTGAACTCGATGTGAAGCTGCTGGGGTAGGAGTTTGTGAATTGATATACACACTTAGTTAGCCATGGATGATAATCTAGAGACACATGGATGCACTTTGATCCTGTAGTCATGCATATGTTTCAAGCATTTGCCATGTTTATGCACCAACAACAAGCATTGGAAAGAAGTTTGATTTTAACCACCAAAGAACTGCAATCTATTGTGAGGAGAATTGACCAGTTTGATGACAAGGACATCACAAAGTATCTACGAGATTACAAGAAGGAAATGGACTTGAATCGAGTGTGTGAGGAAGACATGGTACAAAGTTTTAAGTTAGTTTGTTTCCGAAAGATCAGAGATCGTATTAGGGAAATCCAAAATGCTCATGGAAGAAACTAGAAGGAATTCAAGCTTGATCTAAAAGAAGACTACTTTATGGAGGACTCTGAGAGGGTGATCAAAATTACTTTCTTAGATTGAGTCGCAAAGGCTAAAGAAGGGATTTTTGCTACAGAGCTTCTCAAAGAGTTTGAGCGATGCTATGCTTAACTATCACAAACTAAACAAGCTTCCTTGGATATGGAGAAGGTAGAACTTTTCCTACAAGCAGTGGCTAAAGAAATTAAAGAAAAGTTAGAGCTTCTCTTGGAAGCCAAAGATATAGAGCAAGGTTTGAAGACGAGGTGGAATGATGTACAAGACACAGTCTCCCTATTGGCAAAAAGGCAACGCAGAAGAGACAAGATGGTGGTGAATAAAGATACTCCAGTTTTTGCTATTTCTGAAAATCGGCCAAAACCTACTATTATAGATTCTAAGGATGATGGATCTATGCTTGAAGAGCTTGTAAAGGGCGTACATGAGGTGAAATTAAAGCTAGCAAGGCTTGAAGGAAAAGGGAAAACATTTGGACAACCGTCAAGTCAAAGACCTCAAAATAGAGAGGATATAAATAGGTGCATATAGTGTGACAGCCCAAACCATCTAAGGGACTGTGAAAGATTCAAAGATGCCTTGGGCAAATATCTTGTCTTTTTCAAATAGGGAAAGATACATCTTAGTGACATGGGAGAGCCCTTGGCAACCAACTTTAGCAAAGGAGGGATAAAAAAGCTAGTTGAGGACATGGCAACCAGTCATGCTATCTCAATGGTTTTAGCAACATCATTTGGATTAAAGTCTTGTCAAGTCACGCTCAAAGGATCAAAATTGCTAAGGGAAAACCAAAGGTTTCCATGGAATAATGTACATGTAAAAGCTAAGAGAAACTTGAAGCAATTACTATTGTCTTCACCAACTTTGAGGAAGGCCACCCAACCTTGAAGCGATTACTGTTGTCTTCACCAACTTTGAGGAAGGCCAACTATGAGTGTGAAAGACCAGCAATTGTGACAATGGACACTAGTCAAACAAGGATAGCATGGGCAATAAGACAAGATGATGAAGAGAAACATAGGTATGTGGTGAGGTTTGGGGCCAAGGTTCTAAGCTCTCATGAAAGAGAATATCGTAGGTAAAAAGGGAGCTATTAGGAGTAATTACAACATTAAAGTGTGACAAAGAATATTTGATTGGAGCATCCGTAGTTGTGAAGATTGATAGCTTACCACTTCTAGGGATGATTGCAAGTTGTTGTACTCCTAACATTGCTATGATTAGGTGATTTCTTATGTAAAGTCCTTGAACCCACCAGAATTGAATCACATTGCAAGAAAATATAATCCAATGGTAGATATGCTTTCAAGGGCAAGGTATGAAGATGAGGATGCTATGATCAATAAGGAAGTAGATGTGGGCACAAAATTCTACACTTCTTCTCATGCAAAGTGTGACGATATATGCATTGTATCTTCACTCGAGTCCTTCTCAGAGGAGTTTTACGAGGATGAATGGTTGCTCATAGGTTGCTACCTAAGTACTTTACAAAAGCAAGATGATTGGACTAAAGAAGAGTTCAAAAGGATTACAAAGAAGGCATATGGATACTTCTTGATGGATGGCTACTTATGGAAACATCCTAAAAGAAAAGATGGGACTCCATTGAGAGTAGTCTGTGATAAGCTTACTCAGCTCAAAATTATCAAAGAGCTTCATGAACGCCTATGTGCCGAACATTGAGGTGTGTGGACTACTTTTGCCAAAGTCAAAGAAAGATAGTGGTGGAAAGGCATGTATAAGGATGTAGCCAATTTTGTGGAGTCTTGTGTCACATGCCAAATGTGTTCTAATGTATGCCATCGTGATGGATTGCATCCTACTATGTACCTATTAGCCATGCACTTTATATGGGTTGTTCATTTAGTCACATTGGCTTTAGGACTTTGGCAAATGAGATACTTGGTACTTGCACGAGAAGACTTGACAAATCAAGTGAAAGGGCGTGCATTGAGGAAAAAAAATACAAAAGTTGTATGTAAATTTTTGCTTGAAGATGTGATTTGCCGCTATGGCTATGTGGGAAAGATAGTTGCTAATAGAGGTGAATTAGATACAGATGAAGCAAGAGGGTTCTTCACAAGAATTGATGTCAAGGGAAATGGGAAAAGTGAAAGAGGACATCCTCCTATTGTCAAAGATTTGGCTAAGACATGCAAGGTAAAATGCGTGAATGGCCAAGGTTTCTATCATTATGCTTTATGGGCTGACCGTACAACTCATAGTTGATTAATTGGTTAAATGCCTACTGAATTGATGTATGGTCAAAAGCCAGTCATGCCAATTGAGGACGTCGTTCCTACTTGGAACATGTTACCCTGGGCAGATGGCATAAGCAAAGAAAATCTACTTGCATTGCATATAAGGCAATTTAAAAGAAGACATGAAGACATAGAGATTGCAAAAGCTCAATTGAAGGATGCATAACTAAAGAATAAAGATAGGTTTGATAAAATACATAGGCTTCAACCAAAGTCTATTGAAGAGGGTGATTGGGTCCTAATGTATGATAGTAGCCTTGACAACCAGCACACCATGCAAAGAAAGTTTGCAAAAAGGTGGTTTGGGCCATATATTGTCAAACATGTGCATGAAAATTCTATATATACCTTGAGCAAGCTCGATGGAATAGAGCTAAAAATCCCCATAGCAAGCAAAAGAGTCAAGATGTTCAAGAGAAGACATGATAGTGATCCTTTTGATTCACAACAAAATAAAGATGAAGAATCTAATGACACTGCCATGGATGAGGATGAAGAAGAAGAGGATGATCTCTTAGACTTTACAAAAGACGAAAATGACATCCAAATATTTGTGGATCTTAATGAAGATTAAACCTACATAACCAAAATGTTGGCACATGCCGAAGGATGTGCACGTTTAGAGGGGGTGTATTTCATGTAGTGGCATGTGAAAAATGTGAAATAAAAAAATTTAACCCATTTTTTATACCTTTTGATTCATGGGAATAAAAGAAATGATGTACATCTTGTGAAATATGCTAGAGCAGCTATAGCGGTCGCTATAATGTACATACCTATCTAAGAGTCGTGGCCATAGATGTGGCGTTGTTGCGTGTTTTCCTACCTGATAAGATGCCTAATTTTCTTTTGTGGTGTAAGTATTCCAAGAGTTTCATGGTGGCACACTCATCTCACCTGTAAAGATTGATGCAAGCAAAAATTGCCAGAAATAGCAACTAACAAGTGCCGTCACAAAAATGCATAGAAAGTGACCCAAAATGGAATCTTGATGATAAATGATGCATATCTATTCTTTTCATGCTTATGCAAGTGATCCCACAAATTTAGGGTTTTTTAAAACTCCGTTTGGGATTTTTTGCATAAAACACGATCTTTTTTGGGTCAAAAAGGAGCTGAAAATGACCTAGTTCTGGTCCAAAGAGAAAAAAATTGGCCTAAAAATTGACACAGCTGAAAATTCCATGGGGAAAAGAGATAAGACTTCTTTTAAGTATTAAAAAAAAACCCTACAATTCTTCACTAATGTGCAATTGCTTCCATGGTTGCTCAATCTATGTGTAGTGCAATCCCGCCTCTTCGCAATCTTGTATCTGGGCTTGTGAGTGAGTGAATTAGGGTTTCCACTTATCAAAAGGGTGTGTGGGATTCAATTTAGAAGCTCTTAAATCTCTAAAAAATCATAAAATGGTCCTCGTGAAGATGGAAGCTCATGTATTCCTTTCAACTGTTTGATGTTACGACTATGCAATCGGGAGCGAAGCTACATAATTCCATGAAAGAGGTTTGAGTTTTGATTGGGCTTTGTGCTTGTATGAGCATTGAGGTTTCATGGATGAAATTTAGAGATTTTAATTGGTCTTTTTAAGTGAAATTGAATGTGATTTGGTGATCCTCTCATCATAATCTCGACTACAAAAACAAGAAAATTCCAAGCACGATAGGATAGAGGGTTTGTGACTTTTCTATCACGAACGCTCTTAGATTTTAAACCATCTTTAGGAAGAGGGTTGGATATTTTCCATAAACACTTTTTACAAAGTGTTTATGTTTCTTGTCAAGAACTTTCATAGCCATAGGTTCCACACCTTCCATCCACCTTCCCAACTGCACACAACCCGACAACATGTCATTGCTAGAGTGTTTGATCCTTGTAGATTCGTAGAAATAAATGCATTGATAAACCCTTTCATTTTACCTCGTATTAGATACGAGGCTAGAGATACACACACAAAATGCAAACCAAACCGCCAAAAAACAAAAAGACAGTTGAAATACTTACAATTACATGGATTCCATGATGTTTAGCAAACATGAGACAAGAGAACATCCTTAAGACCTGGAGCCCAAACCACATCTTCTTTGATGATACCACCAAAATGAGCGTACAATTGTAGAAGAAACCCTGACTTCCTCTCCTCGCTTCTATGGAAGCACAACTATCTTTGGCATATACTACACTAAAGCAACAAGCAATGTCAATTTAGGGAAGATGCTAAGCACTTTGCATTTGCAATTTGAGGAAGCATTAGTCAAAGGTTATGGCTATTTATATTCACTAAGCTAGCATGGCATAATGCAAGACTTCTTGTGCACAAAGCTTGTAGCCTCTCACTCGTTGCACACCTCCTCTCACACTCTTCTTCTCTACGCTTCTTGTTTTCATTACAAAGAGAGGCCCTGATTTTATAGATTTTTAGAGGGATCAGAGTTTTCATAATCACTCTTAATTTCAGATAAAAGAGATTCCTTTATGAGGTAATTGATTTAGGTAAAGAGATAGGTGCTAGGGCTAGGGTTTAAGTAAGTAGGCTAGTAAGAGTTAGAATTAAAGTTAGGGTTAATGTTAGTATGGATCTATACAATGGACAATATAATGAAAATTTACACATGATGAAATGAATAAGATGAAAAAATAGCCAAATCTAGAAAGTTTTCCCTCTTCTTTGCATTGGCATTGATGAATTGTCGTTGTCATTTTTGTGCATCATGTATGGATTTCATTGGATGGATTTGATACTTCGCTAGATTTGTCCTCCTTTTGCTACCTCTTGTGGATGGAATTCATAAACAATTTGAGCATTAGTATTAAGGTATGAGACATAGAGGAAGAAAATAGGTGAAATATGTTTGGAAAGTAATGGAATATATAGGTATGTACAGTATCCATAGCCAATTTTGTGAAGCTTCTTCTTCATGCTAGTAGAAATGGAGTGTGTATGTGTGTCTAAAGGAAATAGTGTGTGTATAAAGAGGGAATATGGAAAATAGATAAAATGAAATATGGGTTACTTTTTGGTGGATAAATGCTTTTTAGATGGCTAGAGATGCCTAAACAAGCCCCCGAGATCATGATAATTGGTCACAAAGCTATTTTTTATTGTAAAAGAAGCAAGAGAAAGAAAATGTTGACCAAAATTTTAAGACAGAGACTCAAAAACGAGATTTCCCTTTGGCAGCATGTGATGAATTCATTTTCCAATTTCAATGCTATTCAAAGTTTTTCATGTTTCCAATTTCCTATGAACCACATGTCCCCATCCTCTTCCACTTTGCAAAAAAAAACTACGGAGTTCAATTGTGGTATTTTATTTTTCATAGCCTTTGAAGACTACCAATTGACTTTCCATCCTAAGAGGACAAATACAACTAAAAGTCTTCCTCTCCTTTTGCATTGAAGCTCCCTTGAATTCTGTAGAAAATGGACATGTGCCTTGAATACATTCATCTCAAGTTGTTTTCCATGCGAAATAAATCACCAAATTTATTTAGCAGTCTATATGGATATTCATAAGTGATAGTAAAAGAGAAAATATGTAGACTAAAATATCTAAGCTTAGGTAAAATACTTATTTATTTATGAAAATAACCCCCAAACCATAATTTACATGTAAAGAGAACTCACCCCTAATATCAAATGTACACCTAATGGTATATATAGAATGAAGAGTAGCAGTTTCCTTGAGAAGCCTTGAAAGCGTGTTTTGATCCCCTATGCTAAATAAGGTTATTAAGACTATTTACATATATACATTCGGTTTATTCAGGGATACGCTTATGGTTTTTTGTTGTTCCTTCTTCCATGATAGCTAGATCAAAAAATGCTATCACTACAAAGTTTTCTTCTTCAAAGTGTTCTTCTTCAAAGTCTCTCTATAACTATGCATCTTGGGCTCCTTTGTTGCTTCTCACTTCTTATAGCCTTTGCTCTTTTTCGTCTTGCATTCTTAGAGTTGCAACTTGGCTTTTTGCTCTTGTAGCATTATCTCCTCCTCTTCTCTTGCCTCTTTCTCTTCTTGCTGATGCATTCTTTCAATCTTCCTCATGGCTCTGTTTTAGTTGTGTATCCAAGAAAGGTGTATGATGTGCGGTAGGTAGTGGCCTAAGATCATTGAAGAAGTAATCTAAGTTAATGAAATCATCTCCATGTTGCTGCTCCTCAGTGAGAGGATGGGTGGAGAGCCCTCTTCTTTTTGGCCCTATTGTTCCTTACAGGGGATGGGGGGATTGCTAGCTCCCTCTCCGTCTTCTTAATCGTAGACAATGATGGGAGTAGGGCCCTTAGTGACAATAGGAGGATTTTTACTCCCTGTCCACCTTATTGCTTCTAAAATAAGATAGGAGAAGTGTCCTCTCTATTTCTACCCTATTGCTCCTTAGTAGTGATTGGGGGATTATTTGCTCCCCCTCCGCATTGTTGATCTAGATCCCATGATGGGAGGAAGGATGTCTTGCATAGTTGAAGGGTTGCGTTGTTGTGCACGGTCCGTTGGGATGCTCCATGATGATATGAGGGTGTGCTTGTGTGAGAGAGAGAGAGAGAGAGAGAGAGAGAGAGAGAGAGAGAGAGAGAGAGAGAGAGAGAAGGAAACTTTTAACTGACTTTAAAGTTTGATTTTAAATTTATATAGTGACAAAATTTATTCAAAAAAGTACCTTTTTAAAAATTATCCATAAATAACAATACATGCATTCATTTGTCAAGGGCCCACTTGGAACCATACTACATGCGACACATTAGCCATTCTCGCATTTCTTCTTGTGCATTTGATGCAATATAAACTTGTTTTTTCCATTCACTCACTAATTTCACAATTTGTTGCCTAATTAATGTGAGAATTCTATTTTTTGTCCCTAGTTAGCACTCTATAGAACAAATTGAACATCTCATGAAAAGCATTGCTCCAAATTGTACCGCCATCATGCCACATATTTTTGAAATAGATTACCTTTACCTAGTAGTGTGACCATTCCATTCCTTGGTTGCTCTACAAGGCAAGTGATCTGTAATAATCCAAGAAATGTGACCCATGTGCAAACAATACATGATGCAATTAATCACTTTCTCTTGCTTTTAAGATGACTCCATTTTCCATGCATAATACACATGGAGCATGATTAGCTTGTGAGCATGAATGTAGAATACAAACATGTACTTGACAAAGTGGAATGTCAAGAATTGGGTTGCAAGATAAGTCCTCCTTGTCATGAAAAGGAGATTTTGTGATGTCACAACTTAGTATGCCATTGAATCATTCAATAGATAGTTTGTCATTTGGTGCCTCGTTTGCAGTTTCCTTTTTCGTACCTATATGCTTTTGTCCTTTGCCACCTTTAGATTTTTGGCCAGCACTTGCAACGTCCATTGGAATCTTTGAATTTAAAAAAATGGCAAAGAAAAAGGGTGTTTGATTCATGTTTGCATCCCAACATACATTTAAGTGTTTTCATGTCCCCTCCCAAATGCCGTTCAATATCAAACATCCCTACTCTTAAAACATGAAGTTGTTGCCCGTTTCCTTGACAATATCTTGGATGTTTGCTCAAGTGAAATACCACCTCAAGCTATCATGCTTCTTTTAAGGGAGGTTACATGCTGCTAGCCACCATATATTCTTTCATAAGTTAAGGTGGATTAGTTAGAGAGCCATTCATGACTAATACATGTAACTAGTAGACCTAATGAGAGTAGCACAAGATTCAAGGAAGGAGAGAGTGCTAATGTAAAGTAGACTTGATTAATGATTGGTACAAATTGTGTGTACAAGGCTATTCTTAAGTAGAGCCAAAGAAGTTTACACACACACACACACACACACACACACATGGGTGACATCATTAGATGCCTTATTTTCCACATAGTTTATGATTAAGATTGTCCACATCATTATCACATGGATGACACATAGGATTTCTTACATGGAGGGGTTTCACACAGATGGGGTGCTACAATGCTCGCAACAATCCTCCCCGTGTGGGTATTGTTTGCACAAAACATAAAGATATTGCACTGAGACAAACTACCTCCGCTCAAACACAACTCAACATCCCCTACACACAAAGGGTGTAGGCACAAAAAACAACAAGGAGTAGGCACACAAAAAAGCCTCACCTAGCACAATAGGATGAGCACACACGTCTCCAAAATACAAGGGTAAGCACACAAGCCTCCCCTGGCACAAAAGGGTAAGCACACAAGCCTCCCAAAGACAAGGGTAGACACACAAATCTTTCCCTAATACAAATAAGGTTGACCCACAATTGATGGCACACATATTCACAAGGTTGCTATGTTGTTTGTCTTGGAGGATTTTCTCCCCCACACAAACCTGCAAAAGTTATTTTACTTTGTTGTTGTTGTATTTGCCATATCTTGACGTTTTGTTGTTCATTGACAATCTTTGTTTTTCATTGACAACGTTTTGATGTTCATTGACAATCTTTGTTGTTCATTTAGTGATGATCCTAGCCTAGTCACAAACAGTGTTTCACTAGTGACTGATGCTTGTATGGCATACAAATAAAAAATGGTGCACAGTGGCATAGTCCACAATGAAGGTCTTACCAACTTTTGGATGGCAGTGTCTATTCCCTTAGAAAGGTAGGCATAAGCACATTAGTATCACAATGGATAATTTATCCTATGGAGTGGTGTGGCATACATAACTTGGGCATACTTTTTTAATCAAAGAGATACATAAATGTGCATTCTATGATTGTGGCTTGATATAAAAGTATGCTTGGATAATGATGTTTCCAAGAAGGTTCCGCTACCAAATTGTCAAAATAAAAGGGCTCTTAAAACAATGCCATAGGCAATATATTATGGTGTGAATAGTCCATAGCATTAACTTTGGGTGAGAAACCCTCCTTAGAGGGATGAAACTTGGGTGTGAATGCCATCTAGGGTCAAGGCGCACTTATCTATAGCATGAGAGACATGGGAATGGCCACAATGGAGGTAGTAATATGAGTAGTGAATGCGGGGTTTTCTACATTCAACAAGTTTCCAAGGTTGATTCAAGCACCAAATGAGGTTGCTAGCACAATTTGACGGGTTGCAGGTGATGGAAGGGTTATGAATTTGGTGGGTTGGACATTACACAAGGTGCATTGCCATAGAATCAGAGGTAGTGGGGGTTGATTGCTGATAGTCACTAGCCAATCGGGGTAGGCTATAGCAGCAAGAGGAAGGGGTGGTGTTGGCGGCTCGCCATAGCATAGGAATTCTCCCACAAATCTATCAATCCAGAGAGAGAGAGCATGACCCGGCTAGGGCTTGGAGGCATCACACAAAGATTGTGCGAGAGCATCATCGGATGCAAAGATTGAGAGGATTCAAGAGCGTGCATCCTCCAATGCAAATAAAAATCATCCCAAATCAACTAATGCTAATCGCACATCAAGCATCAATTTCAAGCAATCATCTACACACATCAAGCAACAAAGTGAAACACACTAATCTTGGAATCTCTCAAGCACAACTCTAATTACATGCATTGACGATTAAGCACACAAGATCGCATTCAAGTCGGCCACCCCAACCATGCCCATCATGGTGTCCAAATCAAGTCGCACATAATCAAATTAAGCTCAAGGCTTCTTAAACCTACACACACACAAGCACACCATTATAGGACAACTATAATCCCTCAATCACGAGTACACCCACTCCGCTTAATCGAGAGAGTTAGATAAGGACACTAATCGGAGTAGCTTAGCATAAGTAAGAGTTAGATTAGAGAAGATCAACACTTCAAAACAATGAAGGAAAGTAGAGAAACATGATTGACAACATAATGAAGACTAGATTAATTCAGAGAGGATTACATTAATTACATGTGATTAGCACTAGCCTTCTAAGCATGGGCATTAAGCTCAAAGGCTAGGCCATCAAGACCTCCTCTAGGGAGAGATTTCTCAAAATGACCACTCAAGAATGACCTCTCATTAAGCATAGGGATCTTTTATAGCTTTGGGCCTCAAACCCTTCAACTATGGGATAAAGTGAGCTCTCTAGCCTAGACTCATACAACTTTGGAACTCCTAAATGAGCCCAAGCCCTATACAATGAAAAGTAAATATTGTGCACTATGGCACATCCACAGCTTGGTGCATAATTGGTGTAGCCGTTAGCCGCTGCTAACACTCCCCCCTTCCTAATTTGGCGCACGTCCTCGTGTGCCGGTGAAGCAAGACACGGTGACATAGTAGAAAGCAATTTCAAGGAAGAAATGTTGAGCTGCAAAACATAAGAACAAGTAATGAGCATCAAAGGCCACCAAAAATGAATAAAACATGAAGCATAAATGAACAATCATGCAAAGTGATTTTTTGCTTCTAAAAGATGGGTCAATCATAGTCAAAAACTAGACAACATAAAGCAAAAAAAATACTCAAACTATTGTGAAGATTAAACCACTTGAAATTTCAGTTTTATGCATGAAACACAAGCAATCAATTATGACCCTAGGCAATGCAAGTTCATAAACCTACCAGCCTAAAAACTATGTGATCAATCTTAATAAATCATTCAAGTCTATCATGTCTAAGGGCTATAAAAAAGCTCCTAATCTATTAGTACATTGTCAAAGTTTTTTGAAGCTCATGGAAGTTTTGATTTAGTCATTCATTGAAAAATTAAAGCACAATCACAAGGCTACCACCCCAAGGCAAGTCTAGGTGTGACTCTCAGCTCCTTGAACCCTCAAGAAGGTGTTCCAAAAGCCTACTAGCTTACCAAGGTGACGGCTAGCCCCTATCCACCCAAGGCATCGGTTTAGGGCCTTGACCAAGCGAGCCAAGGTGATTCCCCTCACCTACCAAGTGCCAATAAGGCGCTAGGCCTCACACAGACACAACATAACATAAAATTTTTATTTTCATGTGCCTTAGTAGCATTTTTGCTACTTTTTTTGGGCACTTCTTTGCTTCATGGTTCATTTTTTAGCACATTTTTATTGCTTCCTTTATGAGATACTAGTGGCAATTGGACTAAAAAAGACTAAAGCCTAATCATAGCCCTAGGTCATGACAAAAATGAGTGGAGTATTACCACTATCACTAAGAATCTAGGACTAGCAAGTATTTAACCTACATTAACCTAAGGTCAAGGTCAATTACCTATGATTAACATACATAAAATCTTATTTGTTGATGAGTTTAATTTTCACAAAGCAAAGTGTTGAAACTTTAAAATGCCTAGCTTTAGAACATTAAAAAAACCATAGCTTAGAAGAAAAATTTCACTTAACCAAGCATAGAGAATGAAGAGATGAGAAAGAGCAAAATCATGGAAGGATTACACCTATTCATGCTCTTTGAGCATCCTTGAGCAAGCATCCTTTGTGGAGAGAAGCCTCTTAATCTTTTTATTTGCAAAATAAGCATTTTGAAGCTAAGTGTAAACACAAACTCCAAAGCCTTTTATTGAAAAGCCACACAAAAACATTAATGAAAACCTAAAGCTAGGGTCTTGCATACCCGAATTTGCCAAAGGGAAAAAACCCAAGGGAAAAAAATGCCTTTGGTTATGCACATGATGCTCTTTGATAGCAAATTTATGCATACATATCAACCATGAGAGATAAAGAGCTTCTACATAAACAAATAGTGCAATTTGTATCATCTCTCATGCATGATTCAAAGTTGACTATTTTCTAGCTCAATGAAATATGGAATTTAAAACAAGCCAAGAGCTGAAAATAATGCAACTTTTGAGTGAAATGAAGTGGCTCTTGATAGCCAAATTTTGCAATTTAAAGCTTTTCAAAAAGTTGGCTAACAACTAGCTCAATAAATTTTACAATTTTAGAGCACACTATGAGCTAGAGATGACTGTAACTTGATGAAACGAAAATGAATGGCTCTCACTAGCCAAATTTTTACAATTCAAAGCTGTTGGAATTAGGGTTGCAGAGAAACACACACAGCTTGGAGAAGACGAAGGAAGAACAAGGCACACAATAGAGAGTGTGTTACTTAGTGTGCAATGGAAAGATAGATAGCCCTAGAGTGATGGGCGTATATACAATGCATGGGGGAAAAAACCTCCTAAAGAGGGGAAAAATGCCCCGGCGGTCCTAGTGTGTTCACACACATCACTACCACATGTATATGGTAACAAATCCCCCCTGGAGTGATGCGGTGAACGAGAGCTGGCACATGAGTAAAGGGAAGTGCCATGCCTTGAGGACAGGATCAATCCACAAAGGGCAGTAAGCCCAAAGCTTTGCGGAAAGCTTCAAGCTTCTCACGAGACAATGCCTTAGTGAAAAGATCTGCAAGGTTGTCCTGTGTTGGCACATAAGCCAAGCTGATCTCTCCTGAGAGCCTCTCCCTGACATAGTGGTAATGCACCTCAATGTGCTTTGTGCAAGCATGAAAAACTGGGTTCCTCGCAACTGCTAATGCACTCTGACTGACAGTGTAGATAGTGTTGGCAGTGTCCTGTCCAACACCCAAATCATCCATAAGGCGTCTGAGCCATACACACTCAACCGTAGCTGTGAAGACTGCCCTGTACTCGGCCTCACAACTCGAAGTGGCCACAGTAGGTTGCTTCTTGCTCAACCATGATATACATGAACTGCCAAGCATGAAACAAAAACCACTTGTGGACACTCGCGTGTCAAAACAACCAGCCCAATCTGAGTCCGAAAAAGCATGTAAGTCTGGCGGCAATGATCCCCCCTTGGGATAAAACAAGCCAAGATGTAAAGTGCCACTAAGGTAGCGGAAAATCCTCGTGACAGCCTGCCAATGCTTAGACCCTGGGCTATGCATAAATCTGCTGACCTGTGAGACTGCAAACTGAATATCTGGCCTCGTGTTGCATACATAAATGAGGCAGCCAACAACAGTTTGGTAAAGAGTGACATTAGCAGGATCGCCAACATCATGTAGACTCAACTTCAAACCTGTTTCCATGGGAGTGGCAATAGGTTTGCAATCCTCAAGTCCAAACTTACATAGCAATGTCTCTATGTAACTTTTCTGACACAAGGCAATACCACCATCACACTGCTTAAACTGTATACCCAAGTAATGATGCAACAGTCCCAAATATTTCATCTTGAAAGTAGCATTCAAATGAGACTCAAATTCAGAAACATGTCTCTCATTTGGTCCAGTGATCAGCAAATCATCGACATAAAGAACCACAATGAGAAATAAATCATCTTCATGCTTTACATACAATGTGCTTTCTGTTGGACTGTTACGAAAGCCTCGTTTAACCAAATGAGTGTCACCTTTCTCATACCAAGCACGAGGAGATTGCTTCAACCCATACAAAGCCTTCTTACATCTCCACACTTTGTTCTCTTGTCCTTTTATGACAAAACTGTGAGGCTACGTTACATAAACTTCCTCAAATATGTCACCATTCAAGAAAGCAGTAATAATGTCTGATTGATGTACATCCCAACCAGAATGAGCTGCCAATGCACATAGAAAACGCACGGTAGTCATACGACAAGTGGGAGCAAAAATCTCTTCTCATAATCTATGCCTTTTTGCTATGCATAACCCTTTGCAACAAGTGGAGCCTTATGGCGATCGATCTCACCATCCGGCTTGCGTTTCAACTTGTAAACCCACTTCGTACCAATGGCCTTTTTGCCAGGAGGCAAATCACATAAAGTCCATGTGTCATTTTCTATAAGTGCATCATATTCTGATTGCATGGCAGCAATCCAATTTTCTGAATTCTGTGCTTCATCAATAGATAGAGGCTCCTCAACGTCATGTAAGCTAGACACAACCAAAGCATAACAATCTGATGCATAAGATGCATGGCAAGAGCCTGAATGAGTACGACTAGACAAAGGTGCATCCAATTTACTGTCACGCAAAGTGTGCACTAGCCATTTTGGCCTACCTCTAGCCTGCTCATTTTCAGCCCTTTCTTCATCAAGTACATCATGTACATGTGCATCAGTAATAGGCTAATCTGTAACATTTTCAGAAACCCTCATAGGCTATACATTTTCCTCATTGGAAATTAAAGTCGTATTTCCACCATTGAAAAGAGGCAACAAAGTGTCATAAATGTTCTGTGAGCTTACATTACTGTCTCTGGTACATGATAGCAAGGGCTGAACAGAATCTTCCACAAACACTACATCCCGTGAAACCAGAATACGCTTTGTTTGCGGATGATATAACCTATAACCTTTGCTTTCAGCACTATAACCAACAAAAATACATTTGACAGCCTTATCATCCAATTTTTTAAGTTGTGTTTGTGGCACCAAAGCATATGTCAAACAGCCAAAAACATGCATGTTCTCAATAGAAGGCTTTCTATCATGCCATGCTTCATATGGAGTAATAGACTACAAAGCTTTTGTAGGACACATGTTAAGTACATAAGTGGCACACATGATGGCCTCAAGCCAAAAAGAATGTGGCAAAGCTTGACTTTTGACCATACATCGTGCCATTTCCGTCAGTGACCTGTTTTCCTCTCAGCAACACCATTTTGCTGAGGTGTATAAGGCACTGTACATTGGTGTTTTATCCCACGACTAGCCAGAAATGCATTAAATTTATGAGACATATACTCCCCCCCTCCATCAAAACGGAGGGTGTCCATAGTACATTTCGAGACATTTTCAACCATAGCCAGAAATTGTTTGAAGCACATAAAAACTTCGGACTTCGCTTTAAGCGGAAATACCCATGCATGCCTGGAGTAATCATCAATGAAAGTCACAAACTAAAGGTAATTGCCCAAGGACGGAGTTTGCATGGGCCCACAAACATCACTATGCACAAGGTGCAACCTGCATGTGGCCCAAACTGAAACATCTTTTGGAAACTTAGAATGCTGCATCTTACCCAAAATACAGCCTTCACAAACATGTTTGACAAGTGCTTCAAGAGGTGGAAAAGAAGCAACCCTATCAGATTTCTGCAAACGCAGCAAACTGGCAAAATTCAGATGACCAAAACGTGCATGCCAAAGTTTTGCATCTGAAATAGCCCTTGAATCTGCAACAGCATTTGCAAAATTTTGTCCACACTTGTCATACAAAGTGAGCTTATACAGCCCACGGCACAAAAGCCCAGATGCAACAATTTCATCACCAAAACTGAGATCATGAACTGTACATCTGTCATCCACAAATTTGACTACAAGTCCAAGTCTAGCAAGTGCCGATACAGACAAGAGATTCTTCTTGATCCCAGGTACATAAAGTGCATCAACAAGTGTGAAGGAACTGCACAAGTGATTGAATTCCCATGAGGGACAGACTCGAGAGAGGTAAACAATTCACGATGTGAGGTAATGTGCTTTGTAGCACCACTATCGAAATACCACACATGTGAATCTGCAGCAACTGACAAGCATGCATCATGGACAACAAGATTGTAAGTGCACTCTGCGCTACAAGCCCATTCTGCATCAACATCAGCAACACAGTCTCCTTTCAGAGAAGACTCAACAATGGCTGCATTTGTAGTGGAACCAACATTTGCAATGGAACCACCCTCTTTCTTCTTAATCTCTTTGGCCTTCAACTTAGGACACGACTTGATCAAGTGATCATTGGCTTTACAATAATGGCAACGCATCTTCTTTTTGCCCTTATCATCAGAATTGCCAGATGAAGTACTGTCAGCAGAAGCATTAGGAACATAATTTTTGCCACTCGCAGCAGAACCATAAGAAGTGGCTGCATTACTGTTACCACCCTTTCTTTGAGAAGCAATAAAAGCCTGTTTAACTACACGCTGCCTAGTCCTATTTTTTCTAGAAAGTGACTCTTGCAACAGCAATGTGCATAATACATCAAACTTGACAACTTCAGGATTTCCTTGGGTCATCAGTTTCCAAGTGCTAGCAAAAGTCTGGTAGGAATCTGGTAAGGCATCAAGAACAGTCTGCACAAGGGAACTGTCTGAAATGACTTCACCTGCAGAAATAAGCTGTTCATTGATATCCTTGACACTAGCAAGGAAAGTGTCCATATCATCTTCCTCATGCATAATCTTCGACTCCAGCTCTTTACGCAACAAAGCAATTTTAGCCTCATTGCGGCTTGCATAAAGACCTGCTAAAATATCCCAAGCCTGTTTTGCAGATTTTGCTGAACGGATGTGAGGAACAATGGTGCGCTTCACAGACAATGCAATCAATGCATGAGCCTGCGCATCCTTAACATCCCAACGAGCTTATTCTGCCGTAGGCAAAACAACTCTAACAGTTGCAATCCTTGCAGCAAGACCTGCAACATCCTCAACATCGCCTACATCCTCAGAACCAGGACGTACATCAATGCCCTGCACAATGTTCCAGACACCCTTTGACACAAGAACATGTTGCATCATATAAGCCCACATAGGGTAGTTGTCCCCATCCAACCTGTCCTCAGCAGCAAACATCTTGAACACATCTGTGTTGTTGTTGTCAGCCATGGTAAATATTGCACCTGATGTGAAAACTGCCAAAAAATAGGAGAAATGGAGCGGGAACAACCTGTGCTATATAGCACAAACCATAGAAGACTATAAGGCACCTGTTATGCAGAAAACGGCACTGACATAAATTCTACACAAAATGACGAAATAGCCTATGCAGTACTGCCTGTAGTGGAAACGGAGGCCGAAATGAGCCCAAATCAAAATTCTGAGCAGACCGAGCTCTTTGAGGTCACCCAAAGTATTTGTCGACCTACGAACGCTTGCCAAAGCTCACTAAAATCGCAGAAAGTGAGCAGGCGTGTGCTGGAGCAGCTGGTGACTAAGCCCGGGAGGACGTGACTTGCTCTGATACCAATTGTTGGAATTAGGGTTGCAGAGAAACACACACAGCTTGTAGAAGATGAAGGAAGCTCAAGGCACACAATAGAGAGTGTGTTACTTAGTGTGCAATGGAAAGATAGATAGCCCTAGAGTGATGGGCGTATATACAATGCACGGGGGAAAAAACCTCCTAAAGAGGGAAAAAATGCCCCGGCGGCGCTAGTGTGTTCACACACATCACTACCACATGTATATGGTAACAAAAGATTTTCAAAAAGTTGGCTAGAAACTAGCTCACAATAAATTTCATTTTTTTAGTGTGATCTATGAGCTAGAGATGACTGCAACTTGATGAAATGAAATGAATGGCTCTCAATAGCCAAATTATGTACTTGAAAGCTCAAAAAAGTTGGAAAAACACTAGCTCAAAATGAAAAAATTTAATTTTTGACCAAGCTATGAGCTAGTATGTATACAACTTTAATCCAAACATTTGGAATGGCTCTAATTAGCCAAATTTTGCAATATATTGCAATGATGACCCCTTGTTGGATCATTTGAAATCACACACCTGCCACACCCCTTCAAAACAAAGCTCAAATGTTAGTGCTTTTAAGCATTTTTCATTCAAAGTAGGCACTAAAAATATGCTCAATCAATTCCAAGCTCAAATTTTAATGCACATTCCCAACCAAGCATCTTTGAATCATTCAATGGTTTTCATGAAAAAGAATTCATTTTATTTTACAAAGCACTAAAAGTGTAATGCCCAATTGCCAAATAGATGCACACAAATTTTAGAAATTTGCTCTCATGTAGCACAGGTCAAGAAATGAACGAGAGTATAATAGTCATAAAGTGCAACTAGACGCGATCATTTATGACTTAACTTAGTGGGAATTTGTCAAAGCACTAAGCTCATAAACTCAAAATGATGTAGCCTTTTGAAGGCAAAATTTGAAATTGAGTGCACTAGATGCCCTTCAATGGAAGCTCCACACTTTGGAATCCGACCAACATCTTGTTCAAAACAATCAATTTTAGTATTTGGCAATCATTTGACATTTAGCCTAAACACAAAATTTTAACACAGAACACATCCATGCAAAGATTGTCTATCTTTGGCTACACAAAAACAAAAAAAAGCACGTGTGCATAAGCTCCTAGCTCAGAGGGATCCATTGACATTCAAATGAGCTCAATATACACACACAAGAGTCGAGCTAAGCAACTAATATTGATGCAATTGATCCAAGAGTCGGATGGAAGATCTGCAGGGTGGTGAAAATGCAGGAGATGGGCCCTTTTCCAGGCAACACTTTGGGCGGAGCTGGGTGCCGTGCCAAAAGGTGGGAACAAGGCCCCCAAATCATCAATTTGTTTTATTTTATTTTATTTTTTAAATTTTATGGCGAATTGGCGGCGACGTGCAAGCGACAGAGTGAGCCAAGGATGCGGCCCCGCGGGGATCTTGGGAGTGTGCGCGCTGTGCTCTGTGCAGAGTTGCGAGCCAAAGTTGTGTGTGTGTGAGAGTTTATGGCCGGCGATTAAAGGAGGATTAGCTGGCCAAGACCATGAGAAGTTGAGGTGCAGGTGCACTGTGTGTTGCAAACCAGGTTGCATTAGCGAGCTAGCGAGGTGGGCCAATGAACCAAGTTGCATTAGCAAGCCAGCGAGGTGGGCCAGCCAACCAGGCAACTTTGGCTAAAAAGCTGCAACAGGTACCGCGGGTGAGTGTGTGTGTGGCATTGTGTGGATAAAGCCAAACTGACTCGGGCTTGCGTGTGTGTGTGTGTGTGTGTGTGTGTGTGTGTGTGTGTGTGTGTGTCGCAAAACGCCAACTTCCAAGGCAAATGGGTCACTGGGTCTGTGTTGATTGGCAGTGCCAATAACCGGGTGTGTGTGCGTCATTCTATCACTGGCGTAAGGTTGGGTTTCCCCGTTTTTAGCAGCGGTGCATGATTTGACGGGCGAAGGCTTCACGGGTTGGTGGAGCCTGGAGCACTAAAAGCCAAACAAACAGCGGCTAGTAGCTGGGGTGTGTGTGTGTACAAGACAAGCGAGCGGCATCGCCAGCAAGCTGTAATGTTTTTGCATTTTATTTTATTTTTGAAAAAAATCCATTTATGGATTTGTTCCCACACACTTCATGCGACATGGCTTCCATACTAAAAAGTTCCACTCATACTCAATTCTTCATTGGTCTTCACTCAAAACAAATGTATGCTGAAAGTTGGTGTTCGATTCCATCTTTATAATGTAATTTCAATGATGTCTTTTTGCACATGGGACAACCCAAAAATTGGTCATCACAATTGTGTATGCAAAGCTTCTTGATTTCTTCATGTTCGTTCGATTTGAGCATGAATTTTAATGACCCGTCCAAAAACTAAGTTTACTCCAAAGCATAGTGCATACATTCAATTAGGTCATACATTCCTCAATTGATTCATCATGCAAAAGAAAAGGCGGTTTACATCAATCATTGCACACACACATGTATATAGTGCATTACTTCTCAAATGCCAATTTGTATCGGAATTTAATCATTGCAATTTTGAATTGCTCATATCCTAAAGCCCTAATCATCCAAATCAAATCGGATTTGTAGTTTGGTTCATACGGTTACACACACGTGATTATGGCACCTCCAAATGCACAAATCACCGAAATTCTTACCATATTCAATCAAATTAGCATACATGACAATGGTAAAACGTAAAATCATTTTCAATTGTGTATCAATCGAATCATCAATTATACACATAGAACACCAACCATTTTAAGTCTTTTCATCATCATAATTGGCAACCAAGACCAATTATTCATCCCCAATTTAGGCATAATTGGCCATTAATTAGGCACACACACCTAAATTTAGGCCGTCGATTTGTGCAAAAATTTCATTAAACGCTCATTGCATTTCATCAATTGCACACTTGATCACACATACATGAGTATATACATGCTAAATTAACTCAATTTTAATAAAAAAATTGATCAAATTTTAACTCAATTTAGCATTGCACACACACAAAAATTAGGTGCACAAATCCAATTTTTTGCTCACTTAGCAACTAAATTAGGTCAATTCCTAATGCTTGCACACACATTTCTTGCAAAATCATCAATCTACAAGCATTTAGGTGTTCAATTTCATTCCAATTTCATCAAATTAGGCATAAATTCCATCAATTAGGCACACACACCTAATTTTAGCAATGATTTAGCAACTCAATGGGATCAATCTTAATCAATCAAAAATTAAACGGAGTAGGTCAATCCACTTACAATTGATTGCTTGCTCGCTTAGTCCTTGCTCCTCGCGTAGACACTCCATTGCATACACATGTGTGCCACTCCGATTCGGTCCAAAATTGATCAAAAAATTGACCAAAATCAACACTCAATCACATGATTAGGCATAGATTAGAGCAATTAAGAGTGATGATTCTCCTCGATTAAGGGGATTTAGCATACATTCCAAATCAAAATTAGTGGTTAGGTTAGCACAATTAGCATGAAATTAGCATGGAATTAGTACAATTAGCACGAAATTAGCATGAATGGGATGCAAAATTAGTGAAGGTTAGTGAAAAATTAGCAAAATCAAAAGAGAATTTAGGGGTTTTGGGATGAAATGACTCTATACACATCTAATTAAACCTAATTACACTACACACAAATCAAATCCTACCTAATTACAAGAAATCGGTAATCAAATTACTCTTATCTTTTGCAACCTCAACTCCACTAGCGTAGGCAACCCGTCCCCGACAACGGCGCCAATGTTGGAGGATCGCCATAGCATAGGCAATCTCCCACAAATCTATCAATCCGGAGAGAGAGAGCATGACCCGGCTAGGGCTTGGAGGCATCACACAAAGATTGTGCGAGAGCATCATCGGATGCAAAGATTGAGAGGATTCAAGAGCGTGCATCCTCCAATGCAAATAGAAATCATCCCAAATCAACTAATACTAATCGCACATCAAGCATCAATTTCAAGCAATCATCTACACACATCAAGCAACGAAGTGAAACACATTAATCTTGGAATCTCTCAAGCACAACTCTAATTACATGCACTGACAATTAAGCACACAAGATCGCATTCAAGTCGGCCACCCCAACCATGCCCATCATGGTGTCCAAATCAAGTCACACATAATCAAATTAATCTCAAGGCTTCTTAAACCTACACACACACAAGCACACCATTAGAGGACAACTCTAATCCCTCAATCACGAGTACACCCACTCCGCTTAATCGAGAGAGTTAGATAAGGACACTAATCGGAGTAGCTTAGCATAAGTAAGAGTTAGATTAGAGAAGATCAACACTTCAAAATAATGAAGGAAAGTAGAGAAACATGATTGACAACATAATGAAGACTAGATTAATTAAGAGAGGATTACATTAATTACATGTGATTAGCACTAGCCTTCTAAGCATGGGCATTAAGCTCAAAGACTAGGCCATCAAGACCTCCTCTAGGGAGAGATTTCTCAAAAGGACCACTCAAGAATGACCTCTCATTAAGCATAGGGCTCTTTTATAGCTTTGGGCCTCAAACCCTTCAACTATGGGATAAAGTGAGCTCTCTAGCCTAGACTCATACAAATTTGGAACTCCTAAATGAGCCCAATCCCTATACAATGAAAAGTAAATATTGTGCACTATGGCACATCCACAGCTTGGTGCATAATTGGTGTAGCCGTTAGACGCTGCTAACATGTGGTTTTGGTGTTGGGTTGATGATAGCACATGGGTGGAAATTGAAGATGTTTTCACCCCTACTTCCTATGTAGGTGGAGTTAGATGAGTTGTGTAAAGGCTGGAGGTGTAGATAGGATGGTGAGAGTGGCTCCAAGTGGGAGCAAACAAGTTGACCGACGATGTTGCAAATCTTTTGGAAGGAGGTATGCTCCATATGAATGAGCACGCAAGAAGGAAAGTGGTGATGATCGTGGCCCTAGTGGGTGTGCAATAGAGGGTGTTGATTGCAAGGTACATGCAGGTTCAAGAAGAAGACGGGTACCAAGGGTAGCTGAATAGTGACATTTGGAAAAGGACAGGGTTATACATTTTAATATTTAGGCATCACAAATTTCATGGCACTATCATCAAGTGCATGGTCGTAGTCAAAGGTTGAGGTGCCGATTGGAAGTCAAGCCTGAATGACTATAGTACTTTTCCCTTTCGCAAATAGTGCTTCACCTTTTGGCTTTTGATTTGGGAATATGGAAAACACCAAGGGGTGGATCCCACCAGATAAGGTGCATGCTCTCTCTCTCTCTCTCTCTCTCTCTCTCTCTCTCTCTCTCTCTCTCTCTCTCTCTCTCTCTCTCTCTCTCTTAGAAACTGTGATTTGTGGGTTTAATCTCCATCAAATCCAAAGATTAACGAGTCTAGTCGGAAAGCTAAAAATTGGGAGATTCGGGACACAACTCAAATCTTATGCAAACTTTGCACTTAAGGGCTCTATTGAAATAACACAAGAAGCACTACATGCACACACAAACTACAAAGAAAAATGGACACTTCGAGAGGGAGATATAAGTGTGCAAAAATTAATGAAAATGGGCAAAAAATACAATGCACCTACACCCACATATGCACACACACAATTCCGTCAAGAAGGGAAGTGACTTGCTGGACTGACCATGAACTTGCCCAAACTTAACATATTGGACAATGACTAAAGTACTTATTATAAGAGAAAGATTAATTAGAGACAAAGTGTGTAACGCATGATGTCTAGCAGAGAAGGGGATAAGTATATAAGGATTGAGTAGAGTGATTAATAAATGTTAATCACATTCCAATTGATAGGTTAAGGTGGATTAGTTAGAGATCTATTCATGGATAATACATGTTATTAGTAGATCTAATGAGAGTAGGACAAGATTAAGGGAAAGAGACAGTGCTAACGCAAAGTACACTTGATTAATGCTTGGTACAAATTGTGTGTACAAGGTTGCTCTTAAGTAGATCCAAAGAGGTTTCCACACACGCAGAGACACATGGGTGACATTTGTAGATGCCTTACCTTACACATAGGCTATGATTAAGCTTGTCCACATCACTATCACATGGATTTGGCTTACATGGCTAACACATATGATTCCTTACATGGAGAGGGGTTTCACACAGATGAGGTGCTACAATGACCACACCCCAAAATTCTTCAACTGCACACTGTAATATTCTTGTTTCCACTTTGTTTGGTGCTTTACCACAACCTATTGTATTTCTTCCTCACATTGTAGTTCCTTTCTTTTAAATCCCTACTCATGAGCGTCAAATTGATGTGCTCCATCCATTGACCGTTGACCACTTGACACTCATCCAGTTTGAGAACAAAAATTTCTTTTCCATCTTCCTCCTCTAGGATGAGGTCCTAAAATTGGATCATTGCCTATTGAAGGGCCTCCACCTCCATGAACATGTTATTGAACTCGTTGTAATGGACTGACTTCATAAAGGATAGTGTCATTATGTCTTTGATGAACATGAAACCACCGAATATGGTCACAACATCTTGGTTCATTTATTTTCTTGCCATTTGGATGATGTATGGAGTTGGAATCACAGACCTCACGATACCCTTTCCACATAATGCTAAAGTGACCGAGCGGTATATGGCTCTATAGTCTCATTTATTGATACATACAAAATCACACACGTTGAGAATCTCCCTTAGAGTAACAAGGTGTTGTATCTCTTGCAATAAATGTGCTCATAAATATTTTTGCAGACTCTCATTAGACATACAAGATAATATCCCCTTCATGGAGAAGACGTTGTAGCAGCAGTGAATCTTGTACCTTGTCCTCTTCTCCATTGCACCCTAACATTGCTTTGGCACATTCATACCACATAACACTCACTTGGTGATCTACAAAAAAGGTAACATGATGCAATGACTTTGAATAAATAAATAATTGTTTACCTTGTTGCTAGACTCACCTTTTGCATCCCCTCTATCCTTGGACAAAAGTTCTATTATGTTGCACGTTCTCTACCTTGCATGAAAGCCAATGGGAAGATGCGTGAGGTGGTCCACACAATTGTGAAGGTTGAAAGTGGAGGATTGAATGTGAACGTAGTTTTTTACAACTTGATCAATTATGCTGCCACACTCTTGAAGTTTCCTTCTTTGCACAACCACCTCCTCCATGAGATCTGATTCTTTGAGTCATCCATTTGTTCTCCTCACTGAAAGAGGTTTGAAGTTGGTCAAATGCTCATTGCACTTCCTTTGTCCTTACAAGCTCTTCTAAGTAGAGGAAAAATGATCTTCTACAATAACCAAGTAGACCATTGAACACGTCATCTACAAACGATCTTCTACAATAACCGAGCAGACCATTGAACCCATCACTAACAAACCTCACAAAACCGATGATGCTAGTAACGGGTGGAGGAGCATCAAAGATTGGGTTGGGTGGATGGAGATTTCCCTATGTCCATAGGTCAATGGATTTGGCTCTAGTCAACCGAGCAGACCATTGAACCCATCACTGACAAACCTCACAAAACCAGTGATGCTAGTAACAAGTGGAGGCATCAAAGATTGGGTCGGGTGGATAGAGATTCCCCTATGTCCATAGGTCAATGGATTTGGCTATGGTCATTTGAAGCTAGCTCTTGTGAAATTTTAATATGCTTGTTTCATAAAATAGCATACTCTGCATTCAAATCTAGATGCAAATGGAACTTGGATGGCTTCTTGGTGATATTTGGTATGTTAGCTCATGTGTGTAGTTTGTATCCACTTGACTAGGACTATTGTGGCCACATATCTCTACCTATGAATCAGACCTTCTAGAGAACTTTGGTGTAGCTCTTCTACACATACAATGGACCAGCTTATCTTCATATGAGTCCATGACTTAATGGCTTCAATAATAGATATAATTTCAATAATTTAGGTAGCCTCCCTGAAATTTCTCCTACCTTTTAGATACTTTACAACAATCTTCTAAGTGTATATTGTAGAGTCATCCAACATGTATATCTGATGATGTAGAGGTTTATGATCATTTGTAATTATCTCAAATAACCATGCTAAGCAACCATGCTATCATACTACCATGCCAACATGCTTGACCATTTTCAAGTTAGTGTTGGACTTGAGACTCTGACACCTTCCCTCAAGTCCATAAGCATCTCTAATGAGAAGACATGAAATCTGAGAAGACCACAAAATGAAACAAGAAATGGAGAAATATTTTAAAAATCCATCGATAAAGTTAAAGGCTTTGTACACAAATTAATGAACCTTGCATGAAAAGCTTTTTCTTAGGGCTCAACTCCTTCCCTAACCAAAGCTCCATCATGCCAAGTGTTGATCTATACTTGAAAAAAATCTCCTTCTCTAGAGCTTCAATGAAGATATCAGCAACATTCCCCTTAAGGTAAGACTCTACTCCACTTTTAACCTTCTCCAATATGAAGTGCACTCTGATTTCAATAATGTGCTTGGTTCTTTGAGTCATCATCGGGTTCTTTTCTAAAGCTTTAGCTAAGGTGTTTTCACATGTGACGTGTGTAGATTGTCCACATCCATAGGAAACTAATTTGTGCAAGGATCTCTGCAACCAAATAGCTTCACAATCTGATGAGGTAAGGGCTTTATATTCAACTTTGCTTCTAGGAGCTCCATGAGATGGCTCCAATAACTACAAAGCAAGCATTGCCACAACTACTCTCTCTATCCACCAAATGAATCACTAAATCCATGTAGATTGAAATTATCTCCTTCATAAAAAAAAATCCCCAAAGAAGGAGTACCTTTCAATTACCTTAGTACCCTCTTGGATGCAATCTACTAAGAGACCTTTGGAGCTTGCATGTATTGAGAGTAGGTGCAAATACTAGTTGTTGATGTAGATCTTCACCCCCTTGATGAAGCTTGTAGCATTCTTAACTTGGTTCCTCTTGGTGTTCGTAAATTCAACTCTCAAAGCCACTTGCCTTAAGGTAATATTGTGTCCAAGACTTTTGAGGAGTCTACACATCCATTGAACGGCTGAGAATTTCATCTTTGGCTCTTTACTTCACCATGTGGATAGCAAACATAGCCTTCTTATCTTGTTTCTCTAACTCCTCTTGAGCGTAACCTTCGGCACTTGGTCTCTTCATAGAAACCATGTACCATAATTTTTGGAAGAAGAGTATAGACTCCATCTTCACCTTCCAAGTTGCATAGTTGTTTTGTTAGTAGCATGCAAATAGATACTTTCTAGCAGAAGATCAAGAGGCACATTCGTGACATCACCTTGTGATTTTTTCATTATTTTATGATATCAAGTGACGTTAGATTTTCCACACATGCCTATCATGCTTGCCCCCACAAGAATACACGTAATGAGCCTCCTAGAGCTACCTTGGTCAAAATTCAAGAAAAGAATGTTCATCACAAAGGATCTCCTCTATGTCATGCTTGGGGGAAGGTAAGAGAACATGATGCTTTCATTCTCTTTGACCCTGGTTCTACTCACAATTTCATATCCACAAAGTTGGCCACCAAGCTAGGCATCCAAGCCTATGAGATGGGAGATGTCCTACCTACCGATGGTGCTTTCAAGGGACAAGAAGGCTCAGTCACTCCCTTAATTGGGAAAGTGAGGCTCCATGTCCAAAGCTATGTGGACAAGGATAATTTCTTCATCTCTCCTCTCAAACACGAGGATGTAATCCTAGGGGCACCATGGTTTGACCACATGGCTACCAATGTTAAATTCCCTGAAAGACAAATCTACTTTAGGGTACAGGGAAAAAGATATGTACGTAGATGCTAAGGAGTTGGGTAGCACCATACCCATTGTACATAAGCAAGCTTTCAATAAGTCAATAAAGAGCTCTATTTCCATGTACATGATTTTTGTTAAAGATTCTCAAAATGAACCTATTGTTTTAGCAAAAGAAGATATAAACAATCAAATTAAGGAATTAGAGTTATCCAATTTTCTCAAGGGATTCCAAGATGTTTTTATTGACGACATCCCTTGTGAACTACCTCCCAAAACAAGGAGATGATGACAATGAAATTGAACTTCTTCCAGGAAGCTCACCGCCTAATAAACATCCTTATCGAGTTTCTCAACCTCAACAAGAGAAGATTATGCGCAAGTGCATGAGTTGGTTGAGAAGGGCATGGTTAGGCCTAGCTCATCTCCATTTTGTTGACTATAGAGCACTAAATAGGATCACTATCAAAAATAGGTTTCTCGTCTTACAGCTAAAAATACCTATTTGATAAACTACAGGGATCGACCTACTTCAGTAGGATTGACCTAAAAAGTTTCTATCATCAAATAAGGATAGTTGATCAAGACATTGTAAAGACCGTTTGATGGAGAAGCTATTCAAGCCTTACCGAAACTTTATTGGGGTGCTCTTTAATTATATAATCATCTACTATAATTCATTAGACAAACACAAGCAACACATGCAGGTAATATTTCAACTTATACAAGAGAATAAACATTATATTAATCAAAAGAAAAGTGAGTTTTTCTTACAAGAGATTCAATATTTAGGTCACATTATCTCTCAAGATGGTATCCAAATGGATCCATGAAAATTAGAGGTCATAAAAGGATGGCCTAATCCAAGGAATCTGCATCAACTAAAAAGCTTTATTGGTATGTGTGCATACTATAGACGCTTCATAGAAAAGTTCTCCTCACAAATTGCATGACCATTACATGACCTAACAAAGATTTTACTTTAGGTATAAATGCTCCACCAAGGAGAACAATTCTTTCAAAAAGCTTATCTCTCAACTTGTGCTTACACTACCAGATCACTCAAAGCCATTTGAGGTCCAACGCGACGCCTGTGGTGATTGCCTTGGAGCTGTTTTGCTTCAAGAAGGGCACGCAATAGACTATGAAAGTTGAAGGCTTGACCCTGTTGAGCAAGCTCTAGGGATATATGAGAAGGAACTCTTAGCAGTTCTATATGCTCTCGACTCGTGGAAGCACTATTTATTGGGGATTCCTTTCATTCTGCAAACGGATCACCAAAGCCTTAAGTACTTCATGACGCAGACTAAGCTCTCCGACAAAGAAATGACGTGGGAAAATTTTCTTTCACAATTTCATTTGCATATTGCTCACATTGCTGGCAAGCATAAGCTAGTTTACTTACCCACTTTGCTGACACCATAGGTAGTTGTAACCATCATAAATGGTACTTCCTATTCCAATTATGCTATGTATGCTAGTTAATAGATTTTGTATGCCAGCTAGCAGAGTCTGTATGCCAGTTACATGCTATTAAGCTTACATTCTATTGTGTATGCTACTTAGCATACTTAGTTCTAATAATAAGCATACATGGTACTATGTATGCTACTTAGCATGCCCAATTATGCTTGTTAGCATACATGGTAATATACAAGACCAATTATGCTAGCTAGCATACATGGTACTTTGTATGCTAGCTAGCATACCCAGTTATGCTGTCATACAAAATGATTTTGTGTATGCTAGTTAGCATACATACTAATTACGATGTTTATGCTAGTTAACAGTTTCTGTATTCTAGCTAGCACAATCTATATGCTAGTTAGCATAGGGATATGGTGGCTAGCATATTGTGTTTAGTTAGTATGCTATTGTGTATACCCACTTATGCTATTTAGCATACCTACTTATGTTGGCTACCATATCCACTATGCTAACTAGTATACACAATAGCATACTAACTAAACACAATATGCTAGCCACCATATCCCTACCACAAAGCCAAAAATAATCCATGCATTTCTCCACATAATGAGTGGCAAGCTAAGTAAAACTTTGTGTGTGTGTGTGTTAATGTGTGTGTGTGTGTGTGTGTGTGTGTGTGTGTGTGTGTGTGTGTGTGTGTGTGTGTGTGTGTGTGAGAGAGAGAGAGAGAGAGAGAAAGAGAGAGAGAGAGAGAGAGAGAAGAAGAAGAGAGTTTTAACGTCGTAGGAAACTATCCCAAGAGACCTTAAAGATCTAGCGGATGAGGAGAGTTGAACTCAAGACCTGTTATTCAAGAGGGAAACGGCATAAGCAATCTACCACACTTGGGTAGATTGGTTATGCTATTTCCCTCTTGAATATAAGAGAGAGAGAGAGAGAGAGAGAGAGAGAGAGAGAGAGAGAGAGAGAGAGAGAAAGTCATCAATCTTTGTCTCAGCCATCACTTTTTTTTTTTGTCATCTCTCACACTGAATCTTCGAAATAATTGTGAACATTCATCAGGAACAAGAAGTGCAATTTTATTCATCATGTGTGTTGTTGGTAAGATGGAACTCCTTATTTCTGACAAAGATCTTCATAGTTTCCCATGCCGACAGCAGTGCTCGCCGATGGAAGATGATGTAGATGAGCAAAGTAGATATTTGGCGTAGTGGTTTAATCAAGCTAAGAAGCTATCCAACCCAAATCAGCCGGTGGAAGCATGTTTATCCACACAAATTAAAGGGGTTTATCGTCTACTGTATCAAGAAATGCATAAATCATTCCGCCAAACAAGTGTGCTATATGCAAAAACTATCTTGACTCTAAAATCCAATAACTTTCCAACTTGCCTTCAGTTACTAGTCTCTGCAAAGACACCATGATACATCAATACTTGTCACATTAGCAATTCGAGCTTTCAAGAACTCTCTCTCTCTCTCTCTCTCTCTCTCTCTCTCTCTCTCTCTCTCTCTCTCTCTCTCTCTGCGCTCAAAAGATTCATAGAAGCAGAAGATAGAGCTCAAGATGCATGGAAGACATCAACAAGGGGTTTGGAAGATGGAATCCAACGTACTTGCTTCATGGTGCATGAATAAACTTCCCTATACCACCAATGTATGATGGCGTGGAAAAAAACCCAACGGTCACACTTGTGTGTGTGTGTGTGTGTGTGTGTGTGTGTGTGTGTGTGTGTGTGTGTGTGTGTGTGTGTGTGTGTGTGTGTGTGTGATGAAACTCGCTATGCCCGTCGACTTCTGTAATCTAAAGTGAATGCAATTCTCTTGCTTCCTGATGCGCAAACGATGGAGGTGGAATTTATTGAAAATGAATTGCACTTGGGATTGATTGTTCTTGGCGGATGGCGTTCCCCTCGTTGGGACGAACTCATTGTGGAATTTTTCACCTCCTTCTAGGAGCCTGAGCCCTTGAAAGAGCCTTTGCTCTATATGATGAATGTTGCATGGCATAAGCAAAATTTGCCATTGTCTTGGAAAGAAAGCTTGTTGAAATTATTGCCCAAGCAGGCACTTTGCGAGCATTTTTCTCACTGGCAGCCGATTACCCTCATGCCGGTCGTATACAAAATTTTGGCTAAGATGATTGTGCATCGCATCAAGGAGTCACTTCTTGCAGGTATCCATCCTGCTCAATATGGATTCATCCCTCGTCGCCAGATCATGGATAATTTGGCAAATGTTTTGATTGGAATGGAATATGCCAAATATACCCAGCAAGATGTACTCATGATGCAGGTGGACATTGAAAAGGCCTTTGATACATTACAGTGGGATTTCATTGCTGATACAATGTGAGCCCTTGGATTTGCTTAGCCAATGTTGTATATTTATTGAATGCTCATGGTTTGTCATTTGGCCTTCTTGATGGTGACCTGACTGATCTTGGCCACTTGAGTGCTCTATCCCCTCAGCGCTTTATTGTATGCCATTTCCACCCACCCCTTGTTGTTGCATCTAGATCACTTGACTTCCGTTGGCCGTCTTCATGGATTGCAATTACCCTCTGGGAATGACTTTATTGGCCATGCTTATGCTCGTGACTCATTATTCATGCCTCGTAATAACCAGGATTATATGCGTGAGATTATGCAAGCTTTGGATACATTTGGGCTTGCGGCTGGCCTTAAGGTCAACTTCAGAAAATCCAAACTACTGCCTCTTCATGCATGCGACTTGCATCATCTTTTGTGGCCTGAAGAGATAATTGATTCGCATGTGATTGTCAGACACTTGGGGTATCCTATTGGGTGGAATGTCACCAATACCCAGCAAGTGGATTGGGTTATGCAACGCCTACATTTAAAATTGCACTATTGGAAATTGTCCACTTGGACGTTACATGTTCGGCTCTGTATTGTTCAGAGCGTAATGATGGCATATAGTTCTATTTGCCATTATTACATTGGCCTCCTCTTTGCCTTGCATCGCTTATGTCTGAGATTTTTTCTCATTTCTGGTGCATTGATTCCCGAAAGAAAGGCCTTCGTTTGTTATCTATAGAGAAACTTCGCACTCCGAAGCACCTTGGGGGGCTTAATATTATGGATCTTCGCAGCCTTCATTTGTTATCTATGGAGAAACTTTGCACCCTAAAGCGCTTTGGGAGGCTTAATATTTTGGATCTTCGCCGCCATGCTCTAGCGAGGAAGGCCATGTTGTTACCTACTCTTGATCAACAGTTTCAGCCATGGAAAATCATGATTGCGTCCCTGTGTCAGTCGGTCATTGGCAGACCTTCCTTTGGGAGATTGTATTTGGCAAGATGGATGGTCGTATTCCTGGTTGCTTGGTTACTTCTGCTTTAGTCATTGCTTGGAAAGTGGTGACAGCTCATCTTTCATGGCATGGCAGACAACAACCAGCTGGGAATTCTATATGCTTGGAAAGCATTCGCTGGAGTCGGGCATTCTCATTTTCTCTTGTTGACCGTTCGCCACATCAAGCATACTTTCTCTCTTGTCGAGGAATATGTACGGTGGATGATGTGGTTGACACGTATGGGAATATGCTTTCTTTCTCTCGAGTGGCTGAAGGCTTTTTCTTGGGTGTGCATTATCGCCAGATTTGGAAAGAACTTCAATTAATGATGGCTGCTTTCTTGCTTTTTCCGCCATTGGCCGATGGAAACCGTATGATAGATTGGACTTTAAGGGAAAAATCTTTTGATGCCATTTCTGCCAGCAACATTTATGCCTCTCTTCCGCGTGATTCTTGGATGGCTGATCATTGTAATGCGCTATGGTCGTTGCATAAATCTGATTTATGGTGGAGAAAGGCTCTTACTGCAATTTGGAAGAACCATTTGCCTCTGAAAGAACGTCTGTTTCTATGGCGCTGCTTGTTGGGAGTTATCCCTGTTGGAACTTTCCTTGGTGCGCGTCACATCGGCTATTCTTGCTGTATCAGATGTTCAACTTGTAAAGTGATTGTTATGCACCTGCTTTGGGATTGTCAAGTCACCACGGCCTTCCTTGCCTGCATATCATCATGTATGCGCCTTCAATTTCCCTCAGCGACTTTCCACAAATGGTTTTGGACTTTTGGCGTCCTCTCGACTTCCCTTCAACAATTTGCAACCTTCTTTGGGTCAAATTCTGGTCATTATGGTCTTTGTGGCACAAACGCAATCTTCGCATGTTCCATGAGCAAGAGGCGGATCTCTTCCCTTTTTTCAAGACATCACTTAGGCAATCCTTACATTTTGCCCTTGATGTTGGGGACATATCCCCCGATATCCTATAGCTATCCTATGTTTGCTTCTAGCCGCCGGAACACTTCTGTGTTCTTTCCTTTTGTATCTATCTTCCCGATGGGTTTTCCTCACTCTGAGATTTCCCATTTGTAAATAAATCAAATCAGATTAACAAAAAAATGTGTGTGTGTGTGTGTGTGTGTGTGTGTGTGTGTGTGTGTGTGGGGAGGGGGGGGGCAGGGGGGTTTTACATTTTGGGCTTATTGGACTCCATGACATCATCGCATTTGTTGCATGTTCTCTCAAGCTGATGGATATCCTTTTCAGTTTTTCAAGATTTCCCTTTAGCAATATTTGTGTTCTGCCTGGGAGGTTGATGACATCACTTCAAACATGCATCAGCTTTCCTATGAATGCTTCCTGCTTTTGCTGATGAACACTTATGTGTTCTTGCTTTTGTATATGATCTTTTCTATGGGTTTTCCTCGCCTTGAGGTTTCCCACTCGTAAATTAATCCCAAAGATTTACGAGAAAAAAAGCGTGTGTGTGTGTGTGTGTGTGTGTGTGTGTGTGTGAGAGAGAGAGAGAGAGAGAGAGAGAGAGAGAGAGAGAGAGAGATGTGGTAGGAACAATCCCAAGTCCTCAAAAATCTATCGGGCAAGCCTAAGGAAATTGAGATACAAGAGATGTATATTTAGGGAGACATTTTTTTACTGTCCTTGATGGTCAATGACACATGGGACCAAATGACAAGTGGCATGCTTTATGTTGAGTTGATCGATGGTTTAGATGCTCGAGGATTGTGGATATGAGTATAATAATTGAGGGTCAACTACGAGGTTGGGAGAGAAAGGTATGATGGAAATGATCCAGGCCAATAATTCAAGGGAAGCATCTTGAATGTGATCAAAAGCTAGCATTAAGGTAGGTCAAGATGCTTGTGAAAGGAAGTGGGAGCTAAGCTGGATCGTCCGCTATGGTGTGCAAACAAGAGGGTAGGCCCAAGCATGTATGGATGATTGTAGTCTCCTCTCTTAGAGAAGACCATGCTTTTGTGATTGGGGGCAATGCGTTTGGTGTAATGCATCACACACACACACACACACACACACTATGCACATTAAGCTTACATGCACTCACTACTAGCATGTCCTGGACCTGTCACTCCATGTTGAGTCTAGCCATGGGTATTCCCTTCTTCATAAGGCTTCCTTTGTTTCTTTTCTGTTACAACTTTGAAAAGGAAATGATACAATTTGAGCCACTATTTTTTCAGGACATGCAAAGTGTTTAGTACAGAACTAGTGTCAAAGTATCTGCAATACTTCCTTTGATTACATCTGCACCAACTGACCTAGATTGTTACTTCTCTAAGTAGAGAACCTCTAAAACTTAAGGGCTCCATCAGAAATACATTCAACAAGAGAGAGCTAATACAATCAAACACTTCGAAATGGAGAGCATCAACTGTTGCACCATCTAACCTTTCAACACGGTGACAAAAAACTGTTGCGCCGCCTCAACTTTCAACACAAGAGCAGGGCAGAAAGGTTGCCAGGGGAACAAAGTTGGGATCCATAATCAGCATCTTGGTGACACTTTGATCGATCTGCCCCTTCTCTAGGATTTTTTCTTTGTCAATCTGATATGCCTCCTGCTAGGATTTGCTCTAGATAAATTTTTATCTGACAAGGCAAACTTAGCATTTGCTCAGATAACTTTCAGGCCATGTCGCATCTTTCAGCCAGAATCGCACTGGACCCAACCACTGGGAGGAGAATTAGACTTCAATCAACTACCTCTTCCCTGCTACCTTCATGACCTTCTGACCAGTCCTACTACCCTTCTGGGAGTCTGGCTTTGAAACACCTACCCTGACAAGAGGCCCCTTCTTTCCTTTTGATACCACATGCCTGGTTCCTCTAGCATAAGGGTTCACAGTCACAGACGCTGGCCTCGTGCGGGAAGGATTTTTTGAAGATTTCCCTCCCAAAGACGCTACCTGCCTTTTTGCCCTTCCTTTCTCTGCCGTTTTTTTTTTTACAGGCTGCTTTCTCACCTCTGGTGTATCTTTTCTGAGTAAAGAGACACCCTCTAAAGTCTCCCCTTTATGAATTGCCTCCTCAATCAGCTCTGCAAGAGCTAAGCTTTTCTTGCTTACCAGGCTGGTGATTTTACCTACAAAATGTTGTACATGCAAATCTCATTTTTGAATTCAAAAGGCAAAGCCATCACCATGGAAGATGTGGCAAACACAGAGGAGAGACCCACCTTTGGCACCCATCCTTGCTGTTCGACCTGTTCGATGGAGGTAATCAATCTGCAAAACCGAGCCATTACAAGGAACCCTCAACAACATCCTAATGCAAATAAAAATCAACAAGACCTCCTCTGAAGCGAGCCTGGCACAAACTGGTCAATCTTACAAGAGGTGCATCACAAATCGGGACATATGCCATCGAGCATGTTGAGCTTCATACAACTAACAGAGGCCTAAAGAGATTGCATGCAATGCTTGTCCCATGGACAACATTCTGGAAACTTGAAAGGGTGCAGAAAACCTTTCAGGCTTTAAAATAAAAAATTAACCTAAATGCTGCCGGTATGCTTGAAGAAGGAGATGATTCTTAACAGGCCAAGTTGGGGAAGTTTGGAACATGAGCAGACCTTGACACAAACAACCACTATTTGAAGTCAATTGATCGTGCTTTTGGTTTACCAGATTTTTTTTCCTATAGAGGGAAGGGACTGCACTACGGTGAGTCTCATGCAAAATAGGGCACTATTTGAAGTCATTTGATCGTACTTTTGGTTTAGTGTACCAGATTTTTTTTCCTTAAGAGGGAAGGGACTGCACTGCAGTAAGTGTCACGCAAAATAGGGCACAAATATAGAAAACGCAGAGTATGCGCACTATCTATTAAGCAGAACGTAAAGATGCTTACAGAATTTAAAGGAAAGTCAAACATGATCACATGATCCACAACCAGATCTAATCCACGAGCAGCTAAATCTGTGCAAACCAAGGCTGGGCACTTCTCTTCAGTTCTGAATTTGTTCAAAACTTCTACCCTGCAAGAGCCATGCTAATATAAATGAAAGAGCAAGCTCAACATCCACGGAAAGAAGTTCAAATCTCAGCACTCTTATGCACCCTTTTAATGAGCTTAACATTAACTGCGTACTATTTAACTATTGTGAAAGTTGTAAACATTGACATTATCTAATACATCTGTATTTCTTGATGGAACAAGACCCCAATTGTCTGAACCCAGAAGGTTACCACTGCATTTCAAGTATGCACAGGCTTTTCACAACATGAATTCGATGCCTGATTTGCAGCTGTAGTCACATGTCTGCGCTGTTATAGTTTTGTCATATTAAAGGTATAAAAAAACTCAAAACACAAAAGGTGTGAAATAAGGACTACACAAGGAGGCAATTAGGCCAAGGATTCCACTCACCCCGGACCCATGAACAGGGAGCGAACAAAAAATTCCAGGAAGGGCCCACATAGAACTGACATGGAAGGGGAAGGCAATCAGGAGGTAGTCAACCAACTTTCCCAGCTCTCTGCTTTATCATCCTCTGCATAGTCACTGGAAGCTTTTGGCATAGTTCTCTTCTTGATAGCAGGAGGTGATTAGTCAAAACAATCTTTTGACAACTAAGTTCCTTCAAGCTCTGACAGACCCACATTTTACACCCCCATAAACTTACCTCTGCATTCCTTCACGATTAGGGATAACAGTTCATTAGTCCACTAACATATGATGAGTCAGACTCTGGGTCAGAAATTTTAATTTCAATGACAATGAAATCATCCACTTACACAAAGGCTATTGGATAAATTGGCCAGTACTGCCTCATCACACAATGGTCACCAAGCTGAGAGAGCTGTAATCAACTTCTGCTACTGCAAAAGAGGTGACAGTGCACTACAATTTCTGCAGAAAAAATTGTGGACACAGGAACTCAGCACACCAGTAGAAAAAAAGCTTGGTGGCCCTGGACAATCAATGTCAACACCCTATGGCTGTTTGTTTATTTCTTTGGCAACTGTATACGAAGTGCAGGCACCCGTGTGCACTGTCACTCACTTGTATTTATCTGTAAGTGCTACCATGTTCATCTGAAACTGAGAGCGAAATTTCCGACACCACATAAAGTCTTCTTCTTTAAAACTTGACTATTGAGCCAAAGAGAAAATTTCTTGCACATTTTTCCTTGCCTTCATCACATTCACAACAAAGGATAATGCTTTTGCTTCTGAGAACAAGAAAAATATCGACCTCTGATACCTCTAAAAAGAGGGTTAAATCCTAGATATGCATACTTTATGTACACCTTTCCTAACCATATGTAAATTCTAGTATTGAGGCCCCAATTCACTCTGCCATGGTGTTAAATATCACCACCTAGAACTTGTCAAGGTTCACACTGCACAAACAAATCTCTATTCTGTGCATAGCAACAACGGTATCCAAGTGCTTAGTGCCCAATAACTATGCACCCTCCATCTCCCTCTAAAAACTACTGTTCCAGCGATTTTGAAGGCTAGTGCTCCAGCTCTTAAGAAGCCTTTGCATGTAGCTCTATTAAATATGTGTGCCAACAAAGATGCCGATGTATCTAGGGTGTGACATAAATCGTTCATCCATCACACATTGCTCCTCAGATTGCGAGGCAATGATGGTTTGAATCTGCTAATGGCAAAGAAGTTGTAAGCATGGTCCTCTTGGTCGAGGACATCTAGCACGGTGAATGGCAATGGCATTGTCTAATTTCAGTCTTCTAGAGAGGCGTTTACCACAGGGTGAAGGGAAAGTGGAGGCTGTTGATGGAGCAGGCACTCCATTAGAAGAGCTTCAGGGGAACAGAACCCATCTCTGCCCCAAAAATCTCATGTGGTACTAATTACTTGCATCGAATCATAATTGCAATCATCAGCGCAAGCAGACTCTCCAAAAGCTGCCATGCGAGCACACACCCCCCCCCACCCCCCCCCCAAAAAAAAAAATGGCAAGTTCTCGGTGGCTTCTAACATTCTTTCCGTAATTCGTCAACATGATACTATAGCAGTGCAGCAGTTCCTTCTGTTCTTAATCATTGTCACATTTTGTGAAAAACAAAGATCCTTTACCATAGTGAAAATAACAAGAAGTTATTTAGCAGGTCAAAAAGCGAACCTTTCCTCAGCTGGAACAGCCCCATGATAATTGACAGTTGTAACACCATTTTCGTTCAGATAGTGGTCAACTGCACGGCATGAATTCAATGTATTACAAAAGACCATGACCCTTTCATTTTTGGCAAGGCTGGGCTCTAGAACCTGCAACAGAAACAATTAAATCAAATGCATTAACGTGTCGATTCCCAAAACCATCTCCTCTCTCCACGCGTGCATATATTTACTCGATTAACCTTGACTGCATAAGGGTGAGCTTATGCAGGCTCAGCCAATAAATAACCAAATGAGGTGTTGTGGAAAGTGTAACAAACAGGGTGATGTCAATTTGACATTCTTGAGATGCTGGACATAAAACATACATGAAGAAATCGTGTACATCAAACACATGAACACCTTAAGAGGTGGTGGAAGGGACTAACAAAGCATACATTCTTACACTGATGAGCATAAGAAAGTTCAGAAAAGTTGTGGCCAACCTGAAGAAGAGATTCTAACTTGTTTTCAGTACCAGCCAGTTTGATAAATCCATGCCGAGCAGTAGAGACTTTCTTGTGCAGAGTGGAAGTTTGAATATGCTTAATGCCTGGAAACTCATCATCTAGCAATGTCTGCACAGCCTGTAGCATCCACCATACCCAGAAGCTTCAGATCAGACATAAACAATTTACTTGACTATTTATACCAACTTTGAAACCGGCCCGTAGGGCGGTAGACTTTGGCTTTCACCCAAAACTTTACTTTAGACCCTGTAACTGGAATTGACACTTCAAACACACACGGCTTGGAAGCTAGAGCGGTCCAAGCAAATGCCAACAACCTGTTGGCCCCAAAGACTGGCACCCCTTACGGTATTTCTTTATTCTTATCAAAAAGCAAATAAAAAACTGCGATTTTCCTACGAGCTGTGTTTCAGCCCTGTTTATGCCCGATTTCGACAACATGACTGTATTAGGAAACCTCACAGGTAAAATCCCCATGCAATGGATGACTTTCCCGGCGGTGCATACAGACACTTTACAAAACCTGGCGAGAATCTGCAGCACGCTGAATTCTCTGTTTTCTGCCCTGAAATTGCGCCAAATCACCTTTTCAACGATCCCCTCGCTTTCCCTGACCTCCTGGGGGTATTAGAGACCGATTAGGGCCGAAACCTTAAACCTGCAAGTTTACACATCAGGTTGTAATTTCCTGTTTTGGGCTCCGTCTGCAAGCCAAACGCATCCGTAGCGAGCCCTTGTGAAAGGCCAGAGGGAGGATAGACATGCTCATAGCCACCCAACCTGCTTTTATATATGCCGCTGGCCCTTTGGCTCTTAGCTACATATAGCCCCTGTACCACATGTGTATCCGGAATTGACCCTTGGCCTTGGCCCATCCTACCTTAGGCCTGACATTACTCCCCTCTTGGAGAATGTGCCTTTCGTCCTCGAAAACAAGAGGTGGTGATACACTAATGTTTTCCACAGTGGCATCCTTTCTGGATTCAACTGATTGCTTGATTGGAACACGGTTCAGTAGGAGGTCCAATGAAACCAAGACGAACATCTTAATTTTTCACATTGTTGTCCATTTACAACCATCTTATGTTACCGGCTCCTATCCAACATAGTGTGTAGACTCCATTTAGAACGCACATGAGCATGCTAAACGAGTTATCACAATAAAGATGTACCCGAAAGAGTACCTCTTTCACTTTCCATGAAAGCAACGGGCTGACGTAACTTATCAGCAAAATATAAGTCCTTGACTTGTTCTCAATTTTCAGTAGAAAACAACCCCACCATAACTAGTGTTCAAGGTTAAGAACCTGAATTATGCATGAAGAGACTAAACCTAGTCACAAACATGCTTTAACTTATGGTAAGCAAACTCCAAATAGAGCAATAAATGTGTACTAACTGGATTGTTTGGTGCTAATGTACACACTTTGCATATCCTTTAGCACAAGATTACACTTTGAATCTGCCTATCCTCTTTGGATACTGACAGTATTGAGGTATGTTTCCCCACGATTTATCGACAATCTTCCCAAATGACTGGTAAACAGGGATCACAATGTCGTACAACATTGTTGAGGAATCAACAATGTCCGGAATAACCATCTTGGTTAACTTGAAAGATCCACAAGCACCCAAACTGAGCCATGACCTCTATGGGTAATTGGTAGATCCAAAGTAATCTCATAGAGATATTGCATATAGAGTGCAAAATGCTTCATAGCACTAATGTGATGGATATGCATGTCGCTCCAAATGAGCCTTTGCTAAACACTAAGGCCCATAACACCTAGTGTACATGCATTTAGCAAAAAACACATCCGTATCTGTATATACATGATCATTCTTGCCAATACGGATGGCGAATGTGATGCTCCTAGCACATATTAAAAAAGAATGTAAATAGTTATGACAAGAAACTAAATACTTGCTACGGCGATCATTTGCAAGCCTTGCTAAAACGTTTGAACCATAATAAAAGGGGAAACATTAATCACTTCTAGGTACAAACAATGAAACCTTTTCATTAACAACTCATAGCCTTTCTATATGCATAAACAACCATCCATTAATGTTGTTTAGCAGCACTTGTACGTTTAACAAGTCATTCTGAGTATCCGACAATTTCTGGCCACTGGAACTGTTCCTGATACGACGTGCTGAAAACGGTCGTATAAACGGATTTGATCGGCACTTAGGGACTTTGTCGTGACACATAATTGAAATAGTGGGCGCGAGTGTCAGTTCCAAAGACTCATATGTCTCATGTAAGGGTGTTTGAAAAAAGAACATCCTTCAAGTATGATATGTACTTGTGCGTGGAGATAACTGCAAACACTCTACGACAGGAGTGAGAGGACCCTCATTAGCCTTGCTCCACAATGGCTAAACCGAAATCCTTGAGTTCCTAGACCATGTTGTATCCCATGTGACATCATGTGCCAAATAAACCCTACAAGTGGGTCTATAACTGCATAATGCAGAAACTTATTTTGAACACTACAGCCCAAATTTCTTGGCTCTTACCTGACCTTGTCATCTCGCTTCACTTATTCGTAGCAAAAGGCCAAATTTCCCGCCGGCAAAGGCCTAGGAACACTAATTGAAAATTAGTGAAATGCAAGTAGTATTGCACATGTAACCTTGGGTGTTGCCCTTGCAATCCAAACCCCTTGGTTAATATCAACATTGTCAAAACCCTTGGTTAAAACTTGGCAGGCTGCTGAACTAGCAGCCGGCCCTTGGCCCATGTCCGTAACCCCCCTTGGGTTTGCCCGTGGCATTACATTACTTTTGAAATTGAAACTTGTCCACTACCCCTTGGTAGTTTGTGGGCTTCTTTCCTTGACCCCAAAATTGTACTCATATAGGTACTCTTAGTGCTAATAGGAGCTCCACTGAAATTGGAGTCATATTCACAACTAGATCTTTTTCACACCCAAAAATCCATAATCTTGGGTTTTTGTGAACATTCGTGTTGTCGGAAATGTTGGCTTCATCTATACACCTTGGTAGAGATAAGTCCTTAAGAGTTTAAGACGTTCAAAAACTCAACTTGACTTTCACACTTTAAGTGTGTAGTGCTAAAATAATGCTCGAAAAATCACTATTGGCAAGACTCTTGCTTGTCCATTATAATCAATGGGTACGCAACTTAATAGAATTGTTTGATCTCTGATGGATTACAAACAGATGGCTCTTAGTCATTCCAATATGGCAATAGATGGCTCTGAGCCCTTTTTGTTACCGTATTGACATAGAAAGATTTCAAAAAAATCATGCGTAGTTTCACCTTTTCCGCATAGAAGTTAGAGAGAGAGAGAGAGAGAGAGAGAGAGAGAGATGATGATGATGTTGTATTATCGTCCGCGGGGGGCCAAAATGACCCATGGGACCCATAAGAGTTACAAGCGGTCTCCCCTCCTCTAGGCGAGAGAGGGGGTGTCATGGGTGTCTTGTAGTAGTAGTGTGTGGAGCTCGAGTATTCGGGCAAAGTACATGCCTAGAATGGTTGGAGAGGGTTGCGTGCGGCTAAGGAGGTCCTCTAAAGTGGTGCATCCTTGTATGAGGGGTCCAAAATCCCCTCGTATATGCGCGTAGGCATGACATTCTAATGCTACATGTTCTTCGGTTTCTGGTTTCCCCATATCACAATTATGACATAACCTCTTCTTCTCATCAATGTGTTGCCACCCTCTTGTTTCAATTCTTAGCATGTGCGATCTCGTACGCATTTGTGTAATGGCTCTCCGTGCTCGCCACGGCATGGGTGTTCGGATATGGGTTTGCGCCAGGGGAAGTGAGACCTTGTAATTCTCTCAATATTGCGGGTTGATATACCTGCAATAGTATACAAATTTGGACTTGTACCTGGCTGCTTTCCACTTCTCATGTAGCGCATCAAGGATGTCTATATCAAAATTCAGCAAAGCATCAGCTTCTCCCCCCTTGGGTATCTGCATAGTTATGTATTTGTCCACCTTCCACTTCGCAAACCATCTCTTGATATCCTGTACCCAGCTTGATGCAACGATTTTGCTTTTGTATGTTTTTTGAAGTAGACACCCCTCTTTCCATGCGATGTGTGGGAGACGGTGTGTGGGCATAGATTGTATCTTGAGAAGATATTTCGATCGGTTTCCTGCCTGTTTCTAGTAGTAGCACCGAGTATGGAGTGGTGTTTTTTATCCCCATATGTCTACATAAAAACCGTTTTTGTATCTTCTCAATGTCATTCCATGTGTGAGCTGAAATACTTCCTCCCCATACCTCAACTCCGAAGAGTACGGTTTGCACAACACATGTGTCAAAAATGATGGACTTGAGCTCCCATCTTTGCGTAGTACTTTGATGGCACATGTTTTCAAATTGGTAGTATTTCGCCTTCCCCGCATCTATCCTTTTTTGTGCGTGCTTCCCCCATGCATGGTTGGAAGGTATATCAATGCCAAGGTATTTAAACCTGTCCACGACCTCAAGTTCGCGTCCGTTGTACATGATAATGGGCTGATTCCCTGTGTGATGTGTCTTGATGACCATGACTTTGGTTTTTGTGACATTGACGGCGAGTCCACTAGTCTTGCAAAAGTCGGACACTGCATTCATCATTTTCTGTAGTGTATTTGCATGATGCGAGAGTAGGACAACATCGTCTACGTATATGAGAAGTAAGAGGATGACGGTTCCAATCTGTGGCATGTCTACCTCCTCTTTCATGCATTGTGTTATAACCTCTTCTAGTTGGTCTATGCATAGCCCAAAGAGTGTTGGCGAGAGTGGGCAGCCCTGTTTAACCCCCATGTTACTCATGAATTCTCGAGAGTACCCTTCTTGGGTCTTGATTTTACATCTAACCTCGCGGTACATATGTGCCACTGCTCTACGAAGGTAGGTAGGTACCCCGAGCCTTTTCATTCGAGCCCATAGATTAGCTCTCGGAATTGTGTCAAAAGCTTTCTAGAAATCTACGAAGCAACAATACATTGTTTGGCCCTTTAGCCTACATTTCTCTGTTATGACTCTGAGAGTAATGAGGTGGTCAATAGTGCTATGCTTAGGTCTAAAGCCAGCCTGCCCTATCGCTCGCTTGTTGTTGTTTTCAGCCCACTTGCTCATTTCCTGTTCCACCATACTTCCAAGCAATTTGTTCATGCATGCCCCAATCATGATCATGCGGTAGTTTGATGGCTGATTTCTGTCCCCACCTTTGTACAAAGCTTTTATCCAATTTTCTTGCCAATGACGAGGTATACCATGTGCGACCGCTTGGTTGAGTAAGACATGTAGCCATTTTTGCATCGTCGGGCCTGCCCATTTAAGCATCTCCGAACATATATGTAACGTATCCGGTGCTTTCCCACTGCCCATCTTTTTGAGACTTTTTGCAATGATCTCCGCATCAAAGGTTTGCGCTAAAATGCATCCCTCTACTTCACCCATGTGGGTTGCATTTTCTTTCATGTAGAGTGACTCCACATACATTTGAAGCTCTTCTTGGTCGAAATTCCCCATCACATCCGTACGCTTGCCTTTGATACTTTTCCATGCTCTCTTCGGATTTGTTTTGAACATATATGCATCTTGTTGTTCCTTATGTGTTTCATAAAGGCGTCTTTTTTTCCGCCTCATGAGGGTGTATGCTTTAGTTGCTTCTACCCATTCCGCACTCATTACATTCCTTGATTTAAGGCGTTTTTTGGCCTCCTTGCATTCGTCATCGAACCAGATGTTGTGTGGAAGTCCTTTAATGTGTCCCTTACCTCTTGATTTGGTCATTGTGATTTTTGTTGCTTCACATAATGCATCCCGAAAGATCTTCCAGCCTGTTTCTATGTCATATGTGATGTCTCAACATTCAAGCAGGGTGTCAAGCATTCGAGTATAGGTGCTTCTCTTTTTGTAATCCATTACATATGAACTACTTGGCGCGCGTTTCTTTTGCGACCGTGTCTCTGTTGACGCAAGTAGGCGTACATGTATGGGTATATGGTCTGAGTTGGGGGATATACTCCCAATCTCGAATGTGTCTATTATGTCCAAAGCATCATGCGCTACCAATGCATAGTCAATGGTGCTAGCCCCTTTGTTAGATGTATAGCATGTAAAATGGCTTGTACCCTCAAAACGGCGAGTGCCATTTAAAACTAGCATGATCATAGCGTGCATCATACTAAGCATGGTTAGTCCTTGGGCATTGACTGTTTCATCACTGGATCTTCTATCCCATGCAGGGTCTAAGGCTATGTGTCCATCTTTGTCAAATGGTTGTAGCCCATGATCCCATATCTCTGTTTGAGTGTGAGCAATCCTTGCATTCATGTCTCCCATGTCCATACATAGGTCCTGGAAAGGATCCGTTTTGTCCAAACCATGCATGTCATAAAAAGTGGACTCTCTGTGTGGAATATAGCATCCGGCGATGTATATAGGCTTGGCTTGAGTATGCACCTTTGCCCAGATGTACCTTCTATGTGTATCCACTTTACATACATCAATGATGTCGCGTAGTTATTCCTTGTACATAAGTGCTATCCTATCCCTCCTTGCCCTCGTATTCTCATACTGGGCAGCCATAGAGAATGTGTCACATACCCTTCAATGCATGGTATACGGCGTGCATCATGTTCCCATGTTTCTAGCAGAGGATGTCCGCTTGCAGTAATACTTCCATGAGGCCTTCCCCTTTCTTCCATGGGAAACCACAGCAATTCCAACTAGCGATGTGAATTCGCTTGGTCCCATGGGTCGCGTATCCCTACGTAGTAGTGCAGGCCGTTTCCTTCTTGCGCTCCTCATATGCGCGTCGTCATATTTCTTGTTGAGCTGGTGTGAAGTCTTCTTTGATGTGGTATTTACTGTTTTGCAGATAGAATCTTGCATTTTCTAACACAATGGCTCTTTTACATGCGTCTAGCATGGTACATACCACTGCGCGATCACCTTCCTTCTTCTTCCCTATGCGGTGTGCACCGTATACCACTACATCTTGCATACCAAAGTGTTCGGTAAAGAAGTCTGATATGCTTGCACTTAGAGTGAAAACGGTTTCGTTGTCCTCTTCGCTAAGTCCTCGAATCATGACATTCATGGCGCGTTTTTCCCGTTCATTCTTTTCATTTATATCCACATTAGCCTTTATGTGATGCTCCTGTGCAATGTGATCCATCGCATTCCCATTTGCATTCTGGACAATGTTAGCCCATGTCCCTACATCGGTTGTTGTTTGTTCACATAGGTGAGTAAGCTTCTCATCTTGTGTGAACAAGCGGTCTTGCGTTGTGTTCGTCAAACTCTCAAGCTTGTCTTGCATTGTTTGAAACTTGTCTTCTTGTTGCTTGAGGGCTATTTCTTGTAGTTATATCTTATGTTCCATGCTTTGATTTTTGAGCGTGAGATCTTTGATGTCGGTGGCTTGTTTCAAGATCGTCTCATTCTGTTGCATAACCATTTGCTGTAATGATGTGAGCAGCCCCCATATATCCTATGTGGTGCATTGCATTTTCCCATCGTTATGTGTTGACGTTGCCGACTGAGACGGAGGGGTTTTGGACCCCATTCGAACAAGTGAGGAGCTCACCATAAATCCGCTCCTTGAGGTGCGTTTGTTGAGTTGGTCACTGAGCATATGCGCTTCTATTCCTGGAATGTCTCACATCCCTCCAGAGGAGCAGCTCGCACAGGTCACCAAGGGGAGAGAGAGAGAGAGAGAGAGAGAGAGAGAGAGAGAGAGGCGGGAGGCTCTATAGCTGCCAGCACGATTGCTGTCGAGCACTCATGACGGGGAGGCAGCTGCCCTGGCGGCCATGGCGCGTAGGTGGACAGGTGTGTAGGTGCGTAGGTTAGTGGGCGAGCGGACTGAAGCGCGCAGGCGGGCAGGTGTGTGTGTGAGAGAGAGAGAGAGAGAGAGAGAGAGAGAAAAGAAAGAAAGAAAGATTTTTAACGTCTATGTCAGGCCGAAATCGACCTATGAGACAAATCAAATGTACATTGTGTGTATGTCATCCGTCTATCGGAAAGACAAATGAAACAAAATTGATACAAAACTGAGCTGAATGTAGGTAGTGGAGTATCTGAGGAGGGATGGAGCTCTATCTCTAGGGGTATATGCATGTCTGTATGCTCAAGGTAGTACAATCATGAGAATGCGTCAAGCTATCTAGCTCCATCCTGTACTAATGGGGGGGTGTAAGATGTGGTACATGGGTGGGTCTGGTGCCAAGGCTACCCGGATGAAAGCTGTCGGGTCAGCCCTCATCTGAGCCACTCGCTCCTCAGTGGCACGGCGCTCCCGGGCTCGGATCTCCTCGATCTGTCGGTGGTGGGAGCTCGCGCCCCTGTAGCCTGTGACTCGTGGTCGTCGTCTAGCTCGGTTCACCTCCGCCTGTGGGAGTGTCACTCCCCTCTGAGTGTCTGGTGAGGGGGGGGCGGAAATCCTCTGAAAGAAGTCTGTGAGCTGCGACTGTCTCCCCTCTGGCTGTGTAGCTGTGTGTGGCTGTAGTAGTGTGTCCCGATGGCTCTGTATCTCTAGTAAGAAACGTCCGAGCTGTCTCTGATCTCGAGATTCCATGATCTCTCGGAGAGTGGGCTGTCCTCTAAAGAGGGCCTCATACCTGCCTCTGATCTCAATGTATGCTCTGCATCTACATACAAAGTGCTCCTCACTCTCCACCTCCTCTGTGCAGGCTCTGCAGATTCGCTCCCCCCTGGGAACACCAGTATGTCTCCCGATCTCAATCTCTAACCTGTGTGCAGCCACTCTCAGCTGACCAATCGCCACCCGTGAGCTATGTGGCATATATGTGTCCATGTAGCGTGGTCTCTGTATGAACCCCCCAGACAATATGGTGAGAAACTGGTCTCTGTAATCTGACATCCTCGTCCCCAAGCTAGGTGCCTCCCAGACTCTCCTAGTGTATAGCTGCCACAGATCCTGTCTCAATACCAAGTTCCTCTCACTGCGAGAGAGGTGAACATATGGTGAGTGGGGGTCGTACTGGAATGGTGGTAGGCTCTCCATGTCAAGACCGTGTCCCTCAAACCATGCTCTGACCTGTGAGAGAGAGAGAGAGAGAGTGCTAGGCTGAGGAAAACCATTTAGTCAAATGTGGTGTATGCCTCTTGCATATCATCCAGTGCAGACCATGTCTATCATAGCTTATCCTATAAACGTACAACAGTGTACTTATACCACGCACTCGTAGAGAGAGGTACCATAAGTCACATCTTGACCCACTTACCTTTTATGTGATTGTGACTATACTAGGGTGACATTAAATACGGCACTTTGCTTGTGAAGAAACATAAAAAATATTTTAAGATATCAGTCACTTACCTTGTCCTTGACAGAGTAGTTAGTGTTATAGCGGAAGCGTTAACAGTACTAAGGTAAAAGTTGATCTACCTCACGGTGTCGGGGGATTTGTGTTCGAAAGGTGAGCCAGGGAGGCACGGGGCCTCTTGCTGTGAGAGGTGCGAGGAAGAGAGATACGGCAGACACAATTAAGGGAGACAAGCCTAGAACAAACAGCTTGAACCAAATACTGAAGCTTGATAACCCAAAACGGACAATAAACAACACCACTGCTTAAATTAAATATTAATTGCGGAGTTTTAAGCTCCTTACATCGGCTTCACCTGCTTTAATTGGCCTTAATCTGCAGCTTCGCGGTCGAGAGAGAGATTGAGCTTCTCTTTGGTTATGGCTATGGGAGCTTGATGCATGAGAGTAAGCTAGGGAGTTTAGGATTAGAGATAAAGCGACTGTGGAGCTTTGCTTAGGAGCGGCTGTGGAAGATTAGCATTAAAGTGAATGGCTTATGAAGCTTAGCTTGCATGGGCTATGGAAGGTTAAGTTTAGGCTAGAAAGCTCGCTTAGCAGTAGGATTCGAATGGCTTAAGGAGGTTTAGCTTAGGATTAAGGTGGGTGAAAGAAGGTTTGGATTAGACTTGCATGTTTAAGATAGGATTTGAATGGACATGGAGGCTTGGATTAAGCAGATTATGAAGCTTGGATTAAAGAGCTTAGGATTATAATGGCTAAGGGGTTTCAAGCTTGAGTGCCAAGAAGATCCAAAAAGAGCCGCTCCCTCCCTTCTTTTATAGTAACCACTTTTTTCTATTCTCGGCTAACCCATTAGCGATATCGCTAGTGGGCACGACCTCGATGACGTGGCAGTGGCGGAATCGAGCAGCACCAAATCTATCGGGATCAACACCAAACGATGCGCGCTGTCCTGCTAAGCGTTTCACATTTCACCATCGAGAGCGTCCTCGCCTTCCCTTGCCTCACGCAAGCAAAACAATCCCCCTGCACAGGCGCTGCTTGCTGCTCGCCATCTCCTTGCTTTTTCGTTCACACCTCTTCTTAAAACATTTAGGGTGGCCCCTTTTAATTTACGAAGTGGGCGGCCGGTCCCCTCAAGGTCACCCTATTTGGCTTACACTTCGACTAAAGCTTCACCAAGCTCCACAACTTTCTCCAGCAGCCCCGTCCAACAATCTCATCAAGGATTCTCTCACCTTGGGATAAATCCCGCAATCAATGCATTCCAAAACCTGGACGAAAGACAAAAACTCTCAAATGGCACTTCGGCCGAGCCGATTGGATCGGTACGGAACCGACCCCCGATGAATCTTTATCGGCCAATATCTTGCCGATCGGGACTCCGATCACTGATCTGAAAAGAACAACGCGCTCCAGCAATTGATCACTTCAGCCCAATGCATTCATTTCATTTTTGTCCCCCTGCAGTTGCCCAATCCAGTATAGATCTGCTACTCGACTCAACTTCAAACTGACATAACTTCCTATCTATAGCTCCAATTAACGAGCCGTAAAGACAAGCCTGTAGAGCACTTCAAGTACTACAACTCTAATAAATAAAATCCCAGCTATGACCACTTCAAGCATATTCACTGTTAGCATTACCAAGACATCTTTTGGCCCTTAGAGCCACATCTGGCATACTTTTAACTTAAAATTGGCTTGTTAGCAAGCCCTTATTACTACTGAATAATCATGTAGGATTCAAATAAACCTAATTGGCATCCCTTTGCTCATTTTCTTGTCATGGAAGCGGAGCTGCACGACATCCACCCCCTCTGAACCTGCACAGCCTTTGATCTGTGCCAATTGCATTTAATCAGCTTCATCAAAAACATCATTAGAAAAATCATCTGATGCATATATAACATTGTCCTCTGGGGGTGGATCTGAATTGAAATCTTCAAGAACAATCTCGTCTTCTCGCTTCTTGAATAGCTTGATCCGTTTTCCTGCAATAGGCACCTTGAGCACAGTGCCATCAAGTTCGCAAAATTGATATGTTGCATTATCAAAAACATGTAGCACCATATATGGTCCAAACCACCGTTTAACCATTTTCCACATAGCAGTATATTGATTCTCCAAGCTACTGTCATAAACAAGTACCCAGTCACCATCTTTGATAGCATATAGTCGTCGTCTGTGCTTTCCATCAAATGCTGCTTTATTCTTCAACCTTGCCTCCTTAAGCTTCTCTTTAGCTTGTTCAATATCTTCTTGACGCCTCTCAAGCTGGCGAATATGTAGGGCAAGCAAATCTTCAGTAGACATACCTTCTTCCCATGGCATTATGGTCCAAGTTATAATTGCTTCTTCTATAGGCTTTTGCCCGTGCATCAATTCAAATGGCATAAAACATGTTACAGAACTGTGTGTAGTGCGATCAGCCCATAAAGCAAATGACAAGAGTTTAGGCCAATCACCAATATGCCCTTCACATGCCTTCGCTAAAGCTTTAACAATAGGCAGATGCCCTCTTTAACTTTTACCGTTACCTTCTGGATTATATGCTGTAGTGAGAGCGAGTTTAATGCCCATACGAACAAAAAACTCTCGACCTTCATCTGCATCCAGCTCTCCTCTATCCGCAGTAATTTTGCAAACACATCTATACTTGGAGATAACATCTTCAAGCCTGGAGATAACATCTTCAAGAAGAACTTGCATACTGGACTGGTAGCTTTGGTACGCAAAGCTCTGCCTTCAACCTGATTAGTAAGATCTTCTCTGGCAAGAACAATATATCTCATCTGCCCACACTCCTACTAGCATTGCAATAAGGTCCACCAGCCACTTATAGTGCATAGCCAGTGGATAGGTGGGATGCAATCCATCTCTATGTCGCACATTAGAATATTGTTGGCATATTACGCATGTTTCCACAAATTGAACCACATCTTTATACATACCTTTCCACCAATACCGGTCTTTAATCTTGACAAAAGTTGCTCAGACTCCTCTGTGTCCAGCCCATAGACTTTCATGAAATTCTTTGATAACATGTTGTTGAGTTGCTTTATCACAAATAACCCGTTGTGGTACCCCTCCTTGGTGCTTTGGTTGCTTCCATATATGTCCATCCTTCAGAAAATAGCCGTAGGCCTTTTTGTTGATCCTCTTGTAATCTTGGTCACTCCATCCTTCTTGTCCAGTGAGAGTGCTTAGGTAGCGGCCAATCATAAGCGACTCTCCGTCATAGAACTCTTCAGAAAATACTTCAGAAACATGGGCAATATTACCACAATTGGCATGTAGATAAGAGGACGTGTAGAACTATAAACCAACATCATCACTTGTGGTCAGCATCTCTTCTTCATCTTCAAACCTAGCTCTTGATAACATATCTGCAACAGGATTATCTCTACCTGCAATATGACAAAATTCAAGGTTAAGAGACTTAATATAGGCTATCCATCGTAGCATAGCAATATCCGGAGTAGAGCAATTTGCAATCATCCCTATCAGTGGCAAGCAATCTGTTTCTACTACGACTCAAGCTCCAATAAAGTATTCTTTATCAGACCTTAGAGCAGTAGCAACGCCCCAAAGTTCCCTCTTAACCTGTGGATAACCTCGTTGACGAGCATTGAGTACCTTGGCTCCGAATTTAACTGCATACCTATGTCCTTCTGCATCATCTTGACCTATAGCCCATCCAATACCTGTCGGGCTACTGTCAACTGTTAAAATAACTGGCCTTCCGCATTTGTAGTCGACTTTCCTCAAGGTCGGAGCCTCGAGGAGCATCTTCTTTAATTTCCTGATAGCCAATGTGTGGACTTCTTCCCAAACAAACCTTTTACCTTTCCTTAGCAATTGATACAGCACCTCTGCAACATGAGCAAAGTGTGGCAGCCAAATAAGATAGAACACACACGCACCCAAGAATCGATGAACTTCGGTAACCGAAGAGCATGTTTCCTTCATCTTTTGGATAGCTTCAACTTTTGCTGGACTCGGCCTTATACCCTCAGGACTGCACATATGTCCCACAATTAAGACCTCCTTAGCACCAAAAGTTGATTTTTGACCTGAAAGTGTTAACTTCTTCAAGCCTCGATAAAGTAGCATCACAGTCAGCAATATGTTGAGCAACAAACTGCCGGCACCCCCTCTGATCTTTTACCTCGTCTTTGGATCCTTCTTCACATCCTTTAATTGGTAGATCATCAATGAAAGGCATAGTAACATGTGGGATAAAGTCCCTTAATACTTTATTCATGCCATTCATCATATGAGCTACAGAATTAGTAGCACCCTGTAGCAGAGTGCACATCCTTACCAAACCAAGAGGAGTACGCATTGTAGTAAGATCCCTGCTCTCCAAAGCTAACTATTGATCATCCAGAAAAAGACCACCCATGGAGTAAATAGATCTACCTGCAAAGGCCTCAGCAAATTCATCCACAATTGGGCCACTACCCACATTGCGGATTGTTACCTTATTAACCGGCTGCATATCCTGAATGAACCTTAACGTACCGTTTTTCTTCGGAACAGTAAACCATCGATTAGAATATGGTGCACATGATGGCTCCAAAATTCCCATTTGAATCTTTTCATTAAGCAAATTGATAATCTTTGACAAGTGAGCTTTAGGAACTGGAATAGGACATAAGCTCCATGGCATGTGAGGAACAGTGAATATAATCACAGGTGAAACAACACTTGGATCCACACACCCAATCTCACTCGGCTCAAAAGCGAAAGCTTTACCATGTTTTTCGAGCATACCTTGAAAACACTTGATTTCCTCTCCGTTACGAAAATCATCTTCTCCAACCTTCAGCTGTTGCAATGTCTCCTTAGTAAATTTATGCCCTATGTTCTTTGAATTCTTGAGTATAGGTTGTCGAGAAGCTTCTTTGATCACCCCATCACTTCCTTCTGGTAGCGGTGTAGCCACTTGTCTCACTTTCTTTGCAACAGTCTTGTATTTTGTCTCTACCTGTGCTTCAACTGCTTTACCTGAATCACCCTCAATACGCATAAGTGCTTCATATATACCTAACTCATCATACATGTCCATTGAGTGGACCTTAACCACTTCAGTTCCGCTTTGTAACTTGTGTTGCCTGATCTCCTTAAGCTCTGACATAGTATCTTCATAAGATACCTCTTCAAAGATCCCTGAAATCACATCATCTGATTCAAGCACATCACATCCCTGCAGTTCACTTTGGACATACTGTTTTTCTCACTTTGGCAAATCATTAAATTTTTTGAAAGATACTGAACCTTCAGATATGCCGTACGGATTTTTCGTAAATTACGCCGCCAACTTTTGGGCAATTCTGCTTTTGAGTTTAACTTTTTGGGGCTTTGCTTTTGGGCATCCCTTGTAAGAATAAATCAAGGGTCTCACTCGGCAGGGCATCTGAACACAAAGCCTAGGCTCAGTTGTACTTTGCACATAGATTAAAATAAAAATAAATACCGAAAGGGGCACCAATCTTTGGAGCCAATATGACCTGAAAGTGGCTATCATCAAATCAGGATCGCTCCTGGGGATGTATACAAGACCGCGTTTAGGACGTCCTTTGGATTGTACGAGTATCAGGTGATGCCTTTTGGTCTCACAAATGCTCCTGCAACGTTCAATAGGATGATGGACACGATTTTTCGAGAGTATAGGTCATTTGTGGACACCTTTTTCGACAACATCATCGTTTTCTCCAAGAATGAGACAGCACTAACACCATTTGTTTCCAAGTTTTCCAAGCACTGCGGCAACATTGGTTGGTGATTAATGGGAAGAAGCGCTAGTTTTTCTTACCACGGATCCACTTTTTGGGACACATCATCTTTGCGGAGGGTGTCAAAATGGACCCAGCCAAGGTTCAGACCATTCGAGATTGACCAAATTTGAAGAATGTTCACGAAGTTCGAAGCTTTTTTGGTTTGTGTTCTCACTATCGGCGGTTCAATTGGAAATTTGCGGAGATTGCTTCTCCTTTGCATGTTTTGACACAAAAAGGGGTTCCTTTCACATGGGGACCATCTAAGATTGCAGCCTTCAAGACTCTCAATGAAAAGTTGACAATGGGTCCACTTTTGGTTTTGCCAGACTTGCAAAAGCCATTTGAGGTTTACAGTGATGCATGTGGTCGCAGTTTGGGAGCAGTCTTAATGTAGGAAGGCCATGTTATAGCTTACGGAAGTAAAATGTTTTTACGAACAGAACGGGTTGCACAGATATATAAAAGAGCTTTTGGCAGTCATCCATGCTCTTACTCAGTGACGAAACTTTTTACTCGGAGCTGATTTCACGATGTTCACCGATCATCCGAGTTTGCGATACTTTGTCTCAGAAACAGCTTTAGAAATTAGGACAAGCAAATGCCGTGGGCAAATATTTTGTCACAATTTCATTTTCACATTGTCCAATTTAGGGACTGAAAAAGTAGTGGCAGACGCATTGTCTCACAAACCACTGATTTTGGCTATTTTGGCGATTCATCACCACAACTTCGAGGATATGGTAGATCAGTACTCCACAGATCCAAATTTTGCAGACATCTTTGACTGATTGCAGAGTGGGGAGGTAGTTGCAGGCTATTCCCTCAAGGCTATTTGATGCGGAAAAATATGTCTTACGCGAGCATTGCAGAAGAAGGTTTTAACAGAGTGCCACTGTCCCCCTTTTTCGGCATAGAAACCACCTCTAAAGGCATGGAACCGTTCTTCTATTGGCCGAGGCTCAAAAAGGATGTGGACAAGTATATTTGCAATTGTTTAGTATGCCAAAAGGTCAAGTTCGACAGGCATAAGGCACCAGGCCTTCTGCAACCTTTACCTATACCTAGCCGACCATGGGAAAGTATAGCAATGGACTTCATTTTTTATCTTCCCAAGGCTCAGAGTGGACGTGATGGCATTTGGTCAGTCATCGACAGGTTTAGCAAACGGGCGCATTTTGTTTCGATCAAGAAAACACTTAAGCCCAACCATTTGGCTAAACTGTTTGTCTCACAGATTTTTCAACTACATGGTATGCCTGAGTCTATAGTTTCAGATAGAGATCCTCGTTTTACCAGTTTAGTTTGGCAGGCAATCTGGGAGAATATTGGTACACGGGTACGCTTCTCGTCCTCTTTCCACCCCCAGACCAGTGGTTTTGAACTTGTTAAAGTCGTATATCTCTGATCAGAAGGCTCAGTGGAATAAGTATTTGCCCCTGGTGGAGTTTGTCTACACAACACAATACATACGTCTACGAGAAGGGCGCCACTTGAGATTATCGAGGGTGCTAAAAAGGTTCCACCTATTCTAAGCACCAAGGATGAGACTTTTAAGCAGATAAGTACATTCAAGATTTGGACATGCTTTTGCTAAGGTACGCGAGGGTCTCAAGAAGTTTTGAGCACGGCATAAGAAGGCAACGGACAAGCATTGACGTGGCTTGCAGCTGAAAGAAGATGATTGGGTGCTTTTACCGTTTGAGAAGGCACGCCTACGGAAACGAAACGGTAAGAAGCAACTTTTTCCAAAGTTGAACATGCAATACTATGGCCCTTTCCAGATTCAGGAGAAGATAAATGATGTATCCTTCAGACTCAAGTTACCAAATACTTGGAAGATTCACAATGCTTTTCATGTGAGTCTATTGAGACCTTTCAAAGGTGAGGTGCAAGTGGACAGGAGCCAGAGGAGCAACGTGAAGTGGAAGAGACAGAGGAGATTCTCATTCCAGAACACATCTTGGCTCACAAGGAAAGGAAAGTGAAAGGTAAGCTGACGCACCAGTATTTAGTCAAGTTCGACTATTCCAAGAGTTACCAATGATCAGCAGGTTGAATTTGGTGCGCTGTGGACTGCACAAGAGGAAAGTAACTCCGCTCCTTTATCACAGACTACCCAAATGGAACAAAGTCACTGATTTCTTTTGTGATTTCAAGGATACTGACAGGCTGACAGTATTCTGTTGTATGACTTTATGAAAAGAAATACTTTAAAATGGGAATTTCTAAAATGATAGGTGTGTAGTGTTTGAGTGCATGTTTCAAAGACGAAATGACTACATCATTTCGGTCTTGTTCACCTGAGGGGTGATGTGGATATGATAGTAGCAAGATTTAGTTAATCAAGACATCAGTTGGAGATCGGTGCGATCTGGCTGTGATTGCTAAATACCTTACCGTGATCATGATTCTCATCTAAGATCTCCACAAGGATAGTGATGTGAATAAGATGTGAATGTTCACTGACTGTCATCTTCGTGCAACTACTGGATATGTGTCGTATAGTATGGGTACTTAGAGTCAGTGCCTAGTTTATGTCCTCTGTCTGTTTTTGCAGGCATATTTGAGGGCGATTACAATTCTTTGAAGAGCACTATAACCGCGAAATGTTTAAGACCCAAAACGTGAGCGTTTCAGCCCAAAACGTTTCACCCTAGGCTAAGGCCTCACTAAAACATCTAACCAAAACGCCAATTTTGTGTATGTATAGAGTTATGTAAAAACAGAATAGGTGTTCACAGTGTAGTGAGTAGAGACACACGCTAAGTTAACCTTGAAATAGCAAGGTGTTTTCACCTTGCATGGTGAAACGTTTCGGCTGATTCACCCTTTTCACGTTTCAAGCCTACTGAAACGCGTTTTGCGGTTACCCTCTTCAAGAGAGGGGTATGTCACAAAGTGATGATGTGGCATGACCTAAAAAACGGACTCCGGATAGAGAGGGGTCAAATTCCTTGTGAAAGGTGCAGAAGAAGTTTACCAACTTTCAAGTCTTGCCGAGTGGCCTATTTTTCAAAGTTCACTTCCTACCAACTTATGGCACCTTGTCCAATGGGGCCTAAGGGAAACAAGGGATTAAATATGAAAAGCCCACTCTCTGATCTCCAAAAATTGTAAAAGGTTGATGACGTGGCAGCTGCAGAGACGCCAATGATTCGCACTACTGACGTGGCCGGCCGTACGGATTTCTGCGGTTTGCGTTGGAAGCTACTAGCACTAGCTTTTGGCAAAAGCAGGATGCTTATCCATTGCCAGGGCCTCATTCCTGGGCAGATATGCTTAAGAGCACTGATGACAAGAGGATCCTCGAACATTGTACTTTGTGAAGCATTAAAAAGAGGATCCTCGAACATTGTACTTTGTGAAGCATTAAAAATAAAGAAATACCAAAAGGGGCACAAGTCTTTGGGACCAGTCTCTCTGGGCGTGGAACTCCACCGTGTTGTGTCGTTTCTCTCTCAGTTTTTTCAATTCTTTTAGTTTCTCTCAAGTGTTTTGCATTAGATTCTCGGCTTGAAGTGTCCAAGTCTATTACAATGCCGCTCACGTGCCTCTCTGACTAGGGCATGTTGTGGCACCCACTAATGAACTAGAGGGCTCGAACTTTTGTCAGTGTAGTCTGTGCCACACCAACAAACTCCGTTGAGATCTTGGTACTGCCCTACGACATGGACAATAGGGGTATATATGAGAACATAGGGGATCTATGACACCAAAGACCCCTAGGACTCAAGGGAAAAATACGTCTTGCTAGCAAGAAGATATATGGCCATGGAAAGAGCCAAAAGTTGATCTAAACATGGTTGGAAAATTCCAACATGAGAAAACTACCTCGCTCCAATAAGGCATAGCCACAAAACAGCCCTCGCTCTCTCTCCCAGGATAGAGAGAAACCGGGACTGACTAGACAAATCTAGAGAGATGTCGTAACTCTAACAAAAGATGGCCTCGATTAAAAGCCATCTTCAATCCCTACTCATGTGACAGGGACAGCCAAGTCATCCTAGTATCCAGCTGAATGAGATCATGTCTGATGGTCCTGCTAATCTCTAAATCTGTCAGGGTGAGAGATGGTGCATCCAGGGAATAGTAAGAAGGGGGCAGCCTGTCCCCATTAAATCCATGTAAGCGCTAGTCGTGCATATCTATCACGTGGGAGCTCCCATGTGTTATGAATGAAAGACACTGGATCTAGTAAGAGCCTCCACCACAATTGGTGGTGCAAGAGAGAGAGAGAGAGAGAGAGAGAGAGAGAGAAATGAAATGAAATGTTATATTAACGTTTCAAAAGTCCAAAATGACCTATGAGACCAATTTGTTACAAAATGATGAATCTAATACCATGTCTGGGTACAAAAGAACTAAACCAAAGATACTACTACTAAAATCCATCCTCAACTGCACTCTGGATGTCAAGAGAGTATAGCTCGAATCTTCTGATGTAGTCTCCGTCGATGCTGTGTAGCCCCTCTCCTCAATCGTGGCCATCTGGATCTCCATAGCTCCAGTGCTCGATCGATGAGAGTGTCGGTAGTGGTCGAATGAGTGTGGGCCGAGCTCTGCAGTGATGGCTAGTAAAAAGAAATTTGTAATCTGTCTCAGGGACTGTCTCTCTCTCTCTCTTCCCAGTAAAGTGTCTCTATATCTGTGTAACTCAAGTCGATATAGCCCAAGACATCTTTGATCCTCATAACTCATGACACTAGAGAAAGGACCAAAACCCTCTCTGAATAAGCAGTGGAAACGGCCCCGGTACATTGTGCAATGACATATGTAACGTAGCTCTGTCTCTGGCTCTAGCTGGCATAAGCGGCATATCCCGTTGTCTGCTGGTATCCCTTTGAATCTACCAGTCTCAATCTCTAGCTGATGTGAGGATGTGCGTATCTGACCAATGGCACACCGCAAACCATGAGACATGTGTGTGTCCATGTAGCTAGGTCGAATCACAAACCCATCTCCTGTGAGGTAGAGAAGATGCTCTCTATAGAAAGCCATCTTCGTGCCCAACTTTTGTGGCAGCTCTATCCATGTCCTCCTCGTATCCAGCTGGATCAGGTCCTGTAGAATGAGTCTAGTAATCTCCACCCGCGTAAGAGACATCGAGGGTGCCAGAAGAGAGTACTCGAAAGGGGGCAGTCTGTCCATGGTGAAGCCATGCGTCTGAAACCATGATGTCATATGTGCGTACCAGCATGAAGTGTCCCCCTGAAGAGCTAGCTGTCTGGAAGACTCAAGGACAATCTAGCATATCTGTCTCTAGTAGTATCCCATAAGTTGTGCACAAAGGAGACTGATCTAGTAGGCGCCTCAATCTCCATAGGAGGGGCAGCTAGCTCTGCTCCAATGATAGCGTGGGGTACGGAGGCCTTGGCTCTGATCAGTCGAGAGATCATAGATACCAAGGGCCTCTCCATACGTCTCCAACCATCCTGGCCTACAGAAGGTCCCCATACATGCACCCCATACAACATAGCTGAGGCTACTAAAGTATCAAAGAGCCATAACTTTGTCCGAGGTTCCTGGAACTGAACCTGCGAAAACATCCTCTCCAAGCCTCCCAAGGCCGCAAAAGCTCTAGTCAGTCTAGTATGCTGCTCTTCCCAAAGAAAACCTCGGCCCAATGAAGACAACCCCAAGGTAAGTGTATGCATCTTTATACTTTACAATCTCTTGACCATATGTGAAAGTCTGTGTTGATCTCCTGATCCACTGTGGTGTGGTGTTAAACACCATAACCTTGGTTTTACGAAGGTTTACAAACAATCCACTATCCTCTGCAAAACTGTGTAATGCATCCAACTTTCGCTGCATACCCTCTGGTGAGTCAGAGATCAACACAATATCATTAGCATATAACAACAATGGGATCCACGTCCCCTGCCAGCTGGGCACCTCTATCACCCTCTCTGTCAATGTAATCAGACACCTCATCAACATACATACCAAATAGAGTAGTAGACAATGGGCAACCCTGTTTCACCCCAATGGTGGAGTGAACTAAATCAGATATCCCCTCCGGAGTGCGTACATGTCCCATCACTGATTTGTATAGAGCCATAATCCCCCAAATCAACACTATGGGCACCCCCATCTCTTGCAGCCTGCACATCAATCGAGCTCTCGATACCATGTCAAATGCTTTGCGGAAATCCACAAAGCTACAATAAATCCGTCTCCCATGTGACCTGCCCTCCTCAATGATGGCTCTGAGTGTCAGAATATGATCAAGAGTGGAGAAACCCCTCCTGAAACCGGCCTAGCCCTTAGCTCGTACACACTCACCCTCTGTCCAATTACTCAACTGTTGAGAGAGAGAGAGAGAGAGAGAGAGAGAGAGAGAGAGAGAGAGAGAGAGAGAGAGAGAGTATTGGGATGCATAGTTGGTGAAGTCAGACTAAGGGACATCACAGCTGTAGGACAATGAATAATGTAAGATTGTGGGATGTTTGCAAAATTAGAAGACTAGCCTAGGCACAACACCATGGCCCATTACCTCTAAAGAAAAAAGATACAGTAGCTTGACATCCTCAAAAGCACAGAACAATCTCCACAACGAAACATGTAGCCACTACTCTAGTACAAGAAAATGAGCATGTAAGTCCGCAAGAATCGAAAGTAAAAGAGCACTTGGCTTCAAGAACCAAAACATAGCTTCGAACCTACTTTTGTATTGACAGACATCCTCCACCAACACCTTCCCGTTACGTCCAGGTAATGCAACACTGCATGCAAAAAGTAGGAAAGCACCTACCTTGGTTATAGTTGCAGTTACAAGGACCATTTGAAACCCCGCATTTTCTGATTTTTTAGACCGGCTCCTTAATGGACCCAAAAACTTCTTTACATCAGGTCCAAAGCCACGATCAAACATAGTATCTGCCTCATCTAAAACCTGCCTCAAACAGAACAACCCAGCTTAGTTGGGTGGAGTGTCATATAAAAGGAGCCCTGTCAAATCAACAAACTGCGTACAAATCCCAGTGTAGAAGCTTTTAGAAAGAAGAAATTTTGGGCTTCTAAAGCTCTTTTTGAGATACTTATTATGTGTTAGTCAGACTTTTAAATCTTAGATCACTCTTTAAGTGAAAACCAACGAAGTGCATTTCAATCTCCCCTAAACCTAAAGAATGTGTGCCATCTTAACATCTTTTCTATTACAAATTTCCTGAAAATAAACAAATCTCCTCAACTATCGTGAAATTGAGGTTATGCAGATCCCAATCATGCCTACACTATGAATTCAAGCTCATTGTTTCGCGAATTAAATAACAAGATTTCTATGATTTCCAATTTTAAAAATGCAAAACCATTACTATTTACTCCTCGACTTCATCAAATTAAGGCTATGCATATCCCAATCATACCCATACCGTGTGACTGAATAAGAATAGTATTTGCAAGAAATTTTGAATTTAAATGAAATTCAATATCTAATGAGTCATAAATCAAAAAATTATGGTGTGCAATCTTTAAAATACAACACAACTTACTATTTTTAGCTCACATAAACATCAATAATTATTATCTTAAGCACTAGTTGTATAGAGTAGTGGATATATGATAATATACAATTCTTTATAATATCAAAAAAAAAGTTTTACCTTGCCTTCATATGAATACCAAAAAATGCCTTATTACACCTGCACAACTTTGTAATTTAAGATACTCTCAAACAGATTTTCTACCACATCAAATTTGTCCAAATTGATAGTACAACTATAAATAGTTATCTTCAAATTTTCTACCAGGCCCAATCACTTTTTATAAAGCTTGTGCTACTGATTTTTCTAAACCCTTGGTTGCAACTTTGTGCGAGTACTCTTTATGAGTATGATGAGATGATTTTTCCATTGCAAATAGCATTTCATTGAAAACTGTAAAAAAGGGCACCAAAGTGTTTGGTTTTGGTACCAAACTAGCGTTCAAACCATGGTAGCTTTCAATATTTCCATAGACCTATATATCTAGCCAAAACTTCACTAGAGAAGAACTCTAAAGAAGGGAAGTAAAAAGCTCACCACATACTTGATATCTCCATAAGCCACATTGCCATCTTCAATATGCTGCAATAGCCTTCCAGGTGTGCCCACGAGCATGTCTATGGGAGCATTTAAGGCGTCCTCTTGAGGCTTCATTCGCACACCTCCACCAATCAAAGTAACACGAAACTTTGCATGATGGCAAATAGATTTTGCAACTCGAAACACCTGGTAAGAAGAAAGACGGTTAAATTTCATACAGTCTTAGGTCACACATTAATCATCGCCTAGATTATAAAATTCTACATATACAAGTCGTATGGTGAACAGCAACAGGATACAGTGCTGGGGGCTCTATAAAATAAAATGACAATAGAAAACTGTGTGATAATAATGAAGAATATTCAATGTGTGCAATCTCTCTCACTGAAGTCATGAACACAATATACCTGCTCAGCTAGTTCCCTTGTAGGACAAAGAACTATAGCGCGAGGCCTCCTAGGTCTTGGGGCTTTATCCAGCTGCAACTCATCCTCCTTCAAACACTGTGGACACAACATTGTGTTTTAAAACTAAACACTTTCTTAAAACAATAGCACAGAGGTAGATCCACCCAAATACTAAAAGACCAAAGCCACATAAGAATTCCAACATTAAAGACAGAGTTCAATCATCAAAATACACTTGGATACATGTAATTGACAACTTCACTTAATAAGAACATGGGTAATACACCCAAAAAACGCTTCTCTAAGAAACCCTCATTTCACAAATAAAGTGGACTCAAGCAAGTGGAAAGGTACGTAGAGTTCGGTATGTATGGTACTTACTTCTGAATGGTTTGAGTTATTAGGTATGTAAAATTCGTATGTTTTTTTAAAACACCTGCGATTGAGAATACTTTAAGAGATTTGTAGGAAGTTCATAAGTATCACTCCACGAATGTTAAAATTCTGCAGTTGTACAATATCGTAGAGGCACGCACCACTTGAGACGCACAACACAAAACAAATAGATCTGAACAACAAACAAAGTTCCAATTGACCCTTAACTATTCCATAGAACAACAACAAACTCCAAAAACTTTAGGTCACACAATGGATGTCAAATGAGACTCCATACAATCATTTTGAAATTATGGAAAACAATGAATACTAAAATTGATCATGAATAGTGCAAAGTACCCCATATGACAAGAGGCATTATTATTAGTCAATGATAAATCCAATGATCACAAATAACACCATAAAATAATCACAAATTACAAAACAATTCTTCACGAGAAGTTGTTAATCAAGAGTCAAATGAGACAATTGTTTGTTCTATAGGACAAGTCTCCTAAACATACAAGTCTATATTAGACCTGATCTATAAGACCTTCCTTGATTGGTCCTTTTCTAAGCTTCCAAAAGTGATTAATGATCAAATACAAGCGTGATATGGTAAAGTAATTTATTAAACGTACCCACATACAATACGATCCGTACTTGCAGATCTATCTACCATACGCTACGTATGGTATGAATGATCCATAGGTTGTACATATCCTACCCTAGACTCAAGACTGATTTGATTAATAATCACACTAATCTCATTAGCAAAGGTGACCAATGACAAAATCTCACCTTCACATGGCCAACACCAACTATCGGCTACGGATAATGTATCGACCAATACCCAATCTGTTGCCTATGCTCGACAAAGTTCCCAAGGAAACCGCTGCTTTGTTTGGCTTGAAATTGTGAAGCCAAAAGCAAATGGACGGGTTCGCTAGAGGCAAAGGCACGCTTGACGAGGTCGACACTACCAGTGCTCAGTTAGTTTCCTCGGTACCCATGAGATCCGATAACACTTGTTATAAATGTGATAGGATGCTTTGTTTGGCTTGGGAGTTTGAAGCCAAAGACAAAAGCAGGAACTCACAGGAAGACAAAGTAAAAGGCAAGCTGGACAGAGATTACGGTAATAAAGATTTTACAAAGGAGAACGGCATGGCACACGTGGCGGCGGCCACATTGGCCTCGACGTCGGATTTCTAGTCAAGGACGATTGTCGCCACTAACTTCAGCTAGAGAGAGGCTTGTGAGTGGCAAAGAGGGGCAAACAATGCTCCATATAATTAATTTGGAGCCTTGTATTGGAGTTCAAGTTATCAGTGTTTGAACCCGTAGGTCAGAGTTCAAGGCACATGCATCTGGCAAGGAGCCAATCACAATTACCTAAAACACTATGGATGAGTGCACCAATCCATTGTTGTTGGTCGGATTATGGACAGGATGTGTTTCAAAGTTCATAATTTAGAAAGTATTTTTGTGCTGATGTGTTCACAATTCACGAATGGGGATTCTTGGACATGGTTTGGTCTACAATTCAATTTTCTTAAAGGCAACCGATGCTCAAGATGGCATTCTTCTAAGAAGCAAAGTTGAGGGAAGCAAATCCGAGGTGTATCAAGTGGAGTGTACAGTTGCTGGGGTGTCCATGGTAACTTCTTCATCGACTTGGTCTCACTATTTATGTCCACTATGAGTTGCAGAGAGGGTGTTAGAAATTTGGCATCTCAAGTCAACTGCTCAATGTGATACCATTTACTTAGTTTGGCTTTTAGGTATTTATTTTACTTATTTGTCAAAGTCTGGGTAGGGCAATTTACTGAGGTTGCTATATCAGCAACCCTCAGCCCCCATTGTATCATCATCAATTCATTGCCAAGGTTGGTCGGTTCACCTCTCTCTCTCTCTCTCTCTCTCTCTCTCTCTCTCTCTCTCTCTCTCTCTCTCTCTCTCTCTCCCCATTGCTCTACGCTTCCGCATCGTCGACTTTGACAAGTAGACGCATGCAGGCTCATAAGTGCCCCATGTAAGCTTTATCACAACAAGCTTACATGGGGCACTTATATGTCGGTGTAAAATAGAATTCAATGCCGACTTCCGCCAAAGGACGGAAGTGTCGAAATAGCAGATGCTCAAAGACGAAACGAAGCCAACAGTCGGAGTACTTGTATGTGTATTCATATGTAAGCACACTAGGTGATGTCGAGGTCAGATGTCGAAAATCTTCCGCCTAATGTGTGGGATGTCGGTAAAATAGTGAAGGTAGGCTGTTCGAGAGTCAATGTCGCAATCCGAAATGCTGCAATCTATCAAATCTACCCACTTCTCCTTTATCCAAATCTAACCAAAAACCTCATCAAATTTCGAGTATCTGTCAAAAGTGCATCATACTTGCCCATTGTGCAAAACTGAAAACCTAAAATTTTTTATATACAGTCAATCTCAGCAGAGTATTAGAAAAAAATGGTGAGGTGTAAGGTGCAGCGGATGTGAATGTTGAACTTTGCTCAAGATGAGCGCTCCGAACTGTGCTCAAGGGTTTCTTTTACTTACGGAAGGGAGAGTCTTCAATTCCTTTAGTCAGAGAGTGCAAATGATCACAAACAAAGTGAATGACAGTGTGAATGAAGGTGCTGAGACTGAGAGAGAGAGAGAGAGAGAGAGAGAGAGAGAGAGAGAAGAGAATACGACACCAGAATGTTGTCAAACCCTCCTCCGAAGGCCCCACTCTCTACGGCGAGAGCGGTCTACTATTGATTGCACAAATCTCTACAATGCAATGGACTTGCCAACAATGTCGACGATGATGAGAACGACGACGAGACGGACTGAAAACTGAAAACGCTAAGGGCTGAAATCTACAGTCTTGTATCTGCTGAATTCTGACTCTATGCCAGTGACGATGTCAATGACGACAATGTGACGACGACACGCTGAAAACACAGATGCTGAAATCTGCGAATAGTGGGCTGAATCTACAAACGCTGGTTGATCTGAACGTGCAGCTAGGATCTGCTGCTGGAAGATGAGATTTGCGAGGTTTGGGGCTGCTATGCGGTGTCTATAGGCTGAAAACTGAAAACGCTAAATCTAGGACTGAATCTGTCGCCGGGAATCTGCAAAACGCTGAGGTTGGTCTACAATGGCAAAAAACGCTAGGCTGATTTGCTCATCTGCTGCAAAAACGTTATGGGATCTGCTATCGCCAGGCTAATCTGCAACTGCTGAGACGCTAGGCTTGTTCTGCAGTTAATGAAAATCGTTGGCTGGTCTTGGTGGCTGAAAACGCTATGTCCTCTTGTCGGTCTTGCTGAGAAGGTGCACTTCAGATGTGGTCTGTTGCCTCTTCTGCCAGAAAGTGCTAGCGCTAGGTTTTCTTATATATCTACTTAGCCAAATTGCCCTTCCCAGTTTCCCAACAAAGTCACTTAATAATAATAAGTGAAAAATGGCTAAATAGGAAAAATGGATTCTATGCACTATAAAATGCTCCTGATGGATACTGACTGTAATCTGATGATCATGTTGTGTGCAATTAGAGGAAATGCAATTAAGTGTCTGGACATGCACGATCTGCGAACACTCACAAAAGTGCCAGAACACTTCCTAAGCTAGGCTAACTAAATCCTTGTCATGAAGTAGCTTGTCCACATACACATAGGGTTAGATGTGCACGTGACATCCCCTCCTTTTCAAAGTGAGGTATTGATACCGAACTGTATGGCGTCGAGGGAGATCGCCAGCAGCGTCTCGAATCTTGGAAAGGACTCTTCGCGGCCCACTCTGATGTGCGGGCCATGCGATACTTGAACTTCATATAGGTCTGCAACGCTTGCTTCTTTGGGCCGCGCCGAATGCGACAGTCATATGTGGCTCCTTCAATGCTTCAACTTCGTCTATAGTCATGCGTCTACCTTCTTCAAGAATCTCCAAGGACGAAAATTCCTCAAACCACTTCCAACACAAAAACAAGAACATACACATTCCATGTAAAGTGACTGGAAAAATTCTATGCTTTCTAAATGACTGTGCATGCAATGGAGATAAACAAAGAGATGGAGTGCCAAACCGTTCATCAAACGCACGAAAAATTGGAATCGTAACTTGTCTTTCTGATCTAAATCTATCAACTATGACAAATCACAATGGAAATACCGATGCTTGATGCTCATCCTTCTTGTGCTGTTTCGGATACTGTGTCATGCAAAGGAAGAGACATGGAATGTGAATTTCTTGGGTGCAAACATTTCATCTTTTCATGAGTACTCCGCATACATCCGTGCTCATTCATGAGTGAATCGTGTTCATCGTGCAATATGGCATGCTTGTGAAAAGGGATCACATAAGGACGGTGACTAAAATATTGGAAAGCATCACGAATGAAACACTCGAACAATGCATGTTGACTAATCATTCGAACACATAATACTTCCTATGGGGGGTTCTTGGGACCTCAACTCGAGAGCCAAGATCGGTTCTTCGTGATTGATCGAATCTGCAATTAGGTTAGCGTCACTAGACAAAGTATCAACTCAACCATCATCCGTGTGAACAATCAGATCTTTATCATGCAAATCATCATGTTTGTGAATAATCACATCTTGATCATGTGTGTCGGGCCTTGGAGAAGAAAAGACTGAGAGTCTCCTTCTCCTGATTCTTTTCAATGAGGGATGAAGAATGAACAACTTCCTCCCCATGAATGACAATGGGAGAGTCACTTTTGGCATTGAAAGTGAAAGTATTGGCTGCCCAATCAATGAGAGGGTTATGCTCACGAAACCATCGAATGCCTAAAAGCATATCACATCCTGAAAGAGGAGATACTACAAATTTTCTATGAAAGAACACTTGTTGAACCGTGAATAACACATCAAGGCACTCTCGTGTAATGAGAGAGTCCATACCGGGAACGAAGCCCGACACCTCGAAAGGAGATGTCTCGCTAACCTCCAAGCGGGCTCTTTCGACAAGAGAGTCACTTATCATATCATGGATACTGCCTAGATCAAACAATATGACAAAACGCTGACCCTTCACATAACCATAACACTTAATGAGAGACTCATCAATGGGAAGATCATGAGAAACTTGGGTCACACTCGTGTTCTCATTGATGGCATTAACAAAGGATGTGGGTTCTGTGGGTTCTGTGGGTTCTTTAGATTCGCTAGATTCGATCTTAAAACATGTTTTTTTATGTGACCTTGGATTGACAATGATAACATCGACCTTCCTTAGAATAAATGCTTTGTTCTTCTGACGCAATGTATCCTCCTAAAATTCCTTGTGTTGCTTTTTCATTTGGAGTGAGCTTACGTTTAGCAATTGTGTTAGCTTTACCCTTAGGTTCCTTGTGTGAGTTCTTTTCCGAGAGACTAGAGGAAGATTGGTTAGAAGAGTGTTCAGAGAGAAGTCTGAGAGGTACTTTGAAAAGTCTTGGTCTCCTTCGGCTTTCCCTTATTGTGCTTCATCTCTTGCGTGAGAGCAATTGCTACTGCCTTACAGGGTCGAGGACTTTGACATCAAACCTGATATAGTCATCCAACCCCAAAATGAAAGCCTCCTTGCGTTCATCATCCGATGTGTGTAATTGGGTGCCGAGCTGCAAAACACGATTACAGAAAGACCTGACTGGCATACCATTTTACTTGAGGCTGCGCCAATCGTCCTTCAACCGAGCGAGGTACTGGGGTGGCATTAACCGCGCCTTTAGCTTGTCTTGGAAGTCGTCCCAATTGAAGGAAAGGGGCGCGCCTTCGTCGGCTTCCTGTAACAGACGTGGACACTCCAAGTCAAGAATCTACCACGACAGCACCAAATAACCACTTCAAAACAGTTCACAGTTCACAATTGATTCAACACTGGCCCGGCGGAGTTCCACGCCTAGAGATATTGGCCCCAAAGACTGGCACCCCTTTCGGTATTTCTTTTAGTATTAATATGAGTTCAAAGTACAAGAGTGCGGTCAGGCGCTCACACTTAGACTCTGCGTCCAGATGCTTTGAGTTGTGAGTGGCCTACCCACTTATTTAAAGAGTACAAAGGGATGCTAAAAGCAGAGCCCCCTGAAAATCAAAAGCTCCTTGAGAAATAAACCAAAAGAGATTTCTCTCCCCCAAGCTCTCTCTTGAGCCCCAAATAATAAAGTAAAGGTTCTTTCTCATAAAGCAGCTTGCAAAAAGCTCCAACGTAAATTCTTTAGCCAAATTGCGTAGCCAAAAATCTGCCTCTGCTTTTCGTAAAACACGAAAATCCGTACGTGCTGACATGTGGCATCTGTTCCGCCTGATTTTTCAGCCTGCCGTACAGGCAGCTACGTCATCATGCTAGAATTAGGGTTTGCAGATTTTTAGGGTTAGGGTTTCTGCAGAGCGGGCAACCACGTCATCACTTTGTGACATACCCCCCTCTTGAAAGCATTGTAATCGCCCTCGATTATGCCTACAAAATAGACAAGGACCATAAACCGTCTTAGTAGACACTGAATGTTAGTACCTACATACTAGGAACACACATCTAGCACATGTACCAATCGACAGTCACATCACACGACATCACAGGACATCACTAGACATCACAAGACATCACATGACATTCAACATTCATTCGGATCTTAGACCATGATTTATCGGCAATGTAGCTAGCAATCACATCTAGATTCAGTCGGGACCTCATAGATGGCCGATTGACTAACCCCTATTGCAACCATGTCTATTCGAGATCAATAAGACCAAAATGTTGTAGTCATTTCGTCTATCAATTCCTGCACTTACAAACAAGCCAAGAACAAATCAGTTTCATATTCAAGAATTCCATTTCATAAAGTCATACAGCAAAATACTATCAGCTCTCAGTATCCCTAAAGCTCAAAGAGACATCAGTGACTCTAGGACAAAAATCAAGGCATCTGTTGACAAAGGAGCGGAGTAAATCCCCTCTTGTGCATCCCACTGCACCAGATCTCCGGCCAAGCTGAATTCTGGGTTCCATTTGGTATAGACTATGCTAACCAAAAGCTTCGAGGTAAAGTTTCACAATCTGAGGAGTATCTGCTAGGTCCTCCTTCCCCATCCACTTCGCATCGAATGCAGGATAGTTCTTGAACTTAACCAAGAACCGCCTTCGGACTTTACCTTTATTCTTTGTGTCCTTATGTGCCAAAATCTGTTCAGGAACAAGGATCTCCTCGTTTTCTTCCACTTCGGGTTGCTCATCAGGCTCCCCATCATCAGGCACATCACCTTTAAAAGGTTTCAAGAGACTCACATGGAATGCATTGTGAATCCTCCAAGTGTCAGGCAGTTTCAGTCGGAAGGAGACATCATTGATCTATTCAGAGATCTGGAAAGGTACGTAGTATTGCATACTAAGCTTTGGAAAAAGCCTCTCCTTTCCCTTCTTCTTTCTCAGGCTACCTTCTCAAAACGTAAGAGCACCCAGTCATCCTCCTTCAATTTCAAATCGCGACGATGGCGATCCGCTGCCTTTTTCTGTCGTTCTTGAGATTTTTGCAAAGCCTCGCGGACCTTGGCAAAAACCGTGTCTAAGTCGCGCGTATACTCATCCACTTCAAAAATCTTATCTTTCGTGCTTAGGAAGGGTGGAACCTTCGCAACACCTTCAACAATCTAAAATGGCGCCTTCCCCGTCGAAGAGTGTATCGTGTTATTGTAGGCAAATTCCACCAAAGGTAGATACTTTTCCAATTGAGTCTTCTGATCCGAGATATAAGACTTCAATAAATCTAAAATCACTGAATTGGCAATGTCAGATTGCCTGTCAGTTGCGGGTGAAACGATACGAGAACTGCAACCGCGTGCCAATGTTCTCCCAAATTAAATCTGGGGTCCCTGTCGGAGACAATCGTCTCAGGCATGCCATGTAATCTGAAAATCTGGGCCACAGACAGTCTCGCTAAGTGATCCGGGCTTGACTGTTTTTTTCACTAGAATGAAATGAGCCTGTTTGCTAAATCTGTCAATAACAGTCTCAATAACAGTCCAGATACCATCGTGACCACTCTGTGTTCTCGGGAGATCAAAAATGAAATCCATCGCGATACTTTCTTAGAGACGGGTGGGTATGGGCAAAGGCTGTAACAATCCCTGTGCTTTATGCCTATCAAACTTGACCTTCTGGCATACCAAGCAACTGCACACAAACTCTTCCATATCCTTCTTGACTCTCGGCCAAAAGAAGTATCTCTCTACCCCTTTCATGGTGGTAGCGATGCCGCAATGACCCATAAAAGGTGGATAGTGGCATTCCGTCATAACCTTTTCCCTCAATGGCTGTGTAACGCACAACATGGTTTTTCTCATCAAGTAGCCATCCCGAATGAAATATCCCGCTACTGTCTCCCCATCCCGTATCCGTGTGAAAACGTCTGCAAAATCTGTATCTGTGGCATACTGATCGACAATATCCTCGAAGCTTCTATGATGTATCGCGGAAATAGACAAAACAAACGGCTTCCGAGACAAAGTATCTGCCACCACATTCTTCTGTCTCGGAACATGGACAATCTGGAAGTGAAACTGTGACAAGATGTTCGCCCACCGCATCTGCTTTTCCGATAGCTGCTTCTATGACAAGAAGCAGCGCAAACTCTGATGGTCTGTAAAGACAGTAAAATCCGCTCCAAGTAGGTAATGCCGCCACTCAGTAAGAGCATGGATAACCGCCAAAAGTTGTCATTTCCGGCCTTGAGAACAATCGGCTCTCATAAGCAATGACATGGCCTTGCATTAAGACCGCACCCAGACTACGACGACAAGCATCACAATATACTTCAAATGACTTCTGCAAGTCCGGCAAAGTCAAAATTGGTCCCGTAGTCAATTTCTCTTTCAATGTTAGAAAGGCAGTCACCTCTGTGGGTCCCCACGAGAAAGGGACTCCTTTCTGTGTCAGATATGCAAAGGGGAAGCAACCTCTGCAAACTTTCGAATGAACCGCCTGTAGTACGAACACAATCCCAAGAAGCTTCTAACTTCATGGACATTCTTCAAATCAGGCCAATTACAGATAGTCTCTATCTTGGCCGGATCCATTTGCAGCTGGCACAATGTGTCCCAAAAAGTGTATCTCTGGTAGGAAAAATTCGCTTTTCTTTGCATTATCACTAACTTGTAATCTTGTACTGCCTGAAAGACCTGAAGCAGATGACCTCTATGTTCTGCCTCATTCTTGGAGAAAACAATGATATCATCAAAGAAAGTGCCGACAAATAGCATGTACTCTCGAAAAATCCTGTCCATCATCCGGTTAAATGTCGCAGGAGCATTGGTTAAGCCAAAAGGCATCACCAAAAACTCAAATAACCCAAAAGTCGTCCGAAATACTGTCTTGTAGACGTCTCTCGGCGCGATTCTGATCTAATGATATCCACTCTTCAAATCAATCCTGCTAAAGCACGAGGATCCCTGTAATCTGTCAAGTATATCATCGATCCTAGCAGTTCTTAATGGTGAATTTGTTGAGAGCTCTATAATCGATGCACATTCTCCAAGATCCGTCTTTCTTCAAAACCAACAACACTGGAGAGCAATACGGTGAAGTATTAGGCTGGACAAGACCATTTTCCAAGAGGCCTTTCACTTGGTTCATAATCTCTTCATTCTGTGCTCGGCTCACACGGTAGGTGGCCGGTTCAGTGGTGTGCTTCCAGGTATCAGATCAATGGTATGATCTTCATGACGAGCAGGTGGTAACTCGCCTGGTAGGCCCTCTGAGAAGCAATCGACATGAGAGTGGAGAAAATCTTGGCATTCTTTATCGAGTTTAGACATATTTGTCCTATCCTCATCAATCAACTCTTTCATAAAGATCGAGTAAACAAATAGACTGGATTTCATTAATTTAGAAATGGCCGAAGCCGATACAATAGGGGCAAACTCGCCCTTCAGATTAATGTCAAGTACAATGGTTCTGCCCTTCTCTGTAGTCAATGTCACTTTTGTCGCCCGATAGTCGACCACAGCGTTGTTCTTGTGGTACCAGGGAATTCCCAAGAGAACATCACAACCTTCCAAAGGCATTATGTAAAAGTCCTCATGCCCCAAATACCCCTGACAATGCAACTGAAGTTTGCTAATGACATTAATGGCTACGTCCCTGCCAGGTGCCGCTAGAACAACCTCCGCAAGTGGTCCCATCCGATCAGGAGTGATCTCGAGCCGCATCGCCAATTCCGGTGAAATGAAGTTGGCCTTGGCTCCTCCATCAAAGAAGATCAGGGCCTCTTGGTCTTCACTTTGCCCCAACCTCGGCAAAGTTCTGTACTCTCGTCCATTTGTGTTGGGATCGTTACCCACACAATCTGAAACCAGTCCTGTTTTCATCTTGCCTTTTCTTCCACGTTCCTTAGCTGCTCTCGAACTCTCAGGCCTTTCGTCGTCCTTGTCATTCTGTTCTTTCTGTGCCTTTTTAGGGCACTTCGCGGAGATATGTCCAGGTTCCCCGCATCCGAAGCACTTCCCCTCCCTGATGAAGCGAGCTCTCTCCTGAGGAGTAAGTTTGGGTCGTGCATCCTTCTTTTCTGGGTTGCTCTTTCTCTTTCTACTTTCATTTGCTGAAGTCTATTCGGCTCGTTGTGTCATGACCTCATCGGTGGGGTAGGTCAGACTGCCAGAGTGAATGGCAAAACCCCGTTTCACATGACTCATCAACTCTTGAATAGAGGCTGACTTCTGTTCCAAGCAGTGATCTCGGATCTCTGTAAGTAGACCCAAGGTAAACCGCTCAATCTGTTCTCTGAACGAGATCTTCTTGAATGAAGAGGCGGGTAGAAAAGAGCTCCAGAATCTCTCGCAATAAGCGTCCACTGTATCCTTCTTGGTCATCCGAAGATGGTTCCAAGCAGCTCGTATATCGCGTTCAAACTCTAGAGTCAGCCAAGAAGAAATAAAAAGCTTCTTAAATTTCAGCCATTTAACTGGCACAGTCTTGTTTAAAAGAAGCATGGACCACCAAGTTCGAGCATCCCCCTTAAAGTAAGAGGAGGCTCTCCGAATCTTAGAGTGCTTTGAGTAGCGTCCTCCGACGAAAGCGATGTCAAAATGTTGTACAAAAGACAAAGCCTTCGAAGCATCTCTATATCCTGAAAACTTGTCAAATTTAATTGATTGTCCACCTTCCTTAAACTCTCGGGCCTTCTTGCTTTTATCTTCCAGAAAGTCATATTGGTTGGCTTTATAAAAATTCTTCTTCTTTGCATAAAAGTTGCTATCGTCAGAGTCTGAACTGTCTATAGACGAGTCCTCTGTAGAACTGTCACTCACTGGGCAAGATTTAGACTTCTTTGCCTTTGCCTTGCCCGTTCCAAAGCGTTGTTTCTTGCTTCTCTTTTTGCCTTTGCGGTCTTCTTCGCTCGAGTCAGATGAGCTAGAAGAATTGTCAAAAGAAGAAGAAGAAGAAGAACTGGGTACTTCTCCAAATCGAACACACTTCTTCTGTTTCTTTGCCTTTTCAAATGTCGACTGACAACTCAAATAACCCGAGAAGTCAGTGCCTTTCTTCTGCTTTTTGCCGTGCTTTTTAGCTTTGTTTTGCGTGTCAAAAAGCTGAGCAATCCGTGCATCAACCACCTCTTCTAATTCCTTCTCTGAATATTTCTTGTGAGCAGAAGTTTCTTGAGTGCGGGTTTTGGGGGTGGTGTTGTGGTTTTCAGGCACTGCGCATGCACTTCCTGAAAAGAAGTCTCGCTCATACATTTTGCAAATTTTGGGTCCTTCGCAAAATTGAGCATCATCTTTGTTGCATCACCGATAATTGACGACGCTCCATCTCTCGACGCTCCGCCCGAGTAGGCCGAGGCGGGCCATACTCCTCGCCGGAATCTTCCTTGTGATCCCTTGTCACATCTCCGGATGCAGAGGGAGCCGATTGATCCTTGCGTGAAGCCATAGGTGCCGCGGAAAAAAAAAATTGGGATCGGATTTCTCGTAGAAGAGAAATCGGTCGTGCTCTGATACCATTGTAACAGACTTGGACACTCCAAGTCAAGAATCTACCACGACAGCACCAAATAACCACTTCAAAACAGTTCACAGTTCAAAATTGATTCAACACCAGCCCGGCGGAGTTCCGTGCCTAGAGATATTGGCCCCAAGGACTGGCGCCCCTTTGGATATTTCTTTTAGTATTAATCTAAGTTCAATGTACAAGAGTGCGGTCAGGCGCTCACACTCAACTCTGCGTCCAGATGCTCTGAGTTGTGTATGGCCTACCCACTTGTTTAAAGAGTACAAAGGGATGCTAAAAGCAAAGCCCCCAAAAGCTGAAAATCAAAAGCTCCTTGAGAGATAAAGCAAAAGAGATTTCTCTCTCCCAAGCTCTCTCTTGAGCCCCAAAAAATAAAGCAAAGGTTCTTTCTCATAAAGAAGCTTTCAAAAAGCTCCAGCATAAATTCTTCAGCTAAATTGCGTAGCCAAAAATCTGCCTCTGCTTTCCGTAAAACGCGGAGATCCGTTCTTGCTGCCACATGGCATCTGTTCCGCGTGATTTTCGGCCCGCCGTACAGGTAGTCACGTCATCATGCCAGAATTAGGGTTTGCAGATTTTTAGGATTAGGGTTTCAGATTTTTAGGATTAGGGCTTCTGTAGAGCGGGCAACCACGTCATCACTATGTGACACTTCCTCTAGGTGTGTGGCCAAGTGTGTCTCTTGCCATGCGTGGTACCAATTAATGGCATCATCGGCAAGGTACATGGCTGTCGACAAAACATTGCTGTTCCTTTTCTTAGTTGTCACAAAATAAGCATTAAATTGATGCAACCAAGAATGAATAACACTAGCATTCATCTTACCGTCATACATACTGAACATGATCTTCTCTGTGACGAGGTTGTTGGAGTTCGAGTCTCTGCTACTTGATGAACTACCAACATCTTTGATCGGCTCGCGTGTCAAGGTGAGTACTTAGAGGACCAACTCTTGCATGCGTTGGTCACTCTACGCCTTACGCTCTAACTCCAAGGCCGCCGTCTATCTTCAGCCCCCAAGCGCGCTTACACACGCTCGCGCTCCAAGGCTACCCTTCTGTCTTCGGCCACCAAACGCGCTTGCTCGCGCTCACTCTCCAAGTCGGCCTTTCTTTCTTTGCGCTCGCGATCCAATCCTGCTTTTCTTTCTTCGCGCTCCCGATCCACTTCTGCTTTTCTTTCTTAGACCGCCAAGCGCGCTTGTTCGCGCTCACGCTCTAATGCTGTCATCCTTTCTTCACATTCACGATCCAATTCTGCCTTTCTTTCTTCGCGCTCGCGCTCCAAGGCGATGCGTTGCGCTTCTTGTCGTATCATCACGTCCATCATCGTCTTGACCAAAGCCTCCATAGGATTTGGTGCAATCCTTGGCATAGATGGAGAAGGGGGAGGGTCAGAAAAACCTCCTGGTGGGAAAAATTCTTCTTCACCACCCTCATGCTCATCACCTCCATGCGGAGTATCCATTCCGCTTCGGGTGATGACCATCCACTGAAGTCTTGGGTTCTTAAGTTCACGAGGAACTCGTGGTTCTTGGGTTCTTGAGTTCTTGAGGGTTTTGAGTTCTTGAGGTCCTTGAGTTCTTGAGGATCTTGAGGTTCTTCTTTAGCTTGCAATCTGTGTTAGAGAAGAATCTTCTCTTACCCGAGCTCTTCTCTTTCCTGCGGGGATTCTTCTTTAGCTTGCAATCTGTGTTAGAGAAGAATCTTCTCTTACCCGAGCTCTTCTCTTTCCTGCGGGCGCACCCCTTGGCGGCCTTGCGCTCACACCAAGGTTTCTTTTTCCCACCTCACATCGATTGGCCGGTCGCTAAGTGCATGGTCCGCTCTCAATGAGTGAACAGAGAAACAAGGGGAGGCTGGACAAGCCTTTCTTTCTTGGGTTTCTTGTCACTCTTCAAAAACACGATTAAGAATCGACTGCCCAAGTGGACTTGGGTTACGTGCGACCGCAACAAGCAAAAAAAATATCTTGTGGTTCTTTCCTTGAGTGATACAGAACACTGCCAAAGATCTGATACCAATGTAAGGTGCAACGGATGTGAATGTTGAACTTTGCTCAAGATGAGTGCTCCGAACTGTGCTCAAGGATTCCTTTTACTTACGGAAGGAAGAGCCTTCTGTTCCTTTAGTGAGAGTGCAAATGAACACAAACAAAGTGAATGACACTGTGAATGAAGGTGCTGAGAGAGAGAGAGAGAGAGAGAAGAGAATACAACACCAAAATGTTGTCAAACCCTCCTCCGAAGGCCCCACTCTCTATGGGGAGAGCGATCTACTATTGATTGCACAAATCTCTACAATGCAATGGACTTGCCAACGATGTCAACAACGATTAGGACGACGACAAGACAGGCTGAAAACTAAAAACGCTAAGGGCTGAAATCTGCAAATCTTGTATCTGCTGAATTCTGACGCTATGTTGGTGACGATGTCAATGACGACGATGCGACAACGACACGCTGAAAATGCAGATGCTGAAATCTGCGAATAGCGGGCTGAATCTGCAAACCTTGGCTGATCTGACCGTGCGGCGAGGATCTGCTGCTGCTGGAAGGTGAGATCTGCGAGGTTTTGGGCTGCTCTGCAGTGTCTATAGGCTGAAAACTGAAAACGCTGAAGCTAGTTCTAAATCTGTCGCCGGGAATCTAAAAACACTGAGGTTGGTCTACAATTGCAAAAAACGCTAGTCTGATTTGCTCATCTGCTACAAAAATGCTATGGGATCTTTTGTCACCAGGCTGATCTACAACTGTTGAAAACGTTAGGCTTGTTCTACAGTTAATGAAAATCGCCGACTGGTCTTGGTGGATGAAAACGCTATGTTCTCTTGCCGGTCTTGCTGAGAAGGTGCACTTCAGATGTGGTCTGCTGCCTCTTTTGCCAGAAAGTGCTAGCGCTAGGTTTTCTTATATATCTACTTAGAGTCTTAGACAAATTGCCCTACCCAGTTTCCCAACAAAGTCACTTAATAATAATAAGTGAAAAATGACTAAAATAGGGAAAATGGGTTCTATGCACTGTAAAATGCTCCTGATGGGTACTGATTGTAATTTGATGATCATGTTGTGTGCAACCAGAGGAAATGCAACTACTAAGTGTCTGGACATGCACGGTCTGTGAACAGACTCACAAAAGTGTCAGAACACTTCCTAAGCTAGGCTAACTGAACCCTTGTCATAAAGTAGCTTGTCCATGTACACATAGGGTTAGATGTGCAAGTGACATGAGGAATTTACACAGTATCTTTTGCAAAGTTGTAGACCACGTCGAAACGAAGGGGTGTGACGGATAAAATTTTGAGATTTACAATCTAAAGGAGAAAATCACTCTGCAAAACAGTGTTGTTACGCACACAATTATTAGGACACCTTCACCTATACACTCTCTTCTGAGCTTCCACAAGAGCATACATCACTCTCAATTGAGCTCACAAGCTCCCATTGCGTTCTCACAAAGCTTCCAGATTTCTTGATCTCTCCACCACGCCGAGAGGGAGTTAGCTATCGCCTCGCAGCTCTCTTTTTTTCCATGCTCCCCACCATCGCCATGTGTTGATACTTACTGAAGGGTGCGCAAATGGGGTTCATGTGCGGAGAGAGAGAGAGAGAGAGAACACAGAGTGGGTGGAGTAGTGGCAAGAAGCCCTCACTCCTTATTCTTCTATGTATATAAAGAATAAGGGTAAGACAGTGCGGTTAGTAAAGTCAGTGAGCGGCTGTGGACACCGGACGTCCAACCTTGAGGCAAGACACATGCCGCCTTTACCCCAACACGTTTTAGCTAGAGCAATAAGTCTAGCTTTTTATGATGCCTTGCATTGCATTTACAATCCTTGATTGTATTGAAACTCCTAACATGACAAATACAATTGATTACATGTCTCTACATCACCTCCTCAATAGTTGCCCTACCCTGCTGGCAGCCACCTGCTCACCCAATCCTGATTGAACCTCCATTGACCTTTGGAGTTTCAATTGTTTTAGTTGAATTGTGATCTCGTAGCTACTTAGAGGACTTGGTAAGCTGCAGATATGAATAAAGTCTCATGCCAATATTGATGTCATGGTAACACAGAACTAAAGAGACAAAGCTCCCAGACACACACAAGATCCTCGTGAGACATGAGAAGCGAATTGCAAAGCCTGCCACATATCGCTCGTGGAGCTTTGAGGGAAGTAATAGCACCACCAAAAGGATCTTGCACTCACGCATCAAGGATGGGGTATAGACATCTTCAGAGCATGCTCCTTGTACACACATAGCATATAGAGATAAGTTGCATGAAGAATGAGTAGCACCCACCACCTCCATACGCCCACAATTGTATTGGGGAGTCAACTTTGCACTCTTTTATTTTCTGTGACAAAAAAAGGTGTGGACAAGTGTACTTGCTGATTGTGGTTCATAAGTCCATTGGCCTTCTATAGACATTTATATCATCTCTTTGAGTACGCATTGTAACTCCCAATCACATGTAGTCTATGATCTATCGTCTCTATCAACCTTCTCATCTATAAATTTGTGAGGGACTATATTTTCTTCACACCCAGCATGACACTCTAGCCTAAAGGGCAATGCACTCAGGCATCCAATGACTGATTCTACAACCTCTACACATGGCTCCTGAATCGGAAACAACCAAACAATTTGATGCTACAAGAGTTATCCCCGCACTCATGGTCGATTATAATTTATATTGTCTTGCACCTAGCAAGATACCTCAACCTAGAGCTCAATATACTTGGGCATCCATGACTTCCTCCACAACCTCTACACTGCTATGTAGCTGAAAGAGAACTTCTCACACCTTTCATCACCAAAGCAATACATCAGTGCTTTAATGGCCAACCTACTTAAATTCAGAGTGGACGTAAAATGTGCACAAGAGTTTATAGAGATTATCTCTTGTTATCAGCTGCATTCTTTATGCTGTAAACACAGATCTTAGCTCATAGCTCTTCTACTCGTAGGTGCAAATTGATGCAACTACATCCAATTGCATAAACACACACATATGTCTCATACCTGCACAAGGGGTATCATGTACGCTAATGTCTTGCCAGAGCCAGTGTGTGAAGCGATGACAACACTATGTCCCTCAAGGACAGCGGGGATGGAGCGACATTGAACCTCTGTAGGTTGAGTGAGACCAAGCTCATTAACGGCAGAAATGAGCTCGTCCGTGAGAGGAAGCTCTTCAAAAGAAGAAGCTATGGCTTCTGGTGCAGCAGAATCTGTAGAAGAAGGACCTGCCTTCTTCCTTGATGGCGTGTGTGAAGTCGTTGTCTGGGGGACGCCCTTGAGCTTTCGGACTCTGAGCTTGTCGAGGAGGGCGACGGCCGTGGAAGAGCCATCTGCGGAAGCTAGGGATGAAGATGGTGGAGAGGAAGCGGCGACAGCAAGGAGGGTGAGGTGAGCCGCCTGACGGTGGCCGGGAACGCGAGGACGAAGAAGGAGAAGAGGCTGGCCCGTCTTCGCCAGTGTGTTCAAGAAGTGAAGGTCCATCGAGCGCGTTAAGCGGCTTGCTGTGATACCTGCCATTGCAATTGGATATTTTAACTCTCTCATGCATGCAAAATATAGGTCGTGTGTGACGTGTGAGGATGAAATGGCATCGGTGGCTTCGATGTCTGTCCCATTGAGCACATACTCTATGTGGGCATCACAAACAGCAAGGGTGCAAGAGTATCTATGTGATCGATCGACGACGTTGTTGTGAGCGTTCCAACCTGGCGTATGTTGGTTTGTGCTTGGAAATAAAATACATTGCAATGTCCTCCATTGTGTGACATATCGTGGGCTTGAAAAGGCTCTATTTGAGCTTATCTGACACTCATGTGTGACAAGGGCCTCAGTTTATTGGCAATGCCTTTCAAGTTTCGATATAAAGAGCTGTGTCTCATCAAGGAGTTGCAAGGGTTGAAGCACTTCATCTTTGCATCCGCTACAAGTGCAAGAAAGCCATCTCACCTGATTGTAGGTATTGGTGCAATACTGACCTAAGTCAAGGAGACCTCCTCCAACAAGGTGAAGGTCACATTATGTTGGTTTGGTAAGAAAGTGTTGGGAATTGTGGGCTTTGTCCTATGTTGGTGTGTATCTCCTTTATCGTACTGGGATGCATAGGTGGCACAAAACCATGTGGTAGCATGTGGAAAAGGCACTCAAGGGTGTGGATATTCATGGGGGTCATTCCTAGAAGGTGTGAACTCACCTAGAGTTAGTTGATGGACCCCTAAAGTACCTTGAAAGGTCACCCACGAGTTTGCAAGTTGGATTGGCTGATTTGGAGCCTTTGTATGATGTCCTCAGCAAGATTTTGAAAAGATGATGGAGCAAAAGACACGGTGCACACACTCACACCTTAACACAACCTCATTCCCGACAGGATTGCCAAAAGATGATGGAGCAAAAGACACGGTGCACACACCCTCACACCGAGCTCACACCTTAACACAACACAAGGAATTACCTTACTTTCCTCACCTCACACACAACCACTCAAGAGCTTAATGGAAAGCTTCCCCCCAAACTCAATTCAAGCTCCAAACATCTTGAACTACAAGCCCTTGCCTACTCGATGACACTATGTAATGAGTCAAGTTGATCAAGGCTTGGAAGCATAGTTGATCGCCACCAAAAGACACAAGGAAGACCATTAAAAAAATCTCCATCCACAAAAGGCATCGCTCAAACTATTGCAAAAGCTCACCAAACTCCACTCTATTGGACTCTTTGGTGTAGGCTCAACCCTAATGGCATCGATATAGGGTCACACAGTCTTGTAGAAAGCCGCACCTTCTTCCCTCAATTTCTCACATACACACATCCATGGAAACCTCAAAATTTCTATAGACTCTCCCAAGTGCAACATTTAAGAGAACAGACCCTCATTCACTCCTCCATGCACTCGAAAACAAGAAGGGGGAACAAGTCAGGACTACATAGGAACACCTATAGAAACCTTGCTTCCTCTTAAACATGGAGAGGTGAAAGTGCTCCTATTTGATCAAGCAAGCACACCCTTAGCTTGGGCACTCATGGAACCATGAGTGATGCAACAAATTTCAACCTTTTCACAGCGTTTTGACCCACTTTTTGACCTTTTCAGGACCATTTTTGGCCAGTTTTGACCCCCGACATACAATTTTTGCGAGAAAGAAACCAAACTGACTCCAAATTTGTAGGCTTAATCCTTGATACTCAAAATTCATGTCCATATATCAAAATTCTTTTTTGGACCATTTCTAAGTCGGTTCACATATCACTGCATATCAGGTGCTACAAATAGATAGTTACCACACATGTCAAAATTTCGAGTGAGATGAGCATACGCACACTTCCCACTTGCCTACACTTTACTCTATCTCCATTGTATATTGAAGTGGCTATAATAGCATGTCAACATCATAAATGGCTCTCTAATCTTCCCTCCCTAATCTCTATAGAAAGGGCTAAATTATGGTAGAAGTTTACAAGAAAGGGATTGTTAGGTAAATGGTGGGAGACATGGCCATAAGGTAAATTTTGTTCGACTAGTAACTATGATCTAGTTATTTGATGTGCAAATGTGGTCTATTGTGGAGTTGTAGATAGTTGTTTTTTGTGATATATTTTGTTTTAAATTGAAGAGGCGATAAATTTTGTGAGTGTAATGTACTTTCAATTTGTGAAATTTACATCAACACTGAAATCACTTAGAAGGATAGTTGGTTGGTGTAAGTTACAAGGTGTTAAGCTGGGTGACAATAATGCTTGTGGTAATGGTGTCAAAGGTTTGTGGTATAAAGTGAGTATAGCTGGAGATTTGAATGTTTTAGCTATAAAAATTTGCCATTCTTTTTTCTTTTTGCAATTATTTCAAAGTCATTGGGAGAGATATTTTTTTTATGTTGGATTGAAATATGGGTGTGCAAGAAGAAAGTGAGACTTCAAAGGGACCAAATTATGTTATATTATTGTAATTAGGCGAGGAGATGTTATTGGGTGCTCGCATTTTTTTTTCTTGAAAACATAGTCTATGTGAAACCATCAAGCTAGCTATTATGATAATGTTTATTGAATGAAGCGATGTTTAAAGATTTTATTATTAAGTGAGTTCCACATAGTGATTCGAGGCTACCTTGTATATGTAGACATGTAGTAGTGTTAGTGTGTATACGCGCTTCACTAGGGGCACTTTTCTCCCACTGGGTTTTTCCCCCTGGACATCTAGTGTGAAAGGACACCTTATCTCTTAGGGTCTCACATAAGCTTTGTAGCTCTGATTTTGTATATACTCTATTATTCTAATACAGAGAGATAGACTACAAAGATCTCGTACGCAAGCTCTGTGTCTTCTCCTTCTGCATCTTCTTCCTACTCTGAGTTGCTATCTTCCTTCTGTTTCCTGTTTCATCATCTTCAACAATTGGTATCAGAGCAAGGTGATTTCCAGAGCCTCTACTTGCGTTTTCGCGTCCGCGCGCGCAATCGCAGTTTTTAGGCAGTTTTTGGAAAATTTGCTCGTGGGAGCATCCTCGACGTTCCGGGAGTATTCTGAGCAGGTGACCTGCGATTTTACCCCCCTTTTGAAGCCGTTCGAGCCCTCAGAATTTTGTTCTGAGCAGCGTAGCAGAAGTTACTTTTCGGAGGCGTTTAGATCAAGAGGGTGTGCTTTTTGACAGATTTTCTTCAGGTAAACAGTTCTTTTGGGAAGCAGCTTGTCTTAGCTTTATGCTGAGATTTTGTGTAGAGTTTTGCTTGCATTGGAGAGGAGATTTGTGAATCTCTTGGAGGTTCTTTTGCTCTCTTGTGTGCATCCACAGTATGGCTCAATCTACGGAGAAAGAGATTTTTGGTGCGTTTACATCCGAAGACAAATTGGATGGTACCAACTATTCTCTTTGGTCTTTTATGGCCAAAAATGTTTTGGTTGGTAAAGGATTGTGGGATTATGTATCTGGAGATGAAGTTCGTCCAGGTAGCATTGCACCTGTGACGCCTGGTCGCGGTGCATCTGTTGGTGCAGGACCCTCACAAGTCACTCCAGAGTAAAAGAAATGGGATACTAAAGATGCACAAGCTATGGCTGTTATTGCCTTAACCATAAAGAGGACAATCACACCACATATCAGATCTTGCAGAACTTCTGAATATGCTTGGAACACTCTGCAAGCTATGTTTGGAGGAAGAAACGCTGCCAGAATAGAGTTTTTGAAGAAACAACTTGACAAAATACAGATGGACGAAGGTGACGATATCGTCGAGCATCTTACAAAAATCAGGGATCTTAAAGAGCAATTGCTTAGCATTGATGAAGTGATTCCAGAGAAGGACTTGGTTTCCAAAACACTCAATTCACTACCACCATCTTATCTGACTTTTCAGACTTCTTTGACTCTGTCTTTGCGAGCTATCCTGAGCCTCTTCGTTTTGAAGAGTTAGGGCTTTGCTATTGCAGGAGGATCAATCACGTAAGAACAATTCTTTACAGATGGATGGTATGGATCATGTTCTTGTTGTACAGAACAAAAACAAGGGTAAAGAGAGTGCTCATCACTCCAAGTCTGGTGCGGGACAATCTTCAAAGAAGTCTAAAGGTGATTCCAACAAGTCCAAGAAGAAAGGTAAATGTCACTACTGCAAGAAACCTAGTCACTACATTAGTGAGTGTAAAAAACGAATTGCTAAAGAAAAGAAGAAAGAGTCAAGTTTGGTTGTTTCAGCTTTTGGTGATTCTTCTACGGCTAAAGAAGAGTCTGCAAAATTTGTGCAGGATTCTTATGCTTTCGTAGTATGTTCAGATTTTTCTGCTTACAGTGTTGACGAGACACAAATGATTTGGTACTTTGATAGTGGTGCATCCAGGCATATTACTTCAAGGAAGGATTTGTTTTGTTCATTGGATGCAGCTCCAGTGGGAAAGAAGGTGACATGTGTAAATCAAAGAAGGTAATCAAAGGCGTTGGTAAGATTTTGATTACCAATTCAGATGGTTCAGATTTATGCTTGCCAGATGTCTTATATGTTCCAGGGATCAAGAAGAATTTGTTGTTTGTATCCTCTCTTGCAAAAAATGGTCTTCGGGTCATTTTTGAGGATGACAAATGTGTTGTACAAGATCGAGAGAATGGTTATTCTCTTATCACTACAGGTACGCTGGAAAATGGACTATTTGTGCTAGATCATTATGAAAAGCAGATTCAGGTATGTATTGCAGAAACAAAGACTCGGGCCATGCAGGATGCTGAGTTGTGGCATGCTAGATTTGGGCATGTTCGTTATGGCAGTTTGATGACTTTACAACGTCATAATATGGTGCATGATTTGTCTTTATTGGAGATGCCACCAAGACATGTATGTGAAGGTTGCGTTCTTAGAAAGATGCACAAATTTGCATTTTCGCAGGATGGTTCAGTTAGAGGGACACAAAAGTTGCAGCTTGTACACAGTGATGTATGTGGTCCTATGAGGACGCCATCTATAGGAAACAGCCTTTATTTTGTGACCTTCATTGATGACTTTTCCAGGTTTTGTTGGGTGTATCCACTCAAAGCAAAGTCAGATGTGTTTGCAATTTTTCAACATTATGTCGCCATGGTTGAAAATGAAACAGGTTGCAAAGTACAGACTCTTCGTACCGATCGAGGAGGTGAATACATGTCAGGTACATTTAAGGATTTTTTGGGAAAGAAAGGCATTAAACACCAATGCACTATGCCATACACACCACAACAGAATGGTGTTGCAGAAAGGAAGAACAGGTCTTTAATGGAGACAGCTAGATGTATGCTCAAGGCTAAGAGTTTGCCTCATAAGCTATGGATGGAGGCAGTTGTTTGTGCAGCACATGTTTTGAAAAGGTGTCCTACTCGTGCCTTGAAGACCATTACTCCATATGAAGCTTGGTATGACAGAAAACCTTCAGTCAGTTATCTTCGTGTTTTTGGTTGTCTTGCTTATGCTCACATCCCTCAGCAGTTACGTGGGAAGCTTGATGATAAGGCAATCAAATGTATATTTGTGGGGTACAGTAGTGGAAGTAAAGGTTATAGACTTTACAATCCTGCTACAAACAAGATTTTTGAAAGTTGTGATGTAATTTTTGCAGAAACTACTGCTCAACCTATGGTTGCTTTTGATATACCTCATATGCAGACACATGATGTATTTGAAGGTTTGCTTCCTTCTTTTGTGGAGAATCAAGAATCACAACAGGTTGATAATCTTGATCAATCTTTTGATCAGCATGTGACACCTCATGATGTAGAGGAAATTGTGCGTGAAGAGCAAGAAGTTCTCAGGGAAGAAAGAACCTTGCCTAAATGGGTTCAAAAAACTTTGTAGGATAGCAAGTTGGATGCACCGTTGCCATGAAAAACACGTGCTGGTACTGCTTTTGGCAGAGAGCAAGTAGATTTGGCTTGCTTTAGCACTCTTTGTGATGCAGATGAGCCTGATTCATTTGAACAAGCTTTAGAGTGTGTTCAGTGGAAAGATGCTATGCAGCAGAAATTGATTCTATTCATAAGAATCATACATGGGATCTAGTGGACTTGCCTACAGGTAAAAAGCCTATTGGTACAAAGTGGGTTTTTAAGGTAAAAAGGAAACAAGATGGTATTGTTGACAGGTACAAAGCAAGGCTTGTGGCAAAAGGCTATGCGCAACAGAAAGGCATAGATTATGATGAAACCTTTGCTCCTACTTCTCGTGCGTCCATAGTTAGATCACTAGTTGCAATTGCTGCTCATCATGGTTGGAAAGTGCATCAGTTGGATATCAAAACTGCTTTTTTGAATGGTGATTTGCAGGAAGAAGTTTATGTAAGTCAACCAAGTGGTTTTGTTGTAAAAGGTCAAGAGCAAAAGGTATGTAGATTACGTAAAGCTTTGTATGGTCTCAAACAAGCTCCAAGAGCATGGTATGAGAAGATACATACTTATTTGATTGGCTAGGGATTTCAGAATAGTCCAACAAAAAGTACTTTGTATGTCAAAAAGAGAGATGGAGTTCTCATTATGCTAACACTTTATGTGGATGATATGCTTCTTACAGGCAATACTGCAGATGAAATTGAAGTGTTTAAAGATGCTTTGAGAAAAACCTTTGAGATGTCTGATCTTGGTTTGCTACATTATTACTTGGGTATTCAGTTTGTGCAATCAGAGAATGGCATATACATGTTGCAGGCAAAATATTTGCATAAAATTTTGGCCAAGTTTGGTATGCAAAATTGTAAACCAATCTCTACACCCATAGAAACTGGATCAAAGTTGAGCATGCACGATGTTGGAGAACCTTTTGATGTACATACTTATGCAGCAGCGGTTGGTTGCTTGATATATTTGGCAGACAACACTCGTCCAGACATTCAATTTGGGGTTTCACAAGCAAGCAAATTTATGCACAGCCCAGGTATGCATCATTGGCAGGCTGTGAAGCGCATACTTCGTTACCTTTCCGGTACCCCAAATCTTTCCATGTTCTTTCCAAGGGGGGATATGTATGGAAAGCACAGTTCTATGCAGCTTCTTGGTTATAGCAATTCAGATTGGGCTGGTGATTTTGACACACGACATTCCACAAGTGGGAATTGTTTTTTCTTGAGAAATGCATGTATATCTTGGCTAAGCAAGAAGCGACCCACAATGGCTACATCAACTTGTGAAGCTGAGTACAGGGCAGCTTTCACGGCAACAATTGATTGTGTATGGATACGCAGGTTATTGGCAGATCTTTGTGAGTGTCAACAGGCACCCACTACCATTTTCACTGACAGTCAGAGTTCTATGGCAGTTGCAAGGAATCCAGTATTTCATGCAAGAACAAAGCACATAGAGGTTCACTACCACTATGTCAGGGAAAGGCTACATGTAGGGGAGATCACACTAACTTACTGTCCTACACAGGATAACATTGCAGATCTATTTACGAAGGCGTTATCACGAGAAAAGTTTGAAGCTTTCCGAAAAGCTTTGGGCTTACTCTCATACACATGATGATCTGCTACCTTGTACGGATTCACACTATCACTACAGGGGGGATTTGTAGACATGTAGTAGTGTTAGTGTGTATACGCGCTTCACCAGGGGCACTTTTCTCCCACTGGGTTTTTCCCCCTGGACATCTGGTGTGAAAGGACACCTTATCTCTTAGGGTCTCATATAAGCTTTGTAGCTCTGAGTTTGTATATACTCTATTATTCTAATACAGAGAGATAGACTACAGAGATCTCGTACGCAAGCTCTGTGTCTTCTCCTTCTCCATCTTCTTCCTACTCTGAGTTGCTATCTTCCTTCTGTTTCCTGTTTCATCATCTTCAACAATATAGGGATCCACTTTGCTTCCAATGTCAAACAAGAATTCTCTTGTAAAAGTGTGGGGTTATATCTTAATCCGGTCACATCATAGTTGTTGTAAGAGATAGAGGTCAGCAAGGTCTCAAATACAAGAGAGGTTGGTGTAGACTAGCCCATGATTTTATTTCGGTGAGGCCTTGAGCACGATGGATTGTTCAGGGGATTACAAGTTGAATAAGGAATTGAGTTCTTGTGATGTGTTTAGGGAGTTCTTACCTATTTGAAATTCACATAATAGGTTTCAATTCATGTTCAATGTTAATCTATTGATGTGATGTTCAAGTTTTGATGCTAGAATCTTGCACATCGGGCTATTTTTGCTTTCTCAAATTGTATCCATAGTATTGTTTTCTTGGGGTTGTTTGTGGAGGCTCTAAAAATGCCATTTGCTCCATTGACAAAGCCATTTAGGATGTCAATGTTTCCAGCACAAATCTCCACAATAAAGCATGATTTTATATGAAGTGTAGCATGAAGTCTTGCTATTAATTTTGAATCATGCAATATTTGGATAGTTTTGTTGCAGGACTTTTCTTTTGTATCTTGTGCATGAAAAGCTCTAGGTATGCCATTTGTGGCTTCAGACACATAATTATTAAGTAGTTCTTAATCTTTATTTCCATAAAATAGACGGGTTATGATGTTGGGCAAATGTAAAGAATGTGTAATGGAATTGATATTTTGATGATTTATTTGTGAAATGTTTTATTTATTTTATGATCATTATTTGATTTGTGGAAATATGATCACTTCTCGGGTGTTGCGCTATCAGATCAGTGAAACGATACATGCAGGACAATAAGACGATAGCAGTTATTCGAAATAAAACTGCCACCATTGGATTTCATGGCAATCTTTAGTATTTTATGGCTCATTTATAAGTTGAGATGTAGACAACTATTTATTATTAGATTGAGCTCTTTACGAGCCGTGACTATATTTATACCCAATTGTGAATTGATGTAATTAATTTGAGCATAGCCTCTATCTATAAATTTTCTGCACAGGGGGAGATTGCCCAAAATTGTATTCCGAACAAGGTTTGGACTATGAGTTTTTGGTTATGCCCTTTGGGTTGACCAATGTGCCCATAACTTTCATGATACTTATGGATAGTATCTTGAAACCATATTTGGACAAGTTTATTATCATTTTTCTCAATGACACTCTAGTATACAGTGCCTTTGAGAAAGAGCACTTACAACATCTGAAGCAGGTATTTGAATTGTTACAGGAAAATAAATTATATGCCAATTAATTAGAGTATGATTTTCTCAAGGAAGAAATTCACTTCTTAGGGCATGTGATTTCAATTGATGGGCTATGTAAGGCCAAGGGAAAACCCGGAGGGGGGGGGGGGGGGGGGGTTGTCACGAACTCAAGCCAAGGGCTGATTACTAGGTGTGGACAAGGGATTCTAAAAGAGATGTCTACGAGCCTATATAAAGTGTGGTAGGGTGGATGAATCTCTAAAGCAGTCCCTGGGTTGTTTCACTCGTATCAGAGCTTTTGGGGAAGGAGAGGGACGTGGTTCTTCTATATCTTCATGATTTGCATGCATGCAAACCATGGAGGGCAAGTAGAACCCGTGTGCAGGGCAGTTAGGCAAGGGAACACGAACCCGTGTGCAACTACCCTTGTGTCGGGATTGTCACAGAACTGGCCAGGTGGCCGACTGCCAGTGTGGAATGGGGATTCAAGGGCCAATGGCTATATTGGGGGGTTGGGCGGTGAATCCGGACCAGGCAGTCCTCTCGAAATTATACTGGTATCAGAGCATGGTCTATTTTGGGAAAGAAGGCGTGGAGCCACTCTTTCATTGCATGTTCATGCAAAGGAGGGCGTGCAGGGCCGCTTGCTAAGGAGAAAGGTGAAGCCACATTGTGTGCAGCAACCCTAAGCGGGGGAAGATAAAAGCATCCGACCTGTGCGAACTGCCCCAAGGGCGGGCTTGAAGGGTGCGGGTCACCGGGTTGGGGAGTTTTCGTCACAGGCGCACAACCCTGCGAGCAACATAGCAGGCGACGCTTGCCCTCTCTCTCAAAAGTGAAGCCTACTTGCGGTGCCGCCATAGCCACAATCTCAACTTTACACACATTGGCCACCCATAGTGGTGTTTTTTACCCTTTGAAGCAAGCAAGGGTGCATGCCCACACCGATACACACCCCGTTTACATAAAATTGCCGTCGGAGCTTGGCAAGGTGCCGATTGTCGGCCAGGGTCCGACCTAGTTTTAGGTAAACAGCAATTTCTGTGTAGCCTCCAGAGTTTTACTTCTCGATTTGAGAACAAATTTCCAAGACCTTCATTTGAAGTGTCCTTCACGTCTATAAAAGGCGTCGGTTGTACTAAGTTTGACATTGAAGTTGGCATCGGACTAGTTAACGACTAATCAAGAGGTGCATCTTTGGGAATTCGTTCGGATCACATAAGTTGTGGTCTTTTCCAACAAACATCTCCCAATTGGAAAGGTTCGTATATTGACGACCAAAAGTGACTAGGAGATTTAAAAGATTCAACAATACCAGAACGGCTTGGTTTCTCGGCAATCATACATCTTCGAATTGCGGTTGCAGGCCTGATAAGCACGGCTCATTATTGACGTTTGTAGTGCACGCTACGGTTACGAACTTTTTTGGAATCAAGGTATTCTTCTTTTTTTCCTAGCACTGCACAGTGTCGCCATGGATTCATATATCAACATGACTTTTGATTTTGAGCACCATACGCCCGATCCTCCCAATGATGGCTCGCGGCCAGATACTCTCACGGAGGGTACCGGCGATGCTACAAGAGGAGATGACACTTATGAATTGCTTGATATTCAAGAATTTTGAGCACTTCAAGCATGTACGTCGATGATGGAAACGAATTTTGCATCACTAAATGAAAATGTTAGTAAATTATCCACTCTAATGGTACAATTTATGCAATAGCAGGTCAAGTTTCCTGTTGACATACACATGCATGAGCACGTAGCCGCGCTCTGGGACAGGGTCCTCTTGGTGAGGGACAAGGTGCCCCTCTGGATTCTCTGCACTCTCTCACTGCGAAGGAGGTGGACAAGTTGTTGAAAAAGAGCCACCAACTTTGAAGGGAGAGGACCGAGAGTGCAATAAGGATGCAGTGAATATCTTTCTCAACAAGTGGGACGAAATTCACGACTTACGACGTACTCCAGATGCAGTCAGGGCACTGCAGACAAGTCTGACTCTAGAAGGCAAGGCCTATAAATGGTGGATGTCTCTCAAGGAGAAGAACATCATACCACACAGTTGGGCCGCTTTTGAGGGTATGCTTAGAAAAGAGTTCCTACCCACGAATGAGGCAGATAAAAATTGGATGGCTTGGGACACGTGTTCCATGCGCCAACACCCATCATTGCTTGAATATATCTCGCAGTATCGGGATGTTATCCTGAAGTTGGAAGCGCTAGACACCTTTCAGCAAGTACGTGGGTTTATTCGTGGTCTGATGCCAGAGCTTAAGAAGCACATCAAGACTCAGGACCCTAAAACACTTGAGGAGATAAGAAATCACATAGTACTCACGTGTCTACTAATACACATGGTAATACACACACACAACATGGGCACAATAAAAGAAAAATTATAGTAGCCAACTCAGAAGCAGCTAAAAAACCCAAGGGGTCTCAAGGGCCTCTCTCTACTGAGGATTTTGAGAAGGCTAAAAAAGAGAAGTTGTGTTTTCAATGCTTGGGAAGCGTACATGGAAAAAAAGATTGTCCCAAGGGGAAATCTATTGCTCAAGGCAAGGAGAAAGCAGTGCACACGGTGCAGATGTTGCCTTTTGAGTCTTCCTTACATTTCTCCAAGGTGGAGGTAACACACATCGAGTTGGTGCATGAATGTTATCACAGCTTCCATGTGGCAGCAGACCTTCGATCCACATGAGCTAGTGCATATGCACGGATCTATTCAAGGGTACAAGATGCGTATCTTGGTAGATGACGGTGCTACTCACAATTTCATTAACTACGGATTAGTAAAAAGGCTCAAATTGCTCCAAACTCCAAATTCCCATAGCTACAAGGTAGCAATGATGAGCGGTTATGATGCCCAAAGTACGGGATACTCAAGTGAGAGCTGTACCATTGGAAATTCAAGGCTATTCCACATCCTTGGATTTCCAGGTTATGAACATGGAGAGGGCAGATGTGGTCCTTGGTAGAGAGTGGTTGCATAGCCTAGGACCATCACTGAAGCGTAGCTACGAGCACAACATTCTGATGTTTGAATCCTATGGCAAACTTGTGTTGTTGTTCGGAGAGAAGGATGTACCTTCCTCACCACTGATATGTACTGCAGAGCTTATGAAGCTCACTTTTGATAATGAAATAGAAGAAGTTTTCTTGTGTTACTCATCGTGTCATTTTCTTCAAATGTTGAATTTGTACCAATTAGTAAACCAGCTTGCTGACTATCTTCGTCAAGGGTTTATTCAACGGAGTTCTTCACCATGGACTTCTCCTATCCTACTGGTGAAGAAAAAGGATGGTATTATGCGCATGTGTGTAGACTACCGTGGTTTAAATGTGGTCCCTGTTAAGAACAAGTACCCATTACCACGCGCGGATGAGCTGTTTGACAAGCTCACTCGTGCTCGTATTTTTACAAAGATAGACTTGCGGTCGTAATATCACCAAGTACGTATTCGACTTGGTTATTGTCATAATAATCAATATCTAATTCTCCTTAATGATTTTCTCATGTTAAACTGATCATTTAATATGGGGAAGTGCCAAGGGAGAAAAAGCTAGAATATTGGTTAAGCTAGCAGACTGGCCACAATAGGGATCCATAGGAGAGAAAATAGGGATCCAAAGGGTGGGCCATCTGCAAAAGAGCAATGTGCAACAATGGGCTTAAAAGACCCTAAGGTTAAGCCCATTAAGACTTCCAAAATGCTAAGGTTCCAAAATTCAAAGGTTGTGTCCAAAGGTCAAACATTAGGGGAATTGGATGCTTTGTGTGTGTCACAAAAAGTCTTCATAACCCCTACATAGGAGGTAGCGAGCCTTGCAAGTAGGGGATGAGAGAGAAACTCACACACACACTCACAAGCTTCATTTGTACACAAGGAGAAAAAGGGACACATGTCAGCTCCCTAGCCCAGATGCTCACAAGGTGTACTCAAATCCTATTGGATGGCCTTGGAGGTGGACCAATGGGAATTAGGCTAGAGTAAATCTAGTTTAATTAATTTAAAAACACTTAATAAAAGAACCAAAAATATTTAAGCTCTCTAGAAGACTATTGGACAGTCTCCAAGGGGACCAATGAGCATTCAGCAGCCCAATGGCTTGCCTGATTCCTATTGGCCAGGAGGCAAAGGGGTCTAATGAGAGTTTAATTGCATTTATTAATTACCTAAAGCTCTCACAAAAACGGAAAGGGGGACACATGTCAGAAGGCTATCACTTATGCTGCTCAATTTCCATTAGCTAGGCCTGGGGTGGAGGCCTGGGGTGGTCCAATAGGGCTGTGGCATGAGCAATTAGCAAGGGGGGTCGACAAAGAGAGAGAGGGAGGCTGATTTTGCAAGGCATTATCACACACACACTCACACAATCTCATGTGTGAAGCAAAGAAGACTCTCTCTCCTTCTCAAGCTTTAATGGAAAGCTTACCACCTACTCCAAGCTTGTGAGAAGGGAGGCCTACACCAACAATTCTTGGCTTTGTGATGCAAATCCAACCAAGAGCCAAGCTTCAATGCATGCTCATCTCCTCTACCATGCTAATTACTAAGCTAAGCTATGCTAATATGAGTGATTATGTGAGGAGATGTACATCTTTCTCGTAAGAATACTCCTTCTTCCTCTCAATTTACTCTCATACCCCGCTAGCTCTCACCATCTTCGAAGGTGTGTGAGGTCTTGGATCTGAGACCGTGAGGGAATTGATGTTGTGTTTGATAAGTGTTTTGCTTAGTGCATGAAGTTTCCATCTTCATTGCACTAGCTAGGAACACAAAGAATTGTATTGTAAAATGTCTCCCTTGATGGGAGCAACCATAATACAAAGCCTTTTGGAGGGGGGGACCGGCTCCATGCAAATCCGGTCCTCAACCGTTGTCAATTGCTTAATTTCTCTCTCTTTTCAAGTATTGTTCATGCTATCTAACTAGGTGTTATGCTTTTTGTTGCTCTCTCCACCCAAGCACTGTTGTTATTCTCATTAGAAATCTATTCTAATGAAATGCTCACTATGTTCATGCTATTTTCCGCTACACACAAGTTACTAGACCATTAAATGTTACATTGGTATCAGAGTACAAGGTTTCTCTTTTCTTGCTCAAAAAGGGAGGTCCTCAAGCTAGCTATAAATGGGTGGTACTATTAATTTCATGTGAGTAAGTAGAATAGGGATTTTTCAGTCTTGCAGTGTGCCTGCCTTTGTGCAGTTAACGGGGCATCACCGTTGAGAGCTATGGTCTTAATAGTGGATTCCTATGGGGCTTTTGCCCACTATTGAGCTATTAGAAGCTTGACAGGAGCCAGTGCTGTTTTGGTGTTGAACGACCCTCTCTTCTATTCCTTGCAATTAATGGTATTTGAGCCATGGGTACAATATCTTGAGTGATTTTTCTAAAGGGGTAAAGAGGAGTAGCAACTAGGGCTTGAAGTGCCAAAGTACACCTAAAACTTTTACACCTAAAAGTTGTTAGAATGGTTGACAATAGTAAATAGAGTGAAATTAATGTTGAGAACTTTGATTTTGCTAATGAGCAAGCTACTAATGATGCTCCGATGCTTGTTAACTATCTTGTTTCTAGGTCTCAACAAGCCATGGGCAAGCCATGGGCAATCCATCCCTCCAAAGTAAAGTGCAACGGCAGCTTCGTGCTCATGGGATTCTCGAAGCTCGCCACCATGATGGGAGAGCACCTAGGAAGCCTTCTTGCGAAACTTCCAAAAGAGGCCTCTCTCTGATTCGGGAAGAAGAAGAGGATCCATATGAAGGGCTCAAAATTTTTCTCCTTGATGACGCATCTCCTTCTCAAAGGAGAATTCAAGAACCTCCACCGAAGGAACGAGAAAGAAGTGAGTCTCCTGCCACCTCGGCGAGATGGCTCCATGAAGATGGCGGGCTAAATGCTCTCCATCACCTCCAAAACGGAGAAGACCATCCCATACTTCTCCACACTATACTTCGAAGAGGGATGATAAAAAGCAAGAGAAGAAAAAGGTGAGAAAGAGGACACCCTCTTCTCCATCTTCTTCATCCTCTTCCTCTTATGAAAGTGATGATGAAGACAAAGAAGACCAAGGAAAGAAAAAGGCGAGAAAGAGGTCACCCTCTTCTCCATCTTCCTCAAATTCTTCATCTTCTGAAGAAAGTGATGGTGCAACCTTTGAACCATAAAAAAAAGAGGCCATAGGAAATCCTATGCCGCATGGAAGAGGTCGTCCAAGGTAAAGAAGTTCAAAGAGGGAGGGAAGAGCATCTCTTTCCTTGCCTACGATGGCACCTTTGGTGCTACGGACAAAGTCTTGGCCTTTATCCAACAATTCAATGCGGCGTTTGGAGATGAGGGCTTCACAGAGTCCTCTAAGCTACACCATGTAGCTATGTACTTTCAAAAGTCCGCCAGGCAATGGTGGTCTAACCTACGGGCCAATGGTGAAGCTCCACGAACATGGAAAGCTTTAAGAGCTTCCATTATGAAGCAGTTTTTGGTTACCGATGCCAAAGACAAAGTACTCACCGAATGGCGAAGCTCGAAGCTCTCTCCCTATGAAATCCATTCACAAATATGTAGACAAGTTTTGGGACCTACAACTTAAAGCCACTGTCTTCAAAAAGTTGGATTTTGGAGAGCAAAAGCAACAATTTTGTGCGGGCTTAACTGAAGAAATGGTGGAGTATCATAACTCCCAAAGGCCACGCACCATATCGGCGGTTATACACCATACTATGGTGGCCTCTCGAATCAATTTCCAAACGGGGGCTAAAAGAAATTATAAGCCCATGGAAAACCAGGGTTCCAATGAGCCTAAGGGGAAGGACAATGTCCAAAAGTCTCCTAAGGGCAACTCCAACAAAGCTAAAGAGAAGGGAGTTTACAAAGGCAAAAATAAACTCTCTCTTGAAGAGCTTGAGCATTATCACAAGGATAACCGTTGTTTCAAGTGCGGCGAGCAAGGGCATGCATACCGCGCTTGTCCCCAAAAGAACACCCGCCATGAACCTCCTAGAGCTACCTTGGTCGAAATCCAAGAGGAGAAAACTCACCACAAAGGATCTCCTCTATGCCATGCTTGGGGAAAGGTAAGAGAATATGATGCTTTTATTCTCTTTGACCCTAGTTCTATTCACAATTTCATAGAGTTGGCCACCAAGCTAGGCATACAAGCCTACGAGACGGGAGATGTCCTACCCGCAGACGGTGGTTTCAAGGGGCAAGAAGCTTCAGTCACTCCGTTAATCGAGAAATTGAGGCTCCATGTCCAAAGCTATGTGGACAAAGAGGACTTCTTTATCTCTCTTCTCAAGCATGAGGATGTAATCCTAGGGAAACCATGGTTTGATCGCATGGTTGCCAATGTTAAATTCTCAAAAGAGGTTTCAAGATGTCTTTATTGACAACATCTCTTGTGAGCTACCTCCTAAACGAGGTAATGATGACCATGCAATTGAACTTCTTCCAGGAAGTTCACCGCCTAACAAACCTCCCTATAGAGTTTCTCAAGCTCAACAAGAGGAGATTATGCGGCAAGTGCATGAGTTAGTCGAGAAGGGCATGTTTAGGCCTAGCTCATCTCCATTTTGTTCTCCTGTGCTACCAGTGCAAAAGAAAGATGGCACATATCGTATGTGTGTCAACTATAGAGCACTAAATAGGATCACTATCAAAAATAGGTTTCCCGTTCCACGGGTAGAAGACCTATTTGATAAGCTATAAGGGTCTACCTACTTCAGTAGGATTGACCTAAAAAGTGGCTATCATCAAATAAGGATAGTTGATCAAGACATTGTAAAGACCGCATTTCGCACTACGTTTGGTCTTTACGAATACATTGTCATGCCTTTTGGCTTGACCAATGCACCAGTCACATTCAACCACTTGATGGAGAAGCTATTCAAGCCTCACCAAATCCTTACTGGAGTGTTCTTTGATGATATCATCATCTACTCTAATTCATTAGACGAACATAAGCAATACCTCCAAGTAATATTTCAAGTTCTAAGACAGATTAAACTTTATGTTAATCGAAAGAAAAGTGAATTTTTCTTACAAGAGATTCAGTATTTAGGTCACATTATCTCTCAAGATGGCATCCAAATGGATCCATCAAAGTTAGAGGTAATAAAAGGATGGCCTAAACCAAGGAATCTTCATGAGTTAAGAAGCTTTATAGGTATGTGTGCATACTATAGACGCTTCATAGAAAAGTTCTCGCTAATAGCAGGACCATTACATGACCCAACAAAGAAAAACTTTAGGTACACGTGGTCTGCAAAGGAGAACAATGCTTTTGAAAAGCTTATCTCTCAACTTGTGCTTACACTTCCAGATCTCTCAAAGCCATTTGAGGTCCAATGTGATGCTTGTGGTGTTTGCCTTGGAGTTGTTTTGCTTCAAGAAGGGCATGCCATAGGCTATGAAAGTCGAAGGCTTGACCCTGTTGAGCAAGCTCTAGGTATATATGGAAAGGAACTCCTTGCAGTTCTACATGCCTTAGACTCATGGAAACACTATTTATTGGGGACTCCTTTCATTCTACGAACGGATCACCAAAGTCTTAAGTACTTCATGACGCAGACCAAGCTCTCCGACAAACAAATGAGGTGGGCAAACTTTCTTTTGCAATTTCATTTTCATATTGCTCACATTGCTGGCAAGCATAATCAAGTAGCCGCTGCACTCTCAAGACGGCCGAGAGTGAATGCGGTTTCCATAGCAACTCACAATGATCTATCTTCTATTCTAGATGAGTATTCTATTGATCCCAATTTTAGAAATGTGATTTCAGCCCTTGCACTAGGGAAGAAAGAGGAACCATTTGTTCTACAAGATGGTTATCTTCTCTATGGAAATAAACTATGTGTTACTAGCTCACTACGTGAGAAAGTAATGTATGAATCTCATGCTCCTCACGCAGGGCATAGAGGGATTCAGTCTACCCTAAAGGGGACTGAACATATTTCTATTGGCTACCATGAAAGCAAACATACAAGAGTATGTTTCTAAATGTGTGGTATGCCAAAAGACGAAATTTGATAGAGGGAAGCAACCTGGATTGCTTCAACCTTTTCCAATCCCGAATTCACCATGGGAGACCATATCCATGGATTTTATCTTTGGATTGTCCAAGTCTATCCATGGGAATACAGGAATATGGACGATAGTAGACAGGTTCAGTAAACAAGCTCATTTTATACCTGTCAAAAAGACTATCAAAGCCCATCAAATGGCAACCCTCTTCATTTCACAAATCTTCAAGGACCATGGCTTGCCAATGTCCATAGTGTCGGATAGAGATCCTAGAATGACTAGTAATATTTGGAAGGGTCTCTTTTGAGAATTTAGGAACAAGGCTAAATTTCTCTTTGACCTATAACCCGCAAATGGATGCCAAAGTGAAATAGCTAACCTAACAATTCTCGATCTACTAAAAGACTATGTAACGGAAGTAGATCAAAGATCCCAATGGGAGAAGTACTTACCCTTAGTGGAGTATGCCTACAATAACTGACTATGTAACGGAAGTAGATCAAAGATCCCAATGGGAGAAGTACTTACCCTTAGTGGAGTGTGCCTATAATAACACATATTTCCATGGGAAAAGCACCTTTTGAGGTAATAGAGGTAAGATCAAAAAGTACCTTGCTACTTAAGGTACATGGGAAGATCTTCGTTGCAGATGAGTATAGCCGAGACCTACAAGAATCTTTTCAAAAGATTAAGGATGCTATCTCTATCTCACAGCAAAGGCAAAAGGCTACTGCTGACAAACACAGAAGAGCCCAAGCCTTTAAAGAAAATGATTGGTCTTACTCAAATTTCCCAAGGCTTGATTAAGGCATACGACGGGCAAGAATCCTATAGGACACCAAAAGTACTATGCTAAGTTAGCAAAAAGGTACTATGGTCCTTTCCAGATTCTTAGGCCAATCAATGAGATGGCCTATCAACTCAAGTTGCCCAGTCATCGGCTCATACACAATGCTTTTCATGTGAGCCTATTAAAGCCTTACAAAGGAGAGCCACATCAAGAACCAACTATTGAAGACCCACCGGAGATCGAGGACCAAGAAGAGGTGTTGCAGCCTCAGTCCATTCTCCGACATGAAGACAAGGTACTAAGAGGCGGTAAGACTATCCGATGATATCTTATTAAGTTTAAGAATTATCCTTTTGAAGATGCTAGATGGATGCAAGGCATACAATTAAATGATAACCTAAACCTTGTCAATGCTTACAATGCTTCCCTAGAGTAAGCAAATGTACAAATGTTAAAAATGAACAAAGTTTTTGTCTTATAAAAGTCTCTTTTTCTTTATTGTGCACAAAAATAAAGTAGTATGCATGCTTAGATCAAGTTTGCAGAGACGACGTCTCCCAAACACCAAGTAGAGCTTGTCACTCTACTATGGAATATTGATAGGACTAATGTGCAGACATGCTTGCGGCAGCCTAAGCTCTCAAGCACCAAATGGACTAGTCATCCATTCTGGAACGATGTCATAGGGTACCATAGGGATCCTCTACCCGCTAGGAAAAGGACTAATGAATATGCTTTATCTTATCTACCCCATAGTCGAGGACAACTATGATTTCAAGAGAGAGGTAAGTCATAATAATCAATATCTAATTCTCCTAAATGATTTTCTCATGTTAAACAGATCATTTAATATGGGGAAATGCCAAGGGAGAAAAAGCTAGAACATTGGTTAAGCTAGCAGTCCGTAGGGATCCATAGGTGGGAAAATAGGGATCCAAAGGGGGGGCCATCTACAAAATAGAAATGTGAGGGCTTAAAAGACCCTAAGGTTCAGCCCATTAAGACTTCCAAAATGCTAAGGTTCCAAAATTCAAAGGTTGTGTCCAAAGGTCAAACATTAGGGGAATTGGATGCTTTGTGTGTGTCACAAAAAGTCTTCATAACCCCTACATAGGAGGGGGCGAGCCTTGCAAGTAGGGGATGAGAGAGAAACTCACACACACACACACACACACTCACAAGCTTCATTTGTACACAAGGAGAAAAAGGGACACATGTCAGCTCCCTAGCCCAGATGCCCACAAGGTGTACTCAAATCCTATTGGATGGCCTTGGAGGTGGACCAATGGGAATTAGGCTAGAGTAAATCTAGTTTAATTAATTTAAAAACACTTAATAAAAGAACCAAAAATATTTAATCTCTCTAGAAGACTATTGGACAGTCTCCAAGGGGACCAATGAGCATTCAACAACCCAATGGCTTGCCTGATTCCTATTGGCTAGGAGGCAAAGGGGTCTAATGAGAGTTTAATTGCATTTATTAATTACCTAAAGCTCTCACAAAAACGGAAAGTGGGACACATGTCAGAAGGCTATCTATCACTTATGCTGCTTAATTTCCATTGGCTAGGCCTGGGGAGGTCCAATAGGGCTGTAGCATGAGCAATTAGCAGGGGGGTCGACCAAGAGAGAGAGGGGGGCTGATTTTGCAAGGCATTATCACACACACACTCACACAATCTCATGTGTGAAGCAAAGAAGACTCTCTCTCCTTCTCAAGCTTTAATGGAAAGCTTACCACCTACTCCAAGCTCGTGAGAAGGGAGGCCTACACCAACAACTCTTGGCTTTGTGACGCAAATCCAACCAAGAGCCAAGCTTCAATGCATGCTCATCTCCTCTACCATGCTAATTACTAAGCTAAGCTATGCTAATATGAGTGATCATGTGAGGAGATGTACATCTTTCTCGTAAGAATACTCCTTCCTCTCAATTTACTCTCATACCCCGCTAGCTCTCACCATCTTCGAAGGTGTGTGAGGTCTTAGGTCTGAGACCGTGAGGGAATTGATGTTGTGTTTGATAAGTGTTTTGCTTAGTGCATGAAGTTTCCATCTTCATTGCACTAGCTAGTATTGAAGGAACACAAAGAATTGTTATTGTAAAATGTCTCTCTTGATGGGAGAAACCATAATACAAAGCCTTTTGGAGGGGGGACCGGCTCCATGCAAATCCGGTCCTCAACCATTGTCAATTGCTTAATTTCTCTCTCTCTTGAAGTATTGTTCATGCTATCGAGGTAGTGGTTACGCTTTTGGTTGCTCTCCCTACCCAAGCACTCTTGTTATTCTCATTAGGAATCTATTCTAATGAAATGCTCACTATGTTCATGCTATTTTCCGCTACACACAAGTTATTAGATCATTAAATGTTACAGTTATATACCCAAAACTGCATTTCAAACAAGGTTTGGCATTACGAGTTTTTGGTTATGCCTTTTGGGTTAATCAATACGCCCGCAACTTTGATGACACTCATGGATAGTGTCTTGAGACCATACTTGGGCAAGTTTGTTATCGTTTTTCTTGATGACATTCTTGTATATAGTGCTTCTAAGGAAGAGCACTTGCAACTTCTAAGGCAGGTGTTTGAATTGCTAATGGCAAAAAACCTATATGCCAAAGAGTGAAAGTGTGATTTTCTCAAGGAGGAAAATCACTATCTAGGACATGTTATCTTAGCTAATGGGCTGCACATGGATCAATCCAAAGTGGATGCCATTCGGAGGTGGCCTTGTCTCAAAAATCTAGAAGAGTTACATATATTCTTGGGATTTGCAGGTTTTTATTGACGGTTCATTAAAAACTATGCTCATATTGCTGTGCCAATGACGGACCATCTGAAAGGCAAAGGGAAAACCTTTCGGTGGGGTGTTGCTCAACAACAAAGTTTTGATACGCTCAAGGATGCATTAGCTACAGCTCCTATTCTAGCTATTGTAGATCCTTTGAAGCCATTCGTTTTGGAAACGGATGCCAGTAACCATGCTATTGGAGCAGTCCTTCTACAGGAGGGGAGTCCAATTGCATTTGAAAGCAAGAAGCTTGATTCACTGTTGCAAAATTTTTCTGCTTATGAACGCGAACTCTACGCAATAGTGTCTGCCTCAAAGACATGGCGGCATTATTTTTATGGATTTTAGTTCGAGATTGTGTTTGACCATGAAAGCATAAAATGGTTTACACAAAAAACTGACTTGAAGGGTTGAAAGGCCAGGTGGGCCGAGATTCTTTAAGAGTATGATGCAAAGCTCCGATACCGTAAAGGACGATACAATGTGGTGGATGATGCTCTTAGTTGTATGCCTGAGATCAATTCTCTTTTGTTCACGGAACTTCGAAGTGAGTTTTTGGATTCTCTGAAGGGAAAATATGAGCATGATGATGCATACTTCAAAGTGTGGAGCCATGTGCAAATGAGGGATCCTTCCGGTAGTGTTTTGTTAACCTCCACACACAGTTCTCCTTCGTCGAGTGATGAACTACAGAGATTGAAGCATTTTTCCATCGATAATGGGTACCTACTCCACAAGGACAAACACGAACATTCAACGCCAAGTTCTTTATGAATGTCAGGACAGTCCAAGTGCAGGCACCCACGCATTAAAAAGACTTACGCTCTCGTAAGACGACAATTTTACTGGCCAGGTTTACACGGCTTTGTTCAAGACTATGTCTTGCATTGCCAGAAATGTCAAGTTAACAAAGCAGAGCGCCTGAAGGCAGGAGGAATCTTACATCCGAGATTCCCAATGGTAAATGGGAAAGTATCTCTATGGATTTCATCGTGGGTTTACCAACCACTATACGAGGTCATGACTCAGTATGGGTGGTCGTAGACCGGTTAACGAAACTATGCAAGTTTATTCCAACCAAATCGACCATAAAGACTCCAGAATTAGCTAAGTTATTTGTGGACAATCTGTACAAGTCGTATGGATTTCCAAGTAACATTGTGAGTGATAGTGATCCCAAGTTTAACAGTCATTTTTGGAGGGCTGTGTTTAAACGACTCAACCTCAGTACAATAGATCATCCAGAAATGGATGGTCAAACTGAACGAGTTAACCAAGTGCTAGAGGATATGCTACGAGCATACATTAACAAGAAACAAATAGACTAGGAAGAGTATCTACCTCTTCTTGAGTTTGCTTACAACAGTGTTAAGCATGTCACGATTGGATTTAATCCTTTTATGCTAGTGTACGGTTTTCAACCTAGGTCACCAGTTACAGTGGGATTGGCAACCGAAAAACTCCAGCAGGTTAAGGATTTTATCCAAGACCATATGGATATGTTGAAACTCGCTCATTAGAATGTTCGACAAGCGCAAGATCGGTATAAGAAGTATGTTGATGGAAACGTCGGCAAGCTACCTTCAAGGAGGGGGAAGAGGTATTTTTGCGTGTGCTAGAGCATTCAAAGTCTGAAGATTGGGCCAACACCTAAATTATCTCCGAGATATTGTGGGCCTTTCAAGATACTCAAGCGAGTTGGTGATCGTGCTTACAAACTCTCGTTACCAGCACACTCGCGTATCCATCTGGTATTTCATGTAAACCATTTACATAAACGCTTGCATGGGGACGACAATGTTGTCGACCAACAGATTTTGGTTGATTTCATTGAACCTCCTACCCCACCGCATGAACCTGAGCAAATCCTTGACTATCATGATTTACGTACGTGTCATCATGTACGTCGTCAAGCTTTAGTCAAGTGGAAAGATCGACTTGAAGAAGGCGCCACTTGGAAAAACGTTAGTGTTCTTGAGAAGAAGTTTTCCAATTTTGTTTTCGAGGATGAAAACACTTTTCCAAGGGGGGTCACAGACCCGGGCCAGGTGGCTGGTTGCCAGTGTGGAGTGGGGATTCAAGGGCAAAGGTCTATATATGGGGGGTTGGGTGGTGAATTCGGACCAGACAATCCTCTAGGCATTATAGGGAGTGAGGATCAGGTTGACTGCAGAGAGTCCGCATGTGGTCGGGCTCGTTAGGGTCACAAGGCAACATCCAGGGTTTCTCAACATAGGGCCGAGCACCAGTTCTTTGTAGAGGAGCTGCTGAGTTCTACTTCTCTCTCACATAGATACTGATGCGTCCGCCATCGTTGTTTTCTTCTTTGTTTTCCACTTGGGGGACGCCCACTGTCAAGGGGTGGCCACTCTTCAAAGGCTTTTAGGGGCTTACACACCTCGGTTCATCCAACAATTGTCCAAAAAAAGGATTCAAGTAAAATTTGGGCTCCACAAAGCTTCCAACAGGATCCTAAGCACCTCGACATCAAAAAATTGTAGAAGTTTCAGACTGGTCTGAAACGTCGGAGTTGAAACTTTTTGAACTCACTTCATAGATTTGACATCTATACGAGTTTGCCAAGTTAGCAAAGTAAACAAGGCAAGTAGTCAAGGGTTTTTGGCATAGTCAATATTTTTGAGCGAACTCTGCAAGTTGGGAAGGAAACCAGAGGCGGTGTCTGACCAATTGGTTAGCAAGTACGAGCTGAAGCACAAAGGAGATCAAAAGGGCAAGGCCATGTTTTTCACCTTGGCTGTTAAACAGCCTCGATAAGAGGGCGTGTGAGACTCGATAAGAAAGCTGAATTTAAGGTTTTCCAATGTGAACTCATTGAATCTTGCAAATCTTTCCATAATACAAGCACAATAAGTAAAAGTTGCTTATGTTCTATGAGATGGTAAAGCATGATCGCCAGGCAAAGATATTCGACATGGTCGATTAGTTGTTTTTCATTTACAAACCTGCGAGACAAGTAAGGACATTCGACACAAGGTGTGTATTGAGGAAAGTTTCAAAGTGTTGAAGCATTAGTGGTTTAAAATGGTTTCAATAGGATGCAAGGCGTGCTCAAATTGAACCAAGTCAGTATGGCAAGAAAATCGATGAAAGTATTTCAGAAGGTACGCAATAGCTTTCATTTTGTTTAACACATTATTTAAGCACATGCCAAGGATCTTAATCTAGAGTGGTCACAAATCAAAGGTATCTAGTTGTAGTAAAGCAAGTAGCTTATAAGATATAAGTATTTGGCAGGGTCGATCAGTATTGACTCTTCAAGACGCCGCTAGGCATCTTTCTCTCTACTGTGGAGTTTTGGATTTGCTAGGACATGGCCTCTAGGCAAATTATTTGCACTCAATGCGCTCATACGTGGTCATGATCATCTTATTCTCCACAAGCCGGATCCGATGGCTTTTCAAGGGTAATCGATAGTGACTACAAGTACACTTTGTTCATAAACTCAGCTAATTATTGCTTGCCAAAGAATGGCAAGCACAATTTTCTTTAAAGTTTGTCTCGAGTTTAAGTCTAGACACAAGGTAACATATGGTTGTATCGGCAAAAGGGTAATAAGATTGGAGCACGGCTTTGTACAACCAAAGTACATAGACCATGGAGTAGGACTCCGTAGGTAGCTATCCCCACTATCAAGGCTTGTGTAGACAAATGTTGTCTTACTGCTTCCAAAACATGTGAAGCTAGTGCCTCCAACATAGTGTAGAGGAATGGACAAGCCATTCAACGCTACGGAAAAGCAAGGCTTTTTAGGACTGAGGCTCCAAGGATGCAAGGCCATTGAGTAAACTCAAAGCACAGTCATGTCATGGGATGCTATGCCTTCCGCTGCCAAGGACAATGGTTATAGAAATCAATAAGAATGTTACCTTTAAGTTTTAATTTTGAACTTATTCACTTTTGTAGGATTTTCTACAATGCCAACTTGAAAGTGAATGTTTCTTTAGTCGAGTAGAGATTGGCCGTAAGATGAAATTTGATAGCTAAGCTTCTTGAGCTATCTATTTCAAGATTGGGAAATCTAAGGATTCTCAATAAGATGTACGCTTGACAAGGCTGATTTTCTTTCCGCAAGCTCGACAAGGTCGAATCTTTTTTCCTTTGACATATGTGTGTCACTAGGTGCACCTGTTAGCTATGAACACTTAGGCTGCATTCTGTCTCATCTTTTTGATGAACTTATGCGAAGCAAGGCTTCACTTCAGGGCATCTCGCATAGAAGTTTCCAAAGTTTGGAATATGCTATTAGCATACAGACTTCAGGAAACTTGGCACTAGGTCTATCTAATTTTCTCTTGGAGGTCGGTATGACCAAAGCCACGATGGCATGCAGGGTACATCCGATAGCTCTCAATTGCTCAGCATACATGGCTATGAGCCAGATTCAAGCGATGGCAACTCGTCTGAGAGGGGACGACAAGGTTAGTCAATTTCAAGTTATGCTTGGTTTTTTTGCAGTTTAACCTCCCATTCCAAAAAGATTTCTCTGTTGTGAAACGCAAAGTGCTTTGCCAGACTTCATGCGAAGCAAGGTTTCTCTTATGTGCCAAGATATCATCAATTGACTTCATATCAAGGATAATGGCACAAATATTTGGCACTAAGTGGATATAAGCTCGCAATTGGAGTTTGACAGCAATGCATTGTGATGCATCCATGCCGTGTAATTGTGCAAGGCACGTATAGCAGTAGCTCACAAGGTTGACACTGTCATTGAAGCCAAGGGCTTATCAATCTCGTTTTTTGATACGCATGCATGGCATGCAAATAAGACGGAAGTACGTCCACTCCATCATTGTATAACATCAACTACTTTGTCCATGAAGAATTGAGGATGGTAGATGGGCTTCGGGTCATTGTATATATATACAACGGTGAGCACGGTACATCATTGGCTCTATGCACAAGGTGCAACCAGTCCCAATCACGGTTTCTATAGATAGCAAGTAGGCATGGCCTAGCTATCAAGCAATTGATGTATGGCATGACATGACTAGATTAAGAGAACCTCCATGTAGGTAATCTCTTATGTAAACACTAAAAAAGTCTAGTATGACTATTTTCTTTGGGGGTATTTGACATCTTTCTCCTTTGTTCATGGAGGGAGAAGATTTTGTCATGAACTAGTTGTGAATAAGATTCCAACTAAAGAAGATCCATTGCTTAGTTGCATCATTGATTAGGCCTCTAGGAGTGGCATTTTCAAGGGTATGATCCCGATAATACACAATCATTCCATACGTGTTGAGCATCACCGTTTGATCTCATCACATTTCTACTTTCAAGGAAGTAAATCCACCATATACCATGAGATTTAAACTAAGGGGTTTAGATTGCAAAGGCAGCACCTAGGGTTACCCGTGCAATACTACTTGATTTTCACTAATTTTCAATAAATTTTCCTAGGCCTTTGCAGACGGGACATTTGGGCAGGTGCATTTGACTACGGGTAAGTGAACATTATGTTAAACCTTTAGGTACACATGTGATTTGGTTTTATTTATTTTTCTAATATGTTTCTGTTTACTTTTTCAAGTAGGATGCATAAATTTCAATGTTTTCATTCACTTTTCTCTTTTAGAGACATGACAAGGTCATGTAGGAGCAAGTATTTTGGGTTGTAGTGTCCAATATACATTCCTGCATCATTATGCAGTTATGGACCTATATGTAGGGTTTTCTTTGGCACATTTTGTCACATGGGATACAACATAGTCTAGGAACTCACGGAGTTTGGTTTAACAAGTGTGGAGCAAGGTTAATGAGGGTCCTTCTCAATCACATCACAAAGTGTCTGCAGTTTTCTCCACACACAAGTACATCTCGTACTTGAAGGATGTTTTTTATATAGACATCCTTATTTGAGACACATTCCACATGAGAATACGAGTCTCTGGGACTTACACTCGTGCCCATTATTTCAATTATGTGTCGCTACAAAGTCCCTAGGTACTGGTCAAATCCGTTTATAAGACCATTTGAGCATGTCGTATTCGAAACAATTTCAATGGCAAAAAATTATTGGATACTTAGTCAGACTTGTTAAGGTACAAGTGTTGCTAAACAACTTTAACGGATGGTTGTTTATACATGTAGCAAGGCTCCTATTGATGAACATGTTTCATTGGTACCTAGGTGTGATTGATTTTCACATTCCATTATGGTCCAATGTTAGGCCAAGGGCCAGAACGGACATGGATATGCAGGTTTGGATATGTTTTTGCTAAATGCATGCACACTAGGTGTTATGGGCCTTAGCGTTTAGCAAAGGTTGATTTTGAGTGGTATGCATATTCATGAAATTAGTTGCTTATAAAGTATCTTGCACTCTATGTGCAGTATCTCTATGCGATTACTTTTGGATCTACCAATCACCAATATAGGTCATGGCTCGGTTTGGGTTCTTGTGGATCTTTCAAGTTAACCAAGATGGTTATTCATCACATTGTTGATTCCTCAGCAATGTTGTACAACACTCTGATCCCTGTTTACCAGTCATTTTGGAAGACTGTATATAAAAGGTGGAGAAAACACGCCTCAATAATGTCAGTTATTCAAGGAGGATATGCAAATTACAAAGTGTAATCTTGTGCTAAAGGATATGCAAAGCGCGTACGTTAGCACCAAGCAATCCAACTAGAAAGCATGTATCACTCTAGTTGGAGTTTTCTTACCATAAGGTAAAGCATGTTTGCGACTAGGTTTAGTCTCTTCATGTGTAAGTATGGTTCTCAACCTTGAATGCTAGTTATGGTGGGGTTGTTTATTGATGAAAATTGATAACAAGTCAATGACTTATACTTTGATGATGAGTTACGTCAACCAGTTACTTTCATGGAAAGTGAAAAGAGGTACTCTTTTGGGTACATCTTTGTTGTGATAACTTTAGCATGCTCATGGGAGTTCTAAATGGAGTCTACACACTATGTTGGATATGGGCCGGTTACACAAGATGGTTGCAAAGGGACAACAATGAATAAAATCACCAACCAAAATATCCCAAGCCTGTTTTGCAGATTTCACTGAGTGAATGTGAGGAGTAATAGTGCGCTTCATGGATAATGCAATCAATGCATGAGCCTGTGCATCTCTAACATCCCAATGGGCTTGCTCAGTCGTAGGTAAAATAGCTCTGGCAATAGCAACCCTACCACCAAAACCTGCAACATCCTCAACATGAGTGTGTTTTTTTTGACTTTGAGCTTTGGTAATGAAAACCATTTTTGCAAGCTTTTTGACTTAAATTTGGAGCCTTTCTAATGACGCAAAAACTTAACCAAAAAAATAGACATTACAAACACTATACACACCAAAAATTATGTATAAGTTTTCAAAAGTCCTAACTTTGAGCTTGAACATCTGGCAAGATATGATCTGCAAAGCATACATCTATAACTAGAGGGGATTCAAAAAAGACTTCAAAGAGTGGAGAGAGGAGTAATTTCACAACTCATACGTAAGAGATGACAACCTACAAGGGCTGCCCTCCTAGTACCTAGATTATGGCCATGCTCCCCACGATGGATCACAAAACGTGTCATTGTGGCGTCCTTTTGTATCACATAATAGATCATGCATGCGTAAACATGTGAGCAAGTGAAAATTTTCTCGGAGTTTTTTCACAATAGTTATTTAGATTTACCTTCACTACAGGATAGCCCATGATGCTTGTCTGTCCAAACGATCATGAAAGAATGCACTATTGTATCTTCTTTCACTCATATAAAAAGGGCACGTGACCTCGTAACATCGAAGACTTCCAGGATAATAGCATATAATTTATATATTACATAATATATATACTATATATAACATAATATATAATATATAATGTAATGTATTATATATGGACCACAAATGCCATTGCCCAAAGGTTAAAATGATAAAAGATATCTATCAATCCTAAAATTTCTATGAACAAAATGGGGTATAATTTCTTTATTAAAATTTGTATCTAAATAGTTACAACATACATCACTATTCAAATATAGCAATACGGGGCATGCATTCATATTGCTAATTCTTATAGGAAGCTTATTTTTTCTTATTATAACCATCAATGTTTAGGTCCACTGAAATTTCAACATAGAGCTTATGGTGCACTGCACACGACATGTTTGCATTCTCAAGACTTGTTCTCCTTGATCATTGTTGGTGTGAAGCTTGGACGCCATGGCGAGTGAGCTTGGGTGCTCATACTCAGCTTTAATCTTGCACGATGATGGTATTTCCATTTCCAAGAATCAATATCATTCTCGTTTTCATCCGATCATAAGTGCTATTTATCCACAAAATTAACTACACATAGACTATTTGTCGATTTCCCTTGTTCCAAGCAATGGGAAAACAAAGACGGACAAATAGTCTATTTCCCTTGAATTCAAGCAATGGTCTCAAATTCAAGTCGAATCCTATAGGACCAAGAGATGCTTGGTTTTGTCCATTATTCAAAGGCATCAAATAGCCTTGATTTTTGATATGCCAAGCACTTGGATGTCAACCAAGGTGAATGGGTAAGCCTTTTCACCTGCTTTCATAACAAAGAAGTCAATGAGGCACTCAATACCCATAACTTTTACCTTCACATCCTGGGCCACTCCTAAACATCGAGCTTTAGCATGGTTGGCCATCCTCATCCGAACATTAGATCTAACTATAGACTTGATGCCGATATCTTTCATAGCAGTCTCCATTATCACACAGACTTGAGCACCACTATCAATATAGGCTTGCACCTGCTTCTTCCCCGCTTCTTCCTTTCAACCAAAACTTCCACCATTGAAAGTACATCTGTAGGACTCCCCACCCTTAAGGCTAGATTTTTCATAGCATGTACAACACCTCTTGCATGAGGTAGCCTCGTACTAACACTAGTTGACCATTGCCTCCTCAATCTAGGGTTCAATGCAAGCAACTATCCAAAAGTGATATTAATTTTTTGGTTTTGAACATCACTCACCAGATCATAATCGGGATGACCGCGCCCTAATTGTAAGTCTGTCTACTTGATCTTCCTCCATCTTCTCCTTTTTGCTTGACTTTCACTGCTCTTTACTCTCGTTCACTTTCTCTTTACCTTTCCTAGCTTTGGTCTCTCGCTTTGTCTCGGTCCCCCTTTCACCTCTGGCCCTTTTGTTGGCCATAACATCGACTTCCTGTTTGTCAACTCCAATAATGTTAACTCTAGGTACCTCATCATTACCTGGTGGAGCAGGTGGCACTTGATTTTCAAATGCTTGTGGCTCCCTTTGACCATTGAATTGTGCTTGCCCTCAGCCTGCCCTCAGCCTCGACCAAATAGGGGGTACATGCCACCCCTTTCCCTTGGTGGATGAGGGAAATCTAGAGAATAATGGCCCTCTTCTCGGCAATTATAACACCTACCAAGTAGCTTCCTAGCCCTAGATCTTCCTGGCCTTGGCTGTCCTCTGTATGAAATGTATGCTTTATGTGGTTTTCTCAGCCAAAAGGGATCTAGATAGGGCCTGACAGGGTGGCAAATGAAAGGTGATCAAAGTGATATTTTTTGGCCCTACTATGTAGAGCTTGAAGTGCTGAAGGAACAGGTTCAGACGGATCATCAAACCAAGCTCCAGAGCCCAAGATATTTGAGTTTGAATGTGCAGTGCATTGCAGATCCTTACCGGGGAGGGCAGTTGGGGACAGGTAGTCCAAGTGTATGCCAGTGTATAGATATGTAGTGCTCGAGTTATGGAGCATATCCATCTTTTCAGATTGCAGATCAGGGTTATGGATTGCAGGATATGGTCATTAGAAGTTTTGCAAGGGGCTGGGTTATTGTCCACCAGACCACATGGGGAGTCGTGCCATGTGGCATTTTTTGGGCTTCAATAGAGTTCAACAAGGTGCTATTCTATGTATGGAGCTAGCAGGGGTTGACTGCACATCAAACGGAGCCCGGAGCGGAAAGATATAGAAGTTGGAAGTTGGGGTGCAGTTGCTCGGAGATGGTTGTAGGTGTTTTTTTGGAGTTTTGGTCGCATTGGTTGGCGGGTCCCTCAAAGCCAACAGGGGTCCAAGACAACAGAGTTCGGAGCCGGGAAGAAGCAGTCTCTATCGGGTTTTTGCAGCTTGGCAATTGGAGCTTCAGGCAGAACATGGCAAAGGGATGAAGTTGGCACCCCAAAGGGGGGTTTTTTCCTCATCAAATGAGTTTTTTTGAAGGCATGGAGGGAATTTGACGAGAGGGTGCCACGTGGCGGCTATAAGTCTCATATGCGGAATGTGGGCCTGGGCGGTCAGATTATATGGGCCAGGGGCGTGAGCCCATTGAGATAGAGTGAAGGGAGAGGGGAGCTCCTCTTGCGTGGTGGCTATGGCTGCTGCCCTGCGGGCGCTGCGTGGGCGTAAGCACAGGCAGGAGCCCAGTGGGTTTTGGATGCGTGGTGGCGTAGTTGGTGGCCATAGCTCGCGATGAAGATGATGACATGGCATCTCACAAGTGGGCGTTCCCGCATGCCGTAAAGGCGCCAAAATTTTTAGTGAAGAGGCGGTACCCACAGTAGCGGCGCCGCAACTGTGAAGACTTGGGGCTCAAGGCAAAGGGGCGGGTCACATGCAGAAAGAGGGGCTAAAAATAGAAGGTGCAGTCTGAAAATAGAAGAAGAGGGACACACGGCCATAAGGCCCCCTGGCTTTGGCGGTTTTGTGGACGGCAGAGAGGAGAGCTCTGAGGGAGCCGAGGAGGAGAAGAGGGGTACCATTTTTTTGCTCAAGGGAGGAGCCCCAGGCCTAGAAGAGGCACACCCGGAGGTGTGTTCCCGAGTTCTCAAGACATGATGAAGGCGAGCAGTTTGGAGTGAAGGTGATACCAGAGGTGTGTTTAGTTGCCATGCTCTCAGCAAGGAGATTCGTGCGAGTGGTGAAGCTAGAGATTGCAGTTTTTTTTCCTTGTTGCTCGAGATCTCCACGCCGAGCCGTTGTAGCAGGTTTTGAGGGTTGTGTAGATGAGTTTTTTTTTCATAATTGAAGCAAATCCTAAAGATTTTTGGTGTCGTTTCTTCCCCCTTTCCCCCTTCTTCTCTTTGCTATGCTCCAACCATCCGACGCCGGTGTTGGAGATGTGTGTGCCTCCCCGGGCCTTTGTGTGTGTGAGAGAGAAAGAGAGAGTGGTGTGTGCTATGGTACAATCATAAACAGGCTGGATTGGTGTGGATTGCTGTCGATTATGCGAGTTTTGAAGGCGAACTCTAGTGGATTGGGGTGCAGTGATTATCCTAGGCTATAGAGAGGCAAACTGTTCGGGTTCTAGGTGTGTTCCCCTTCCCCCCATCCAACTTCATCGTCATTGTCGACATCGTCATTATCGTCGTCAATGTCGTCATCATTGTTTTCATCAAGTACCCATTGGCATCGGCATCCTAGCATTCAGTTATTGTATGAGCATTTGTGCAAGATGAAAGAAAGTACTTGCTTTGGCAACAGAGCAAGGGGGCCCTTGAGGATTGGGACTCGACATCCATATGTGAGTGCATGCGTGTGTGGTGCGGTGCGGTGCATTGGGGGAAGGGGAGAAGCACGATATGGTGTGGGTGGAGAAACCTCAGGGACTAAGAGTGATGAGCTTCTTATTCATATATATATAATGAATGAGGGCATGTACACACGATGGGCAGATGGTCGGACACCAGACCTCGAGCCCCGGGCAAAGGCGCAATGTCTTTACCTCCCAACAATCTCTCACTTAAAGGTGGTGTACCGATAAGTGAGACCTACTAGCTAAACTATTAGTATGTACAAGAAACTAGGTGAGAGACTCTCTCAACCTATGCCCACTGGCTTACTTTGTCAATCTACACGCAGTTGTATTGGCTCTGGTGGTAGGAGAGCATGTGTACCCATGCTAGGGCTTGAATGTAAATCTCGTAGACAACTCTATACGGTGTGCAAAACTCCACTATGCATCATGCTAATGTCAGCCATTGCACGACTGACAACCCCTGCTGCAAATACTCCCACTACAACTGCTAGATCGGTGGGCCTCAACACTAACAAGTTGAACATGAGATGCCCAAATGTTGACAAAATCTGCACAAACTTGGCTATACTCACCTCTATGCTACCTACAATCATTGCATTATCAAGACTACCCATTGTGTATAGTAGTGGGCTCAATGAAACCAACAAGAACATCTTGGTCATCTACATTGTTGTCCCTTTGTAAGAATGTTTTTAAATAGCTTATATCCAAAATCGGATGAATAGAAGAGTTTGTACACTCCATTTATAACTCGATTGAGTATTTTGAACAAGGTACCACAACTAAGAGGTAACTAAATGAAGGACAAGATTTTAGAATTTTTGAAGATATTGGAACACATACTAAATGAAGAACCAGATTTCACACTTTTTGAAGATACTAAAAACCGTAAGAATACCTTGTCTTAACATTCCTTGAAAGTAACATGCCAACATATCTCATTAGGATAGATTAAGTCCTTGACTTGCTGCCATTTCTCATCAGTAGCCCACCATAACTGGTGATCGAGGCTGAAAACTTGACATAAGCATGAAAGGACTAAACCTAGTCATAACAACTTTGCACCATGATAAGCAGACTCCAAGCTAGAAAGGCAATCTTTCCAATTGGATTATTGCTCACCAACGTATGCTCTTAGCATATCCTTTAGCACTAGAATAATACTTGCAAGCTACCTATCCGTCTCTAGATGATTGGTAGTATTGATATTGAGTTGTGCTCCTCAACTGTTTATAGACAGTCTTACAGAAATGACTGGTAAACATGGGTTCACTATTACTCACAAAATTAAGGGGTAATCCTTGTAATACTTACAAGCTACCTATCTGTCTCTAGATGATTGGAAGTACTGATATTGAGTTGTGTTCCCCAACCGTTTATAGTTAGTCTTACAAAAATTATTGGTGAACATGGGTTCACTATTACTCATAAAACTGTGGGGTAATCCATATAATCTATAAATATTGTTAACAACCAACATGGTTAGATTTAGATATCCATTAGTGGATTGGGTTGGAATAAACTTTACAAAGTTTATACAGCCTATCTACAAGCACCCATATCAATCCATGACCTCGCATGGTGGTTTGTAAACCCACAATAAATCCCATAGAGTTACTGCACTAGTGGTGCTAAAAAGCTTAATAAGCTATTAGATTCATGAAGTTGCATGCCATTGCATATATTATTTTGCTAAACACTAGGGCCCATAACACCTAGTGTGCATTCATTTAGTAGAAAAATGTATCCAAGCCTGCATTTCCACGACTAATGATTTGTAGTTGCCAATGCTTATGGCAATTGTTATGATCATAGCATACATGAAAGATGAAATAATAAAATGTGTAAATATCTCTACAAAAAGAAACTAAATACTTTCTAGTGCAATTATTTAATAGCTCTGCTAACACATTTGGACCATAAATAGAATGTGAAGATAAATCACAACTAGGTACAAACAATGAAACATTAGGACTAAGCATTGCTATATGCATAATAGGTATGCAAATTTGTAGCCTAAAAAGCGTGAAACAACCACCCATTAATGTTCTTTATGGTACAAGGCTACATTAGCGAGTCTTACTCGATATCTGATAAATTTTGGCCATTGAGATTGTTCCCAATACCACATGCTTGGAATGGTCTAACTAAACGGATTTGATTGGAACCTAGGGACTTTGTCACGACACATAATTGAAGAAACATGCACTAGTGTCAGTCCCAGAGATTCATATTCTCCACATGTGGCATATGTCTCATATACTGGTGTCAAAAAATAAGACATATGTCAAGTACAAAAATTACTTGTGTGTGAATAGAATTGGAAACACTCAACAACATGAGTGAGAGGGATCCTCATAAATCTTGCTCCACACCAGCTAAATAGAACTCCATGAGTTCCTAGACTATGTTGCACACTTTTAATGAACAACATGTGCCAAACAAAACCATAGCATGTAGGCCTATAACCGTTTAATAGGGAATCCTTATTTTTATCAAAATGAACAGTTAATAGAGAAAGTAACAGATTCTAGATATGGTACCTGGTACACTACTTTCCCACAATACTTTGCTCATACATGACCTTGTCACATGGCTGAAGAGTAGATTGGATGAAAGCATTGCAACATATGCATCCCATTTATAAAGCTCAATCAAAGAATATTTAGAAAGGAAACAAATAAAAATTATATGCATACTATCAAGTGAAAAATATTGCATACTTACCCAGAGGTCAAGGAAAATTTTCAAGCCTCACAGGTACATTACCAAATTTCCTATATGTCTTTGACCTACTACTAAAAGTAGAGAATATTGAAGATAAAAAAATATTTAACTAATAAACCTTGGTGTTGCCTTGGCAATTTAAACCCTTGGTCAGATTCAATGGAAAACTACTTAAACCATTAGGTATATAAGATCAAAATAGGCTACCGTGCTACCACTAGTGATTTAAGCAATTTGGTAAAGTGAACTTAGATACGACCCCTTGGTAGTTTATAACTTCTTTCCTTGAAATTACAAGTGTGAAGAGGCCAATCAGTGTGACCATCAACACTTATGGAGTGATTTGTCATTAGTTGTTTCATACCCCTGAAAATACTACTCCTAGAGACACAATCAATGCTATAGACTAAGTAGGAGATACTCCCAAGTTGGACTCTATTTGCAACTGGATCTTTGAAACAATCGTATCTCCCCATTGAAACAAGAGAAAGTTTCCCAAAACCAAAAAGAAGGTATCATACTAGGTATTCTTTGGTTTTTTAAACAAGAGATTGGCTACATTGCGGCTCTCTTAGCAGAGTCATGTTATCACATGAACTAGTTACTTGATAGCGGGGCCATGCTTGTCTGCTACATATGGAAATCATTAGTTGTAGTGCATGCAACTTGTGCATATAAACAATGATATATAGTGCTTGTCGATGCATTGAGATGTAACACATACAAGCAGAGAGTAGAAGGTCACAACTATGGGTAGTTCTTGCAACAATGTCAATAGGAGAATCATCAATAAAAAACATTCAAAATAAACAAGATCTTATCATGTCTTAAAGAAGCATGCAACTCCAGTATATGTGGAGATCATATCGAGTGGAATCCACCGTGACCATTATAAGGTGGATAATGATGTCCTTGATAGAGTAGATGGTGTTATAGTGTGAGCGTAAACAATGATTGAGTCGAAGTAATTCCACCTTATTGGCACACAATGCATGCAACTCAGAAAAAATAGAGTGCTAAGCCCTTGGTGATAATGATGGCCTCAATGCATGAAGCGATATGTTTAAGTGCCTTACACTATATCCACAACAAAAGTTGAGATATTCAAGCACTGGTTGACCTTGTCATACAAGAATGCCAATTCCACAAACCTATGTGCCATTGCTCGTGATACAAAGTCAATGAGCATTAGCTTGTAATGGGGTAGAACCCTTACTTATCCTTATGTATTTCAAAGAAGTTTGCTTTGCACAACATGAGATCCTTTCAAATTAAAGGTAAAAACATGGAAAAACAAGAAGAACTTGAAATTGTCTAACCTTGTCACCCATGTGTGGCTATTTGTCTCAAAATTTGGAAGCACATGCTCGATTGAGAGTGTATTTTAGTCTAGTATTTTTCTATCCTTGCTTGAATCTAGCTCATAGCTATGGATTCAACGCGATTTAGAACTATCATATGTACCATGATTTAGAGTTGTGGTATGAACCATGTAAACCCTCTTGTCATGGTTCATGCCAACACCCAGTGAGAGAACATTTAAACACGTTGCAAAGTCCCCCTAAGGTTGTATGCTAATAGCATATCCCAAACTTTGGAAGCTTCTAGCAATATGCCTAAAATTGAAGCCTTGCTTCACATAAGACCATTGTAAGAATAAAACATGATGGAGCTTGTGTGGTCATAGCCATCTGATGTTTTTGCAGATATTGGCAGGCCATGCCTGATAAAAATCTCAAGGTCTAAGCCATAATAGACTTGCTTAAGGTAAGCTTTCCTTACTTCACAAGGTCATAAATTTTGAGTGTATCAAAGCCTTCTTGCTCTGCATGGACTTGCTTGCCTTGATTGCTATACCAATGTGCTTGAGATGTGCACGTCATTGCATGGATCATATTTGAATTCCTCTACCTATATCTTGTTGATTTTGTGTTAGTGGCCATGCTTGCCATAGCCTCATTTAGCTTCTCTAAGCTTTATTGGTGTGGCAAGGATTTTGCAACTCCAACTGAGCCCGTCCACCCTTTAAGGCCTAGCCTTGGAGGCGGTGCGAGGGATTGGTTGGGAAAGCCTTGCGTGCATAAACCCATGATGGTGCTACACCTTTTTGTTTTCGGCATGTCCCTTGAAATTTCTACAAATTTTCAACAAAAATCAGAAACAAAAATGCTAAAGGAACTGTGCTTACTCTCTTGGGACTTGACTTTGTATCAATCACCATCACTTTGCTACGTACAATCCCATGCTGTGTGGAAATAAGGCCTTTGGAAAGGATTTGCAAAAGTTCAACGCCAAATTTGAGAAATTGGTTGCCGATATTTGCTATTTGTTGAAGGCTCAACTTTTTTCATTGCAGGCTTTGCCTTCCTTAAGAGCTGCACCAAAATTTTTTATAATCTTGAATTTTTATAAACTAATGAAAGTTCCCACAAAGCGCCTTGACAAGGACATCAAGGGCTTCACTTTGGGGAACACTATAATCCACATAGACTCCAAGATTAGCATTCTTCTTTAGTACCATGAAAATGGGATCTAAACGTCTTGTAACCAATCTTTCTACTTCTGTGATAAATCTAGCTTATGTGTACTTCTGTCATATATCCAACTTCTGTGATAAATCTAGCTTATGTGTACTTCTGTCATATATCCAACTTCTGTGCATTTGTAGTTTGGCTTTTTTCTTGACTGCTAGTTTTAGATGTTTGTTCACTTTAATCATATTGCGTTTTTCTTCAGTTCTCAAATTCCATTTTTCCACCTCTTGGTCATCATGCAAACACCAATTAGAAGCTCTGTCCCTTTCTTATGGCTAATGGGCTAGCCTCTTTCTTTGTTCTTATACCAGCTACATATTCATTATGTTGAGAATCTAAACTTGCATGTAAATCATTACTCTTCTTTCTTTACAGATTTTGGAGTGGTTAATGCAGATCTATGCTCGAATTCAGTAGATTCCTACTCTAATCTTTCAATAGTAGTACTTATACAATCTAATCCTTAGCAAGTACTCTAGTGGTTCTTCGACTTCTTGCTGGAGGTCGTACTGGCATAGTGGCTTGATGAGTAACCCTAAACTAGGAGAATGGATTCGAGTTCTAAGCTAAGAGGAAGAAAAAATCCTCTAAAGAACCCAACACGATTTTGAATCCTTCCACTAAACCCCTAAAAAGTAGCAAAAAATAATTTGCCCTCCTATAAAAGTTTTCTCTTTAAACTGCAAAGGGTTTACAAATCCCACCACGACTCATATGCTTAAACAATGGATAAGGGAATCCAATAACAAACCTGGCATTGTTTGTTTGTAGTAGGAGCTTAAAGTTTCTGGTCATTCACTAAATAGTAACCTTCTCAAAGTTGGAGCAGGTCTTAAATGGTATAACACATAACATAATAATGGCAAGGTAGGTGCAACCATAAATATTTCATAGCAATTTAATTCACATGTTTTTGATGTTCATAAAACAATCAATTGTTGGTTGCTATTTCTCTAAAATGCCCCTTCAATTTTACAATGGTCTCCGTCTATGCTCCTAACTCTATTTCTAACAGACATCAATAATGTTGGGCAAAGCTCAGCTCATTCAAACATTTAAGGCAATCTACACATTGGATTTCGCGACACACTCCACTAAAGTTTTGAGGTTTTCTTCAATAGTGTGGGTCATACGTTTGTTCCATATAGCATCCATTGCATGAACCTTCCCTAGAGTCGATGGGAACTCAAACATCATGTTGCCATTGTACTGTTTTGGAATTTCTTGGCTCTGCTTTATCTCCACTATCTTGGATAGGATCTTTATTAAGGTGTTGGACTTTGTTAAGAGTGCTGAAAAATGCATAATACCATTTCCTCCTCTTTGCTCACGTGATTTGTCCAATGAATGCTCCCCAAAGGGCTGCCCCTTCAATGATCTTGTAGCATTATATATATATATATATATATATATAATGTATATAAAAGAATGCAAGAATTCTTTTACCAAGTCCATTTCATCTGTGAGTTCTAATATCTTGCAGGACTTTTGGCAAGTAAACTTTTGGAAAGAAATATCTATGCTCATGTGACCACTCACCTATTATGTTTGAATTCCACAAAGAGACATGCATGTACAAGGTAGGATGGCCTTACATAGTCTCTTATTTCTATTAATTGTGTCAAGCTTAAAATCAGAGAAGTATTTGGCTCTACTTTTAGCTTACACACATCTACCTTTAAAGCTTGGGACAAAGCTCTTAGGAACACTCAATGTCTCTTACATACTTTAAATACAGGGGTAGGGCTATACAACAAAATAGAACGATGATGATAACAAAAAAAACTTTTGAACTAGAGATTAAAAAGTATCCTAATTGTCCTCCTCCTACCCTTTTGGAGTTAAAAGATCAACTTAGAAAAGAAGAGATCCTAGCTTCCAAGGCTTCTCTAAACTGGATCGGAGATTTTTGGGCAAGGAAAATTGATTCCCCTAACAAAAATATGCTCAAGCTTCTCAAGAGAAAAAAGTTAAAGACTTTATTCCCTTTTGAAAGACCAAAATGGGAAAATTGTCCAGTGCCACAAAGAAAATCTAGAGTTTGTCAGGGCTTACTATATTGATATTTTCTCATCTTCCCCAAAAGAGGGGCTGGTTCAATCAAAGCCAGAGCTAATACAGAAAATTTTTTAAAAAAGATGGTACAACCATCTATGGATTAATAAATGGACCAACCTCTCACTGAGGGGAATTTGGAAAGAACTATTGATGCTCTAAAGCCTGGCAAAACTCCTGGTTCTTGATGATTTACCCAATGAATTCTATTAGCAATATAAAGAAATCCTTTTTCCTTACCTAATGAAGAAATTAGCAATATAAAGAAATCCTTTTTCCTTACCTAATGAAGGTATGACAAGAAGCCTTGGAAATTGGAGCTCTACCTTCCTTTGTCAATACTAGCATCATCAAACTCACACATAAAAGGGGAGGTGAAGGAGGACTTAGATAATTGGAGACCTATTACTTGTCTGACTTCTGTGTATAAAGTCTTTGCCCTAGCTTTAGCAAGAAGACTCAACCCCATTATGCATTCTATTATTCTGCGTAAACAAAAAGCTTTTATAAAGGGTAGATATATCCCAGATGTCATAATTACTTTGTGGAAAGCCATTGAGCCTGCCAAGGATACTAAGAAGAGCTTTATGTTTTTTAAAATTGATTTTGACAAGGCTTATGACAAAATTGAGTGGGACTTTGTCTTTCAATTAATGAATGACATAGGATTTGGCAAGAGGTTTATAGAATTCATTTAAATATTATATGAAAATGCCTTTTCCAAAATTGCAACTAGTGGTGAACTAATTGACTCTATTCCACTTTTGAGGCATATTTGACAAGGCTGCCCCATTGCCCCATTGCTTTATGCAATATATTTAGATGCTCTAGGATTGCTGGTCAATGATGCAATGTCAACAGGCAGAATGAAAGGCATTAATATTCCTAGGACATGTAAGAATTTTTCTTGCAAAACAGTTTGTTGATGATACTAATGCCTTAATGCATAATGACTTGTAGAAAGTGGAAGCTTTCTGGTCATGCCTTAATACTTTTTGTGATGCCAGTGGATCTATCATTAGTCACTCAAAAATAGGTTTTAAAGCCTCTTCTGGTAACTTTCCCACAATTGTCACAGACTCAAGATGTACTCATTTTGAGGATGGTTAAATTTTTAGAGTGCTAGGGGTACTTATGGGGTTCAAAGTTACCTTGAAGTAGCGATGGGAAGGGGTTCTCAACAAGCTCAGACAAAAGATGTTTTCAGATGGCAAAACTATAAATCTTCTTTGTCCAGCAGGGCCTTTGTTTTGAATCATTATATAATGCCTTCACAAATTTATTTTCTGTCCTGATGCCAGCCATCAAAGCATCAAATGCAAAAGGCCTTTGCAATGTTCAGATCCTTTTTGTGGGGAGGGGATCTTGAGCATCATAAAACCCGAAAAGTTTCTTGAGACATCTATTGTCTTCCTAAAACCAAGGGAGGACTGGGACTCCTTAATCTTTACAAGATCTCCAACAAGCTGGCAGGGAAATGTATTATTAGGAATCATGATTCATAGGACTTTTGGTCACTAATCCTAAAACGACATGTGAGAAAATTCAAGTTAAAGGATTACAAATCTTGGACCAACCTATCCATAAGATTCTCCCTTTATGGATCTAGTTTAATTTGTAGGTTTTGGTATTCTTGGAAAGACATAAGGGAGCAATGGAAGCCTGATCACTCAATTTTATCTAACCTTTACTGATTTTTTCATGATTCACCTTGGCTTCGATTTTTTGTAGAGAAATGCAAACTACCCTTGAATAGGAAAGGTCACAAATGCTTCAAAGCTGGAATCCACTCATGTGGAGACCTATTCAATGGTTTCAACATCAAAGAGGAGATCTCCATCCAAGCTCAATATCATTTGTCTCAGAGAGATGCAACTTGGTGTAGGGAAAGATTACATGAGGCTCTTGTTAAACTTCACCTCCCTCTTAGAGGAGGGCTCCACAAAGCTAAAACTGTGAGGACTGCCAGCCAAATTTATCACAATTTAGGCCAAAGGTTGGTGTAGAGAAAGGATTGAAGAAAATTCTTAATTAAAAGTAGAAACAATAGTGGAAATGCAAAAAATAGACATACACATTTCAATGCATATGGGCTTACCCTACTGCAATCAAGCATAGTACCCTTCTCTGGCTAATTCTACATCAGGTGGTCTGGTGTGGTAGCAAAGCTCTCAAGATAGGAGTTACTGATGGAAGATGATTAAGATGTAGGAATGATATAGAAGACATCCCCACCTCTTCTTCATGCCTTAACAACAAAACAATACTGACCAAAGTTCAAATGTGTGGAATGTTATGTAAACTTATGCCTATTGAGGAAAAAGATCTGCTTTTAGGAAACTATAAAGGATTTGATGCTCCTCTTTGGAACATTTGGAGAGGGATCATGCTATGGTTCATCTCGCTCAATAGGAATGCACCAGTCTACAACTCTCTCCCTCAACACCCTCACTCTCTCCATTTTGAGCTTAGAAAGGCATCAGAAGTGCTATGCAAGGAAATTTTAGAAGCTCTGGACCTTGATATCTCTGTAGCTGATATGCAAAAATCACTAAGATGGCAAGAATGGCGTGGATTACTAAGTATTATTGAGCCCTTAGAGTTAGGATCAAAGTTGCCTTATATATGACTTTGTCATTTGGGGCTACTCTCCCCCTTTCAGAGGGTCTCTATATTCTTTGTCAGGATCAAAGTTGCCTTATATATGACTTTGTCATTTGGGGCTACTCTCCCCCTTTCAGAGGGTCTCTATATTCTTTTACAAATCAGTTTTAAATTTCCTAGAAAAAGAAGATTAACACTCATGATGGTTTGAGAGTGAGAGAGAGAGAGAGAGAGAGAGAGAGAGAGAGAGAGAGAGAGAGAGAGAGAGAGAGAGAGAGAGAGAGAGAGAGAGAGAGAGAGAGAGAGAGAGAGAGAGAGAGAGAGAGAGAGAGAGAGAGAGAGAGAGAGAGAGAGACGCAACGCAGGGGAGGCACCACATGCCAACAATAACTATGGTGAGTGCACCTACCGAGCTCGCGGTGATGGCTGATAAGGCGACTTGTCAAGGGCTGAAGTAGCGGGGTCTCCTGCACGTAGAGCTTGGCAGCGTCAGCTCGGTGCAAAGGTGGGGGGATTTCGAGGGCGAGGAGTGGAGTTTGCTGGTGGCAGGCTCTGTGCATGCAGGGTAGGTTGGGGGCTATGGAACAGAGGTAGTAGCAATGCATTAATGGGCAACCAACGAGCAAGTGAATGTAGATCAACAACAAGCATTAAGCTTTTGGATACTGCCTTCAAATGGTGCTGCAACTTGGATTACAGGAACTGAGTGGTGAATCATGTAAAGTAGCTATGGCTGGGAAGAAGGATCCTGTGGATTGCACCAACACAAGGTACAATTACAAGTTTCGAACTCGCAATGGGAGCTGAGGAATAAAGATTGAAAGAGGAGAAGGAGGACATGGAAGGCGTGGAGCTGAGGAAGAAGGGCGATAATTGCTGGCTTTGGTTACTACACCTGTAATGTACAAGCGTCAACAACTACACTCTATTGGTGGCCATCATGTTCATCACATGGAGAGGCTGCCTTCCCAATGACCACCAACCTCATGATCTGTTTCCGCTTCTACCGCATGCATGATCCGACCCTTTCACCCTTTGCCTTCTCCTAAGCCCCTAATCCTCTCTCTATCGCATCCTCCCCATCTACATTGCATCAAATAGAGTCTTAGAGGGCTTCCACACGGTGATTTTCGTAACTCACCATACTCCTTCGATTTAACATTCCCACACACATAAAGGAGTTCCCTTTATTTGCACAAGACCCAACTATAGAAATACTACTTTTTCTTTCAACCAATAGCAAGAGAGTGTCATAATAATCAATATCTAATTCTCCTAAACAATTTTCTCATGTTAAACTGATCATTTAATATGGGGAAGTGCCAAGGGAGAAAAAGCTAGAATATTGGTTAAGCTGGCAGATTGGCCACATTAGGGATCCAAAGGGGGGCCCATCTGCAAAAGAGCAATGAGCAGCAATGGGCTAAAAAGACCCTAAGGTTCAGCCCATTAAGACTTCCAAAATGCTAAGGTTCCAAAATTCAAAGGTTGTGTCCAATGGTCAAAATCTTAGGAAATTGGATGCTTTGTGTGTGTCCCAAAAAGTCTTCACAAACACCTACATAGGAGGGGGCGAGCCCAAGAAGTAGGGGATGAGAGAAACGCCCACACGCACTCACAAGATTCCTTTGTACACAAGGGGAAAGAGGGACATATGTCATCTCCCTAGGCGAGATGCCCACAAGGTGTACTCAATTGGATGGCCATGGAGGTGGACCAATGAGAATTAGGCTAGAGTAAATCTAGTTTAATTAATTTAAAAACACTTAATAAAAGAACCAATAGGAATTAAGCTCTCTACTATTGGACAGTCTCCCAAGGGGTCCAACAAGCATTCAACAGCCCAATGGCTTGCCTGATTCCTATTGGCTAGGAGGCAAAGGGGTCCAATGAGAGTTTAATTGCATTTATTAATTACCTAAAGCTCTCACAAAAGGGGAAAGGGGACACATGTCAAAAGGCTATCACTTATGCTCCTGAAATCCTATTGGCTAAGGCTGGGGAGGTCCAATGAGGTGCTAGCAAGAGCAAATAGCAAGAGGGGTCGACCAAGAGAGAGAGGGGGATTGATTTTTCAAAGGAAATTATCCACACACTCACACAAGCTCATGTGTAGAGTAAGAAGACCCTCTCTCTCTTCGCAAACTTTAATGGAAAGCTTATAAACCTACTCCAAGCTTGTGAGATGGGAGGCCTATACCAACAACACTTGGCTTTGTGATGCAAATCCAACCAAGAGCCAAGCTTCAATGCATGCTCATCTCCTCTACCATGCTAATTACTAAGCTAAGATATGCTAAAATGAGTGATTATGTGAGGAGATGTACATCTTTCTCATAAGACTACTCCTTCTTCCTCGCAATCTACTCTCATACCTCACTAGCTCTCACCATCTTCGAAGGTGTGGGAGGTCTTGGGTCTGAGACCGTGAGGGAATTGGTGTTGTGTTTGATAAGTGTTTTGCTTAGTGCTTGAAGTTTCCATCTTCATTGCACTAGCTAGTCTTGAAGGAACACAAAGAATTGTATTGTAAAATGTCTCTCTTGATGGGATAAACCATAATACAAAGCCTTTTGGAGGGGGGGACCGGATCCATGCAAATCCGGTCCTCAACTGTTGTCAATTGCTTAATTTCTCTCTCTTTATGCTATCTAACTAGGTGTTATACTTTTTGTTGCTCTCTCCACCCAAGCACTCTTGTTATTCTCATTAGGAATCTATTCTAATGAAATGCTCACTATGTTCATGCTATTTTCCACTACACACAAGTTACTAGACCATTAAAAGTTACATTGGTATCAGAGCATAAGGTTTCTGTTTTCTTGCTCAAGAAGGGAGGTCCTCAAGCTAGCTATAAATGGTTGGTATTATTAATTGCATGTGAGTAAGTAGAATAGGGATTTTTCAGCCTTGTAGTGCGCCTGGCTTTGTGCAGTTAACGGGGCATCACCGTTGAGAGCTATGGTCTTAATAGTGGAGTCCTATGGGGCACCACTATTGGGCTATTAGAAGCTTGACAGGAGCCGGTGTTGTTTTGGTGTTGAATGACCCTCTCTTCTATTCCTTGCAATTAATGGTATTCGAGCTACAGGTATAGTAGCTTGAGTGCTTTTTCTAAAGGGGTAAAGAGGAGTAGCAACTAGGGCTTGAAGTGCCAAAGTACACATAAATGTTTACACCTAAAAGTTGTTAGAATGGCTGACAATAGTAAAGAGAGTGAAATTAATGTTGATAACTTTGATTTTGCTCATGAGCAAGCTACTAATGATGCTTCAATGCTTGTTAACTATCTTGTTACTAGACTTCAACAAGCCATGGGCAATCCGTCTCTCCAAAGTGAAGTGCAATGGCAGTTGTGCTCATGGGATTCTAGGGCTCATAAATTTGCTCCTTGATGATGCATCTCCTTCTCAAAGGAGAATTCAAGAGCCTCCACCAAAGGAACGAGAAAGAAGTGAGTCTCCTATCACCTCGACGAAGATGGCTCCACGAAGACGGCGGGCTAAACGCTCTCCATCACCTCCAAAACGGAGAAGACCATCGCATGCTTCTCCACACCATAATTTAAAGAGGGATGACAAAAATCAAGAGAAGAAAAAGGCGAGAAAGAGGACACCCTCTTCTCCATCTTCTTCATCCTCTTCCTCTATGAAAGTGATGGTGAAGACAAAGAAGATCAAGGCAAGAAAAAGGCGAGAAAGAGGTCACCCTCTTCTCCATCTTCTTCATCCTCTTCCTCTATGAAAGTGATGGTGAAGACAAAGAAGATCAAGGTAAGAAAAAGGCGAGAAAGAGGTCACCCTCTTCTCCATCTTCCTCAAATTATTGACCTTCTGAAGAAAATGATGGTGCAACCTTTGAGCCCGCAAATAGAAGAGGCCATAGGAAATCCTATGTCATGTGGAAGAGGTTGTCCAAGCTCAAGAAGTTCAAAGAGGGAGGGAAGAGCATCTCTTTCCTTACCTACGATGGCACCTTTAGTGCTACGGACAAAGTCTTGGCCTTTATCCAACAATTCGATGCGGCGTTTGGAGACGAGGGCTTCACGGAGTCCTCTAAGCTACACCATGTAGCTATGCACTTTCAAAAGTCCACCAGACAATGATGGTCTAGCCTACGGGCCAAGCCTACCGGCCAACAGTGAAGCTCCATGAACATGGAAAGCTTTAAGAACTTCCATTATGAAGCATTTTTTGGCCACCGATGCCAAAGATAAAGTACTCACCGAATGGCGAAGCTTGAAGATCTCTCCCTACGAATCTATTCATAAATATGTAGACAAGTTTTGGGACTTACAACTCAAAGCCACTGTCTTCAAGAAGTTGGATTTTGGAGAGCAAAAGCAGCAATTTTGTGTGGGCTTAACTGAAGAAATGGGGGAGTATGTCAACTCCCAAAGGCCACGCACCATATCGGCGGTTATGCACCATACTATGGTGGCTTCTCGAATCAATTTCCAAACAGGGGACTAAAAGAAATTCTAAGCCCACAGAAAACAAGGGTTCCAATGAGCCTAAGGAGAAGGACACTGTCCAAAAGTCTCCTAAGGGCAACTCCAACAAAGTTTGATCGCATGGCTGCCAATGTTAAATTCCCTGAAAGGAGAATCTCCTTTAGGTTCAGGGAAAAAGATATGTACATAGATGCCAAGCAAATGGGTAACACCATACCCATTGTACATACACAAGCTTTCAATAAGGCAATAAAGAGCTCTATTTCCATGTACATGATTTTTGTTAAAGACTCTCAAAATGAACCTAACGTTTTAGCAAAAGAAAATATACACAATCAAAAGGAATTAGAGTTATCCAATTTTCTCAAGGGGTTTCAAGGTGTCTTTATTGATGACATCCATTGTGAGATACCTCCAAAACGAGGCAATGATGACCATGCAATTGAACTTATTCCAAGAAGTTCACCGCCTAACAAACCTACTTATAGAGTTTCTCAAGATCAACAAGAGGAGATTATGCGGCAAGTGCATGAGTTAGTTGAGAAGGGCATGGTTAGGCCTAGCTCATCTCCATTTTGTTCTTTTGTGCTACTAGTGCAAAAGAAAGATGGCACATACCGTATGTGTGTCGACTATAGAGCACTAAATAGGATCACTATCAAAAATAGGTTTCCCGTTCCACGGGTAGAAGACCTATTTGATAAGCTACAAGGGTCCACCTACTTTAGTGGGATTGACCTAAAAAGTTGCTATCATCAAATAAGAATAGTTGATCAAGACATTGTAAAGACCGCATTTTGCACTACGTTTGGTCTTTACGAATACATTGTCATGCCTTTTGGCTTGACCAATTTACCAGCCACATTCAACCGCTTGATGGAGAAGCTATTCAGGCCTCACCAAATCTTTACTAGAGTGTTCTTTGATGATATCATCATCTACTCTAATTCATTAGACGAACACAAGCAACACCTCTAGGTAATATTTCAAGTTCTAACACAAAATAAACTTTATGTTAATCGAAAGAAAAATGAATTTTTCTTACAAGAGATTCAGTATTTAGGTCACATTATCTCTCAAGATGGCATCCAAATGGATCCATCAAAGTTAGAGATAGTAAAAGGATGGCCTAAACCAAGGAATCTTCATGAGTTAAGAAGCTTTATAGGTATGTGTACATACTATAGACACTTCATAGAAAAGTTCTCACTAATAGCAGGACCCTTACATGAACTAACAAAGAAAAATGTTAGGGGCACATGGTCTGCCAAGGAGAACAATGCTTTCGAAAAGCTTAAAGAAAAGTTTATCTCTCAACCTGTGCTTACACTACCGGATCTCTCAAAGCCATTTGAGGTCCAGTGTGATGCTTGTGGTGATTGCCTTGGAGCTGTTTTGCTCCAAGAAGGGCACGCCATAGGCTATGAAGTTGAAGGCTCGACCCTGTTGAGCAAGCTCTAGGCATATACGAAAAGGAATTCCTCGCAGTTCTACATGCCTTAGACTCATGGAAGCACTATTTATTGGGGACTCCTTTCATTCTGCCAACGGATCACCAAAGTCTTAAGTACTTCATGACGCAGACCAAGCTCTCCGACAAACAAATGAGGTGGGCAAACTTTCTTTCGCAATTTCATTTTCATATTGCTCACATTGTTGGCAAGCATAATCAAGTAGCTGATGCACTCTCAAGACGGCCGAGAGTGAATGCGGTTTCCATAGCAAATCACAATGATCTATCTTCTATGATAGATGAGTATGCTATTGATCCCAATTTTAGAGATGTGATTTCAGCTCTTGCACTAGGGAAGAAAGAGGAACCATTTACATTACAAGATGGTATGTTCTCTACGGCAATAGACTATGCGTTTCTAGCTCACTACGTGAGAAAGTAATGTATGAATATCATGCTCCTCCTTATGCAGGGCATAGAGGGATTCAGTCTACCCTAAAAGGGATTGAAACATATTTCTATTGGCCTACCATGAAAGGAAACATACAAGAGTATGTTTCTAAATGTGTGGTATGCCAAAAGACAAAGTTTGATAGAGGGAAGCAACCTGGATTGCTTCAACCTTTTCCAATCCCTAATTCACCATGGGAGAGCATATCCATGGATTTTATCTTTGGATTGCCTAAGTCTATCCATGGGAATACGGGAATGTGGACAGGTTTAGTAAACAAGTATATTTTATACCTGTCAAAAAGACTATCAAAGCCCATCAAATGGAAACCCTCTTCATTTCACAAATCTTCAAGTACCATGGCTTGCCAACGTCCATAGTGTCGGATAGAGATCCTAGAATGACAAGTAATTTTTGGAAGGGTCTCTTTGAGAATTTAGGGACAAGGCTAAACTTCTCTTTGGCCTATCATCCACAAACGGATGGCCAAATTGAAATAGCTAACCTAACAATTCTTGATCTACTAAAAGCCTATGTAAGGGAAGTAGATCAGAGATCCCAATGGGAGAAGTACTTAACCTTAGTGGAGTATGCTTACAATAACACTGTACATACTTCCACGGGAAAATCACCTTTCGAGGTAATTGAGGGAAGATCAGAAAGTCCCTTGCTACTTAAGGTACATGGGAAGATCTTCGCTGCAGATGAGTATAGCCGAGACCTACAAGAATCTTTCCAAAAGATTAAGGATGCTATCTCTATCTCATAGCAAAGGAAAAAGGCTACTACTGATAAGCACAGAAGAGCCCAAGCCTTTAAAGAAAATTATTGGGTCTTACTCAAATTTTCCAAGGCTCGATTAAGGCACAAGACAAGCAAGAATCCTACAGGACACCAAAAGTACTATGCTAAGTTAGCAAAAAGGTACTATGGTCCCTTCTAGATTCTTAGGCCAATCAATGAAATGGCCTATCAACTCAAGTTGCCCATCCATTGGTTCATACACAATGCTTTCCATGGGAGCCTATTAAAGCCTTACAAAGGAGAGCCACCTCAAGAACCAACTATTGAAGACCCACCGGAGATCGAGGACCAAGAAGAGGTGCTGCACCCTGAGTCCATTCTCGAACATGAAGACAAGGTACTAAGAGGCAGTAAGACTATCTGACGATATCTAATTAAGTTTAAGTATTATCCTTTTGAAGATGCTCACGAGGCAATATGATCCATGTAGTCACTACCTCCTGAAGAGGCATAATAGGCTTTTGTCCATACATAACATCTGATGGCATAAAACCTGTAACTGTGCTGTGTGTAGTGTGGTCCGCCCATAAAGCATAAGGAAGTAGCCGAGGCCACTCACCAGTCCGGTCTTTACATGCCTTAGCCAATTCCTTGACAATGGGCGGATGCCCTCTCTCACTTTTACCATTCCCTTCAGGATTGTATGCAGTAGTGAGTGTTAATTTTACACCCATGCGAGCAAAGAAATCTTTGGCTTCGTCAGCATCGAGCTCTCCTCTATCTACAATAATTCTTCCAACACAACCATATCTACATATCACATCTTCTAGCGAAAACCTTGTCAATGTTTACAATGTTTCCCAAGAGTAAGCAAATGTACAAATGTTAAAAATGAACAAAGTTTTTGTCTTATAAGACTCTCTTTTTATTTATTGTGCACAAAAATGAAATAGTATGCATGCTTAGATTAAGTTTGCAGAGACGACGTCTCTCGAACACCAAGTAGACTTGTCACTCTATGTCATAATAATCAATATCTAATTCTCCAAAATGACTTTCTCATATTAAACTGATCATTTAATGTGGGGAAGTGCCAGGGGAGAAAAGGTTAGAATATTGGTGAAGCTAGTAGACCGGCCACGGTAGGGATCCAAAGGAAGGAAAATAGGGATCCAAAGGGGGGGGGCATATGCAAAAGAGCCATGTGCAACAATGGGCTAAAAAGACCCTAAGGTTCAGCCCATTAAGACTTCCAAAATGCTAAGGTTCCAAAATTCAAAGGTTGTGTCCAAAGGTCAAACCTAGGGGAAATTGGATGCTTTGTATGTGTAGAAAAACGTCTTTGCATATTCCTACATGGGAGGGGGCGAGCCCTAAAGGTAGGGGATGAGAGAGAAAATCACACACAGGCTCCCTTTACACAAAGGAAATGAGGGACACATGTCAGCTCCCTAGGCCAGATGCCCACAAGGTGTGCCCAGTTACTATTGGATGACCCTTGAAGTGGACCAATGAGAATTAAGCTAGAGTAAATCTAGTTTAATTAATTTAAAAACATTTAATAAAAGAAACCAATGAGAATTAAGTCTCCTAGAAGACTATTGGGCAGTCTCCCAAGGGGTCCAATGAGCATTCAGGAGCCCAATAGCTTGCCTGATTCCTATTGGCCAAGAGGCAAAGGGGTCCAATGAGAGTTTAGTTTAATTATTTAATTACCTAAAGCTCTCACAAAAGGGGAAAGGGGGACACATGTCAAAAGGCTATCACTTATGTTGCTTAATGGTCATTGGCTTGACTTGGGGAGAGCCAATGAGGGCTCAACAAGAGCAAATAGCAAGAGGGCTCGCCCAAGAGAGAGAGGGGGCTGATTTTTGCAAGGCATTATCACACACACACACACACACACACACACACACTCACACACAGTCTATGTGTGAAGCAAATAAGACTATCTCTTCCCAAGCTTTAATCGAGAGCTCATCACCTACTCCAAGCTTGTGAGATAGAAGCCTACATCAACACTCTCTTGGCATGTGGATGCAAATCCAACCAAGAGCCAAGCTTCAATGCATGCTCATCTCCTCTACCAAGCTAATTACTAAGCTAAGCTATGCTAATATGAGTGATTATGTGAGGAGATGTACATCTTTCTCGTAAGATACTCCTTCTTCCTCTCAATCTACTCTCATACCCTGCTAGCTCTCACCATCTTCGAAGGTGTGTGAGGTCTTGGGTTTGAGAACGAGGATAATTAAAGTTGTGTTTGTTAAGTGTTTTGCTTAGTGCATGAAGCTTTCATCTTCATTGCACTAGCTAGTCTTGAAGGAACACAAAGAATTGTATTGTACAATGTCTCTCTTGATGGGAGAAACCATAATACAAAGCCTTTTGGAGGGGGGACCGGCTCCATGCAAATCCGGTCCTCAACTGTTGCCAATAGCTTAATTTCTATCTCTTTTGAAAGTATTGTCGATGCTATCTAACTAGGTGTGATGTTTTTTGTTGCTCTCTCCACCCAAGCACTCTTGTAATTCTCATTAGGAATCTATTCTAATGAAATGCCCACTATGTTCATGCTAATTTCCGCTACACATAAGTTATTAGGCCATTAAATGTTACATTGGTATCAGAGCTCAAGGTTCTCTTTTCTTGCTCAAGAAGGGAGGTCCTCAAGCTAGCTACAAATGGTTGGTATTATTAATTGCCTGTGAGTAAGTAGAATAGGGATTTTTCAGCCTTGCAGTGCGACTGCCTTCGTGCAGTTAATGGGGTGGGGCATCACCGTCGAGAGCTATGGTCTTAATAGTGGAGTGCTACGGGGTTAACCACTATTGAGCTATTAGAAGCTTGACAGGAGCCGGTGCTGTTTTGGTGTCGAAAGACCCTCTCTTCTATTCCTTGCAATTAATGGTATTCGAGCTACAGGTATAGTAGCTTGAGTGCTTTTTCTAAAGGGGTAAAGAGGAGTAGCAACTAGGGCTTGAAGTGCCAAAGTACACATAAATGTTTACACCTAAAAGTTGTTAGAATGGCTGACAATAATAAAGAGAGTGAAATTAATGTTGATAACTTTGATTTTGCTCATGAGCAAGCTACTAATGATGCTTCAATGCTTGTTAACTATCTTGTTACTAGACTTCAACAAGCCATGGGCAATCCGTCTCTCCAAAGTGAAGTGCAACGGCAGCTCTGTGCTCACGGGATTCTCCAAGCTCATCACCATGACGATAGAACACCTAGGAAGCCTCCTTGTGAGACTACCAAAAGAGGTCTCTCTCCGATTCGGGAAGAAGAAGAGAATCCATACGAAGGGCTCAAGAATTTACTTCTTGATGATGCATCTCCTTCCCAAAGGAGAACTCAAGAGCCTCCACCGAAGGAACGAGAAAGAAGCGAGTCTCCCACCACCTCGACGGAGATGGCTCCACGAAGACGGCAGGCTAAACGCTCTCCATCACCACCAAAGCGGAGAAGACCATCACACTCTTGTCCACGCCATAATTCAAAGAGGGATGATAAAAAGCAAGAGAAGAAAAAGGCGAGAAAGAGGACACCCTCTTCTCCATCTTCTTCATCCTCTTCCTCTTATGAAAGCTATGGTGAAGACGACAAAGATCAAGAGAAGAAAAAGGCGAGAAAGAGGTCACCCTCTTCTCCACCTTCTTCAAATTCTTCACCTTCTGAAGAAAGTGATGGTGCAACCTTTGAACCATCGAAAAGAAGAGGCCATAGGAAATCCTATGGCGCATGGAAGAGGTCATCCAAGTTGAAGAAATTCAAAGAGGGAGGGAAGAGCATCTCTTTCCTTACCTATGATGGTACCTTTGGTGCTACGGACAAAGTCTTGGCCTTTATCCAACAATTCGATGCGGCGTTTGGAGATGAGGGCTTCATGGAGTCCTCTAAGATACGCCATGTAGCTATGCATTTTCAAAAGTCTGCCAGACAATGGTGGTCTAGCCTACGAGCCAACGGTGAAGCTCCACGAGCATGGAAAACTTTAAGAGCTTCCATTATGAAGCAGTTTTTGGCCACCGATGCCAAAGACAAAGTACTCACCGAATGGCGAAGCTTAAAGCTCTCTCCGAATGAATCCATCCACAAATATGTAGACAACTTTTGGGACCTACAACTCAAAGCCACTGTCTTCAAAAAGTTGGATTTTGGAGAGCAAAAGCAACAATTTTGTGCGGGCTTAACCGAAGAAATGGCGTAGTATGTCAACTCCCAAAGGCCACGTACCATATCGGCGGTAATACACCATACTATGGTGGCCTCTCGAATCAATTTACAAACGGGGGCTAAAAGAAATAATAAGCCCCTGGAAAACAAGGGTTCCAATGAGCCTAAGGGGAAGGACAATGTCCAAAAGTCTCCTAAGGGCAACTCCAACAAAGCTAAAGAGAAGGGAGTTTACAAAGGTAAGAATAAACTCTCTCTTGAAGAGCTTGAGCGTTATCGTAAGGATAACCGGTGTTTCAAGTGTGGCAAACAAGGGCATGCGTACCGCGCTTGTCCCCAAAAGAACAACCGCCAAGATCCTCCTAGAGCTTCCTTGGTTGAAATCCAAGAGGAGGAGACTCACCAAAATCACCACAAAGGATCTCCTCTATGCCATGCTTGGGGAAAGGTAAGAGAACATGATGCTTTTATTCTCTTTGACCCTAGTTCTACTCACAATTTTATATCTATAGAGTTGGCCACCAAGCTAGGCATACAATCCTACGAGATGGGAAATGTCCTACCCGCAGACAGTGCCTTCAAGGGGCAAGAAGCTTCAGTCACTCCCTTAATCGGGAAATTGAGGCTTCATGTCCAAGGCTATGTGGACAAAGAGGACTTCTTTATCTCTCCTCTCAAGCATGAGGATGTAATCCTAGGGGCACCATGGTTTGACTGCCTGACTGTCGATGTTAAATTTCCTGAAAGGAGAATCTCCTTTAAGTTCAGGGAAAAAGACATGTATATAGATGCTAAGGAAGTGGGTAACACTATCCCTATTGTACATACACCAGCTTTCAACAAGTCAATAAAGAGCTCTATTTCCGTGTACATGATTTTTGTTAAAGATTCTCAAAATGAACCTAATGCTTTAGCAAAAGAATATAAAAGCAACCAAAAGGAATTAGAGTTATCCAATTTTCTCAAGGGGTTTCAAGATGTTTTTATTGACGACATCCCTTGTGAGCTACCTCCTAAACGAGGTAATGATGACCATGCAATTGAACTTCTTCTAGGAAGTTCACCGCCTAACAAACCTCCTTATAGAGTTTCTCAAGCTCAACAAGACGAGATTATGCGGCAAGTGTATGAGTTAGTTGAGAAGGGTATGGTTAGGCCAAGCTCATCTCCATTTTGCTCACCTGTGCTATTAGTGCAAAAGAAAGATGGCACATATCGTATGTGTGTCGACTATAGAGCACTAAATAGGATCACTATCAAGAATAGGTTTCCCGTTCCACGGGTAGAAGACGTATTTGATAAGCTACAAGGATCGACCTACTTCGGTAGGATTGACCTAGAAAGTGGCTATCATCAAATAAGGATAGTTGATCAAGACATTGTAAAGACCGCATTTCGCACCACATTTGGTCTTTACGAATACATTGTCATGCCTTTTGGCTTGACCAATGCACCAGCCACATTCAACCGCTTGATGGAGAAGCTGTTCAGGCCTCATCGAACCTTCACTGGAGTGTTCTTTGATGATATTATCATCTACTCTAATTCATTGGAGGAACACAAGCAACACCTTCAGGTAATATTTCAAGTTCTAACACAAAATAAACTTTATGTTAATCGAAAGAAAAATGAATTTTTCTTACAAGAGATTCAGTATTTTGGTCACATTATCTCTCAAGATGGCATCCAAATGGATCCATCAAAGTTAGAGGTAATAAAAGGATGGCCTAAACCAAGGAATCTTCATGAACTAAGAAGCTTTATAGGTATGTGTGCATACTATCGACGCTTCATAGAAAAGTTCTCACAAATTCCGGGACCATTACATGACCTAACAAAGAAAAGCGTTAGGTATACATGGTTTGCTAAGGAGAACAATGCTTTCGAAAAGCTTAAAGAAAAGGTTATAACCTGTGCTTACACTACCGGATCTCTCAAAACCATTTGAGGTCCAATGTGATGCTTGTGGTGATTGCCTTGGAGCTGTTTTGCTCCAAGAAGGGCATGCCATAGGCTATGAGAGTCGAAGGCTCGACCCTGTTGAGCAAGCTCTAGGCATATACAAAAAGGAACTCCTTGCAGTTCTACATGCCTTAGACTCATGGAAGCACTATTTATTGGGGACTCCTTTCATTCTGCGAACTGATCACCAAAGTCTTAAGTACTTCATGACGCAGACCTAGCTCTCCTACGAACAAATGAGGTGGGCAAATTTCCTTTCGCAATTTCATTTTCATATTGCTCACATTGCTGGCAAGTATAATCAAGTAGCTGATGCACTCTCAAGACGGCCGAGAGTGAATGCGGTTTCCATAGCAACTCACAATGATCTATCTTCAATGATAGATGAGTATGCTATTGATCCCAATTTTAAAGATGTGATTTCAGCCCTTGCATTAGGGAAGAAAGAAGAACCATTTACTTTACAAGATGGTTATCTTCTCTATGGCAATAGACTATGCGTTACTAACTCACTACGTGAGAAAGTAATGTATGAATCTCATGCTCCACCTTATGCGGGGCATAGAGGGATTCAATCTACCTTAAAGGGAATTGAAACATATTTCTATTGGCCTACCAAGAAAGTGAACATACAAGAGTATGTTTCTAAATGTGTGGTATGCCAAAAGACAAAATTTGATAGAGGGAAGCAACTTGGATTGCTTCAACCTTTGCCAATCCCTAATTCACCATGGGAGAGCATATCCATGGATTTTATCTTTGGATTGCCTAAGTCTATCCATGGGAATACGGGAATATGGACGATAGTAGACAGGTTCAGTAAACAAGCTCATTTTATACCTGTCAAAAAGACTATCAAAGCCCATCAAATGGCAACACTCTTCATTTCACAAATTTTCAAGTACCATGGCTTGCCAATGTCCATAGTGTCGGATAGAGATCCTAGAATGACCAGTAATTTCTGGAAGGGTCTCTTTGAGAATTTAGGAACAAGGCTAAACTTCTCTTCGGCCTATCATCCACAAACGGATGGCCAAAGTGAAATAGCTAACCTAACCATTCTCGATGTACTAAAAGCCTATGTAACGCAAGTAGATCAAAGATCCCAATGGGAGAAGTACTTACCCTTAGTGGAGTATGCTTACAATAACACTGTACATACTTCCACGGGAAAAGCACCTTTCGAGGTAATTGAGGGAAGATCAAAAAGTACTTTGCTACTTAAAGTACATGGGAAGATCTTCGCTTCAGATGAGTATAGCCGAGACCTACAAGAATCTTTTCAAAAGATTAAGGATGCTATCTCTATCTCACAGCAAAGGCAAAAGGCTGCTGCTGACAAGCACAGAAGAGCCCAAGCCTTTAAAGAAAATGATTGGGTCTTGTTAAAGTTTCCCAAGGCTCGATTAAGGCACACGACGGGCAAGAATCCTACGGGACACCAAAAGTACTATGCTAAACTAGCAAAAAGGTACTATGGTCCCTTCCAGATTCTTAGGCCAATCCACGAGATGGCCTATCAACTCAAGTTGCCCAATCATTGGCTCATACACAATGCTTTCCATGTGAGCCTATTAAAGCCTTACAAAGGAGAGCCACCTCAAGAACCAACTATTGAAGACCCACTGGAGATCGAGGACCAAGAGGAGGTGCTGCAGCCCGAGTCCACCATTCTCTGACATGAAGACAAGGTATTAAGAGGCGGTAAGACTATCTGACGATATCTTATTAAGTTTAAGAATTATCCTTTTGAAGATGCTAGATGGATGCAAGGCATACAATTAAAGGATAACCTAAACCTTGTCAATGCTTACAATGCTTCCCAAGAGTAAGCAAATGTACAAAATGTTAAAAATGAACAAAGTTTTTGTCTTATAAGACTCTCTTTTTCTTTATTGTGTACAAAAATGAAGTAGTATGCATGCTTAGATCAAGTTTGCGGAGACGACGTCTCCCAAACACCAAGTAGAGCTTGGCACTCTACTATGAAAGACTGATAGGACTAATGTGCAGACATGCTTGCGGCAGCCTCAGGCTCTCAAGCGCCAAATGGACTAGTCATCCATTGTGGAATGATGTCGTAGGGTAACATAGGGATCCTCTACCCGCTAAGAAAAGGACTCATGAACATGCTTTATCTTCTCTACACCATAGTCGAGGACGACTATGATTTCAAGAGAGAGGTAATGTCATAATAATCAATATCTAATTCTCCTAAATGACTTTCTCATATTAAACTGATCATTTAATGTGGGGAAGTGCCAGGGGAGAAAAGGTTAGAATATTGGTGAAGCTAGCAGACCGGCCACAGTAGGGATCCAAAGGAGGGAAAATAGGGATCCAAAGGGGGGGGCCATCTGCAAAAGAGCCATGTGCAAAAATGGGCTAAAAAGACCCTAAGGTTCCAGCCCATTAAGACTTCCAAAATGCTAAGGTTCCAAAATTCAAAGGTTGTGTCCAAAGGTCAAACCTAAGGGAAATTGGATGCTTTGTGTGTGTAAAAAAAAGTCTTTGCATATTCCTACATGGGAGGGGGCGAGCCCTAAAGGTAGGGGATGAGAGAGAAAATCACACACACACATAGGCTCCCTTTACACAAAGGGAATGAGGGACACATGTCAGCTCCCTAGGCCAGATGCCCACAAGGTGTGCCCAGTTTCTATTGGATGACCCTTGAAGTGGACCAATGAGAATTAAGCTAGAGTAAATCTAGTTTAATTAATTTAAAAACATTTAATAAAAGAAACCAATGAGAATTAAGTCTCCTAGAAGACTATTGGGCAGTCTCCCAAGGGGTCTAATGAGCATTCAGGAGCCCAATGGCTTGCCTGATTCCTATTGGCCAGGAGGCAAAGGGGTCCAATGAGAGTTTAGTGTAATTATTTAATTACCTAAAGCTCTCACAAAAGGGGAAAGAGGGACACATGTCAAAAAGCTATCACTTATGCTGCTTAATGGTCATTGGCTTTGACTTGGGGAGAGCCAATGAGGGCTCAGCAAGAGCAAATAGCAAGAGGGCTCGCCCAAGAGAGAGAGGGGGCTGATTTTTGCAAGGCATTATCACACACACACACACACACACACACACACTCACACACAGTCTATGTGTGAAGCAAAGAAGACTATCTCTTCCCAAGCTTTAATGGAGAGCTCATCACCTACTCCAAGCTTGTGAGATGGAAGCCTACATCAACACTCTCTTGGCATGTGGATGCAAATCCAACCAAGAGCCAAGCTTCAATGCATGCTCATCTCCTCTACCAAGCTAATTACTAAGCTAAGCTATGCTAATATGAGTGATTATGTGAGGAGATGTACATCTTTCTCGTAAGATACTCCTTCTTCCTCTCAATCTACTCTCATACCCTGCTAGCTCTCACCATCTTCGATGGTGTGTGAGGTCTTGGGTCTGAGAACGGGGATAATTAAAGTTGTGTTTGTTAAGTGTTTTGCTTAGTGCATGAAGCTTTCATCTTCATTGCACTAGCTAGTCTTGAAGGAACACAAAGAATTGTAATGTACAATGTCTCTCTTGATGGGAGAAACCATAATACAAAGCCTTTTGGAGGGGGGACCGGCTCCATGCAAATCCGGTCCTCAACTGTTGTCAATAGCTTAATTTCTATCTCTTTTGAAAGTATTATCGATGCTATCTAACTAGGTGTGATGTTTTTTGTTGCTCTCTCCACCCAAGCACTCTTGTAATTCTCATTAGGAATCTATTCTAATGAAATGCCCACTATGTTCATGCTAATTTCCGCTACACATAAGTTATTAAGCCATTAAATGTTACACTCTACTATGGAAGATTGATAGGACTAATGTGCAGACATGCTTGCGGCAGCTTAGGCTCTCAAGCGCCAAATGGACTAGTCATCCATTCTGGAACGATGTCGTAGGGTAACATAGGGATCCTCTACCTGCTAGGAAAAGGACTAATGAATATGCTTTATCTTCTCTACCCCATAGTTGAGGACGACTATGATTTCAAGAGAGAGGTAATGTCATAATAACTAATATCTAATTCTCCTTAATGATTTTCTCATGTGAAACTGATCATTTAATATGGGGAAGTGCTAGGGGAGAAAAAGCTAGAATATTGGTTAAGCTGGCAGACAGGCCACGGTAGGGATCTAAAGGAGGGAAAATAGGGATCCAAAGGGGGGGCCATCTGCAAAAGAGTAATGAGCAGCAATGGGGTGCTCTTGCTAGCACCTCATTGGACCTCCCCAGGCTTAGCCAATAGGATTTCAGGAGCATAAGTGATAGCCTTCTGACATGTGTCCCCCTTTCCCCTTTTGTGATGGCTTTAGGTAATTAAGAAATGCAATTAAACTCTCATTGGACCCCTTTGCCTCGTGGCCAATAGGAATTAGGCAAGCCATTGGGCTGCTGAATGCTCATTGGACCCCTTGGGAGACTATCCAATAGTCCTCTAGAGAGCTTAATTCCTATTGGTTCTTTTATTAAGTGTTTTTAAATAATTAGACTAGATTTACTCTAGCCTAATTCTCATTGGTCCACCTCTATGGCCATCCAATAGGATTTGAGTACACCTTGTGGACATCTGGCCTAGGGAGCGGACATGTGTCCCTCTTTCCCCTTGTGTACAAAGGAAGCTTGTGAGTGTGTGTGGGTGTTTCTCTCTCAGCCCCTACTTCTTGGGCTCTCTGCCTCCTATGTAGGAGTTTGTGAAGACTTTTTGGGACACACACAAAGCATCCAATTTTCAAACCTTTTGACCATTGGACACAACCTTTGAATTTTGGAACCTTAGCATTTTGGAAGTCTTAATGGGCTGAACCTTAGGGTCGACCAAGACAGAGAGGGGGCCGATTTTTCAAAGGCAATTATCCACACACAGTCACACAAGCTTATGTGTAGAGTAAGAAGACTCTCTCTCTCTCTCTCTCTCTCTCTCTCTCTCTCTTCTCAAGATTTAATGGAAAGCTTATCACCTACTCCAAGCTTGTGAGAAGGGAGGCCTACACCAACAACTCTTGGCTTTGTGATGCAAATCCAACCAAGCCAAGCTTCAATGCATGCTCATTCCCCTACCATGCTAATTGCTAAGCTAAGCTATGCTAATATGAGTGATTATGTGAGGAGATGTACATCTTTCTCATGACTACTCTTCCTTCCTCTCAATCTACTCTCATACCCCACTAGCTCTCACCATGTTTGAAGTTGTGTGAGGTCTTCGGTCAGAGACCGTGAGGGAATTGATGTTGTTTTTGATAAGTGTTTTGCTTAGTGCTTGAAGTTTCCATCTTCATTGCACTAGCTAGTATTGAAGGAACACAAAGGATTGTATTATAAAATGTCTCTCTTAATGGGAGAAACCATAATACAAAGCCTTTTGGAGGGGGGGACCGGCTCCATGCAAATCGGGTCCTCAACTGTTGTCAATTGCTTAATTCTCTCTCTTTTGAAGTATTGTTCATGCTATCTAACTCGGTGTTATACTTTTTGTTTCTCTCTCCACCCAAGCACTCTTGTTTTTCTCATTAGGAATCTATTCTAATGAAATGCTCACTATGTTCATGCTATTTTCCGCTACACACAAGTTACTAGACCATTAAAAGTACAGAGAGACTTTATGAAACTCGCTCTCCAAACCATTGCAAAAATGCAAAAGTTTCACAAAAGGAACAAAGACCTCCTATATTCACGGTTTCAACCCCTTTTTAGTCCTTGTTCCTTTTGAAAAGGTATCGTGTGGGAGCACTCTTAGCAGTGCTCGAAACAAACCTAGGTTTAGTGTAATCTCATCTACAAATTTGAGAATTACCTATAAATTTTATATTTGAAGGTGAGAAAACATACAAAATTTGTAAAAAAAAAAGTCAGTGTGATTTGGTTTAAAAGCCTTATCAGGGTGAGAAAACCTACAAAATTTGTTGAAAAAAATCACTGTAATTTGGTTTAAAAGCCTTCGAATTTAGTCGTGTACTTTCCTCTATTGTTTCTCATATGTATATTTGCCAAGTTTTTGGAGTTTTTCGAGCACTGGCTAGAGAATAATGTTCGACGACAGAAAACACATCATTGACTCTCTGTGTGTGTGTGTGTGTGTGTGTGTGTGAGAGAGAGAGAGAGAGAGAGAGAGAGAGAGAGAGAGAGAGCACTGAAGACAACACCACAGACTAGTACTTTGTATTGTGTGTGAGAGAGTCTAGAGAATACTGGTTGCAGGATATTCCCCAGTTGATCATGGCCAAGAAGCTTTGGGTTGTTTTCAATGGATGCGCATTGCGGAGTGAGGGTGTCTCTCCATATGCAATCACATACGCTTGTCTCTTGAAAGCAAGAGTCATGGTAAGGAAGCTCTGGGCTATTTTCAGCAGATGCAAAGAGAGGGCATCTCTTCAAATGCAATAACATATACTTGCACCTTGAAGGCATGTGGCATTTTGAAAGGTGCTGATATGGGCAAAACCATTTTCGATGATATTGTTAGTCTAGGGTTGTTGAAATAAAACATCGTGCTTGGCACTACCTGTGTCGACATGTATGCCAAATGTGGTGCAACACTTCATAAAGCACAAATAGTGCTTGAGGAGCTGCCTATCCAGGACTTCGTCCCTTAATATGCATTGGTTATGGGATATGCCCAACTTGGACATGACCAATAAGTCGTGGGTTGATTTCAGCAAATACGAAGCGAGGGTGTCTCTCCATATGTAATCACATACGCTTGCATCTTGAGGCAAGGGTGATCAGGGTCAGGACCCGCGCGGTCAGGAATCACATATGCTTGCATCTGGAGGCAAGGATGATCAGGGTTAGGACCCGCGTGGTCAGGAATCTCTAGACGGTTTTCACTGGATGCAAAGAGAGGGAATCTCTCCCAATTCAATCACGTACACTTGCACCTTGAAGGCATGTGGCATTACGAAAGATGCTGATATGGGCAAAAGAATTCACAATGATATTATTCAATAAAAATTGCTGAAAGAAGACTTTATGCTTGGCACTGCCTTGGTCAACATGTATGCCAAATGTGGCACAACACTTCATAAAGCACAAAAAGTTCTACTTCTGACATGTCATCTCTTGAAATGCATTGGTTGCAGGATATGACCAACTTGGACAGGCTCAAGAATCTATGTGCTGTTTTCAATTGATGCAAAGTGAGAGTGTCTCTCCAGATGCAATCATATACGCTTGCATCTTGAAGGCAAGGGTAAGGGTCAGGAGGCTCTGGGCCGTTTTCGGTAGATGCAGAGAGGGGGTATCTCTCCAAATGTGGTGCACTTTATAAAGTACAAGAAGTGCTTGAGGAGCTTCCTGCCCAACAAGTTGTCTCTTGGAATACACTGATTTACGAGGTATGCCCAACTCGGGTAGGGCCAGGACGCTCTGGGTTGTTTTCGGCGAGTGCAAAGCAAGGGTGTCTCTCCAACATCTTGAAGGCATGTGGCATTATGTGTCTGTGAGATAGATAAATAGATAAGTAGAGAGAAAAGGACAGATGTGATACTACGCTGCCACCCAAGGCAACTGCACTATTGAATTCACTGAAATGGGCAGAGACAGAGAGAGAGAGAGAGAGAGAGAGAGAGAGAGAGAGAGAGAGAGAGAGAGAGAATACTTTTCTTGATTTGCTTTATGAAATTTGCGAGGAGCAAGGGGTTTGAGGGTAAGAGGGGCCATGCCGCCGCCGAAGGTGGCACCGTTTACTAGTACACATTAAAGTCCATAGACCCTCAAATGCCATGTGGAGAACATCCAACAATTCAATCCAATAGTCAAAGAATCGTCCCACTTTCCTCTATGGCCATACTTAGCTAGAAGGGGATGTTTACACGGCTAGGGTTGAACCCTGACCTACTCATGTCAGCAAACGAAGCCCGCCCTTCTCAACTCTGCTGAAATAGGCAGAGTTGGGAAATCTTTTGTTCTACCCCCACCCTCCACAAGTAAAGCTGCAATGATATTCAGTGCGTTTACAGCTCCACGACAAGGTTGCTACTGCATGATTGCTCGTGTGAATCCGCCCAGATACATGTCCAAGACACTAGACTTGAACTAACATGAGCTGTGTGTGTGTGTGTGTGTTGAGAGAGAGAGAGAGAGAGAGAGAGAGAGAGAAGGCTCATTAAAAATGTTTGATTAAACTTAAGGACCTTTCACTTGCCATGCCTTGTTCAAAGTACACACACATGTCATCATGGCAAGGGAAGGGGATTGTATGTAAGTGATTAGTGTGTTCAATTGAACCAGTTATGACACAAGTTTGATCCCCGGGTCCGACGTCCTACTGTCGACTAAAAGTAGGACGACTCCAAAGGGGGTAGAAGCCTCTAGTAGTTGATAAACTGATCAATGTAGTCATCTTCATCCTCATTGATCAAATGGGCAAAGGCGTCCCATTGTCCATTACCATTGTTAAAATTATCAATGCTGATCAACGCATTCAATTCCTGGTTTGCACTAATTAACCCACCTGCCATATCATTCAACCCCATTTGGTTCCCTTCTTCCCTAAAGAGACACCTTTGACTACTTTGTACCAGAAGGCTCTGGTCTCTCAATTTGGAACCATCCTCCAACATACACACATCGACCTGCCCGTAGTTCAACAATGATGGAGAACCTGGCAAGCTGAATGCAGAGTTCTTCAATACTGATGAAGGCGATGATGCATCAAAGTCCAGGAAGCACATGTCTGAGGAAGCGTCAGAATCGAAGATACACATGCCCTCCATTTGGTTCACTCCTTCAGAGCTCTCTGCTGCAGCACATTCTAATGATTGCTGCTGCTGCTGCTCCGTGCCACTAATGCTTGGAGTGTCACTTGTTGAAAACGATGCGGCGCCATCATTGCAGGTCCGACGGATTCCTGGAAATGACAAGGGATCCTTAACATCTCTATTTGAGATTGGTGCAACAGGTTTGGGACATGGGAAATCAGAAAGAGCAGACTGCGGATCCTTGAGCTTTCGAGCCGCCATTTCATAAGCTTTGGCTGCATCTTCGGCGGTGTCAAAGGTCCCAAGCCAGCGCCTCACACCTTTCAATGGATCCCTAATCTCAGCAGCCCATTTGCCCCATGGCCTTTGCCTTACACCCCTATACTTGCCCTGCACTGGCCCCTCCCTATCCAATTCTCTCTCCCTGCTTAATATATCATTATGCCATGCCTTTCTCCTGTTTTGAAGCATACTCTTTTCATCCTCTATGTCATTGTCCTTCGTTTGCGAATCATTTTCTTTACTACTCTTTTGAGAGCCCCTCTTCAACTTGATTTGCATCAAACTCCTATCATATTCTCGATCAATAAGAGGCGGTACCAAAGATAACTGCGGCCGCTTGCGCCGGCCAGGCAAGGCTCTCGAGGCAGTGCGGTGCCCTTTGATGCCAAACCAGCTATTTTGTGTTTCATCAAGATTGCTCACATCAAAGCTTGCTTCATCATCATCATCATCACTGTTGCTGAAGGAGGAGCTCGAGTGATGATGAATGTAGATGCATCGCACTTTCCGCTTCTTGGCTTGGGCGGCGGTGCAGGAAGGGATTCTGTCATCGTCATCAGACGAGGAGTCGGTAGCATCAGGGTCGGTGCAAATTACGCGCACCTGTTTAGGCCGATGGCGGATTAGCCTGGTGCCCGTGTAGAGGGCATCAGCATATCCAGCTGCAATTAACATGCGCAGGTGGGATTTGGATTGCGGAGCACCTGCTGATGCAGACATGAATGTGCTCTAGATGGATCAAATTCCTCTCCGACACACTCACAAACCCTCTCTCTCTCTCTCTCTCTCTCTCTGCGCGCGCGCACCCACACACACGGGGAAAAAGCTGTGGCAATCAAGCTGTAAAAGCATGCAGCCGACAAGAAGATGGGCTTAATTCAGCATCAGCTATATAGGGTGTGTGTGCGCGCAGCGTGCGCGTGTATGTGTGTGTTGCGGGGGGTCAGGAAGGGACGGTTTTGAGCAATGTATTCTGCTGTGAACGTAGTGGTGAGTTAAAGAGCACGGCAGTTGTCCAAAAACTACCGGTGTGTAGGGCAGAGCCCATCCCTATTTATCTCTTGCTCCCAGCTAGCCTGCTAGCCTCGATAGATTCCTCCCCTCTTTTCCCACGGATACATTTTCTACTCCCACATTTCCTGAAAGAGTAACTATTTTTCCTTACGTGGCAAAGTCTCTAGTGCCTCAAGGCTTGACTCTCGCATGGCTCATACCCTCCTCTCTAAGATGCAGTTTACGTGGAGGCCTTGCTCGCAACTGTTTGCTAACTAGTTGCGAACAATTTCATGTCACACGAGGACTGGCAACTTGTTAGTAGCTAATTGCAGATCTATTCCCGCCCCTAGAGGTGGAACGAACGAGTTGGAAATCAAGGAAAAGGACAATCGTTTCATAGCACAAGGTCTTAAGAAGTTAAATTTATCTTCTTTAACTTTTCTAGCCAGCACCGCACCTGATTTTCGTTAGCTTCACATGAACTAAAAGCTATTGATTGCTAGTTGCAAACTGGTTTGGAACGGTGACATTATTTGAAGCAATTGGGACCCTATAAAGGTACTTTTAAGGGGCTCTGTTAAGAAACAAGGAGAACTCCATAGACTCTGTAGAAAATAAACGATCCAAAAGGGCCTTGGAGTAAAATTTTCTCACCAGTAAAGTTGAGGGGTGCTTCAACGGAGTCTTACCGTAGTCCGAGTGAGATATCTTGAGTAACCTAAGACCCAAGCAAATGTCTAAACGGTCAGGACCCATTTTGTGCTATGTTGTACATAGTGACATGTTTTTTGCATTCTCGTTAGTGGGCCCATGCTATAAATCAACGAACTCAAAACTATGCTTCAATTTTTGAAGACACCAAAGTGCAAATCAACAATGCTCATGCACTATGAAAGTTTTTTAAGAAAAAAAAAAAAAAAACATTACATTGTTTATCTAAACGAGAGATTCCTTTAATTTTCATTACATAAAATATATAAAAAAAAAACATTTTCATACCAAGAGAATTTGAGTCACATTTGTCTTCGTTTCAAATACCAACACCCTGTCGTGTGCATTAGCTACCATGGTTAAGAAGATGCTTCAAAGAAGAGAATAGATATGGGTGCTTAGCCTATGTATCATAAGTTTAGGGTTTCATCGCTTAGCATGGGTGGAGCGAGGATAGGCTCCTGCTATACAGTGGGTATCCCTGGGGTGTGACCTTGGCTTTTGGGCAGCCTTGGGCTCCCCCTTGGCTCTGGCAAAACCCCTACTTTTGGAGCTATGGGTCGTAGGGCAGCCCCTTCTCTCTGAGAGGGAACTCTTCACTGCACTTGGCGTGGTGCAATGTGCAGATATCGGACGACATTCTCGAGAAGGCTGGACCCTTGGGACAGAGCATGCAACTTCCATTTCGACGAGGAACTTGTTAGTGGCGGCCCTGCTTCTCTCGCCATGGGCACTTGCAGGTCTAAAAGGCAAGGCCCGTACTATCTTGCAGAAGAGCTCCACGCCTCAAAGTTGCATGGCGGTGGTTGGTGGTGTACACATGGGATCGGATGGTTTCCTGTGATTCTTTGGTCGCAAAACGGCAGGGTGAAGGCTCAAGTGGTGGAGTTCGTCGGCTTTGGTCAGGAGGTGTTGCTCTGCTATGGGACTTATATTGGGGTCGTTCAAACTTCGGTGGCCTTGGCACATTCTCTGGTGGACAGATTGTTGCAGTTTGACCTCGACCCATGAGGTTGGTCTCTCTGACTATGGAAGCTCTTTGAGGCAAGCTCGACTAGGGTGGCATACTAATTGGACTTGGTGGAAACTTGGGGGTGCTTGGTATGCTGCGGGTGTATGGTACGCTCCAATTCTGGTTGATATTGCTTAGTTATATGGTTAGGGGCTTCCCTCTAAAAAGCCCGACTATATGGAATAATGAACAATTAGTATGTTTGGCTATGGAAGCTCCTTGAGGCACGCTCGATTGGGGTGGTAGACCTATTGGGCACGGTGGAACCTTGAGGGAGCTTGATATGCTGCGGGTATGTAAGCTCTTGTGAGTTGCATTCTCGTTAGTGGGCCCATGCTTCAAAACTATGCTTCAATTTTTGAAGACACCAAAGTGCAAATCAACAATGCTAATGCACTAAGAAAGTTTTCCAAAAAAATAAAAAAAGAAACATTACATTGTTTATCTAAATGAGAGATTCCTGCAATTTTCATTACATAAAGTATTAAAAAAAATTAAACATTTTCATACCAAGAAAATTTGAGTCACACTTGTCTTCGTTTCAAATACCAACACCGTGTCATGTGCATTAGCTACCATGGTTAAGATGCTTCAATGAAGAGAATAGATATGGGTGCCTTAGCCTATGTATCATAAGTTTAGGGTTTCATCGCTTAGCAGGGGTGGAGCGGGGATAGGCTCCTGCTATACAGTGGGTATCCCTGGGGTGTGACCTTGGCTTTTGGGCAGCCTTGGTCCCCCTTGGCTCTGGCGAAACCCCTACTTTTGGAGCTATGGGTCGTAGGGCAGCCCCCTCTCTCTGAGAGGGAACTCTTCACTGCACTTGGCGTGGTGCAATGTGAAGATGTCGGACGACATTCTCGGGAAGGTTGGACCCTTGGGACAGAGCATGCAACTTCCATTTCGACGAGGGACTTGTCAGTGGCGGCCCTGCTTCTCTCGCCATGGGCACTTGCAAGTCTACAAGGCAAGGCCCGTACTATCTTGCAGAAGAGCTCCAGGCCTCAAAGATGCATGGCGGTGGTTGGTGGTGTACACATGGGATCGGATGGTTCCCTGTGATTCTTTGGTCGCAAAACGGCAGGGTGAAGGCTCAAGTGGTGGAGTTTTTCGGCTTTGGTCAGGAGGTGTTGCTCTGCTATGGGACTTATATTGGGGTCATTTGAACTTCGGTGGCCTTGGCACATTCTTTGGTGGACAGATTGTTGCAGTTCGGCCTCGACCTAGGGTGGCATACTGGTTGGACTTGGTGGAAACTTGAGGGTGCTTGGTATGCTCTGGGTGTATGGTACGCTCCAGTTGTGGTTGATATTGCTTGGTTATATGGTTAGGGGCTTCCCTGTAAAAAGCCCGACTATATGGAATTATGAACAATTAGTATGTTTGGCTATGGAAGCTCCTTGAGGCTTGCTCGATGGGGGTGGTAGACCTGTTGGGCATGGTGGAACCTTGAGGGAGCTTGATATGCTGCGGGTATGTAAGCTCTTGTGAGTTGCATGTGTTAGGGGCTTCCTTATAAAAAGCCCAACTCTATCGACTTTTTATCGACTTATGAACATTTTGTATTTTTTTGGCCATGGTGCAGGTTGAGCATGGTGCATTTGTAGTAGGGTTTTAATATAATTTTACTCTCTCATTGAGAGAGTTTTGAAAAAAAAAGGATGTTTCAAAGAAGAGGATTTTAAAGCCTTAGAAAGTTTTCAAAATCGGTACCAAGGATTGGATACATATGTCTTGGGGAGAGCTTAGGAAGTAAGAGTATAGAAAATGACATAGCATTGTCAAGTGGCAAGGGTTCCTCTAGAGAAGTGGAAAAAATAAGCTCCATTGAAGCTACTTGCAGCACCATGTGTTGGTATATGGTGCTACAAGAAGTAACTCCATAGGGGTTTAATTTTATAAGAGGAAACTCTGCGTGTGGTGGTACAAGAAGCAATACTATAGGGGAGAAAAAGCTCCCCCAAAGCTACATATATTGAGCGTTTCCTTGCTTTCTTGGATAATATATGAGAAGTTAGATGTAAAGAGGTCCTTATCAAACACTCGCTAGTTCTTGGCCTTCCAAACATGGTGAAAGAAGCAAAATCTAAAAATTTGAGAACATCTTTGAAGTTCTTGGCTTTTCATCCCTCTCGCTCCTAGGAACAAATCATTCTTGGGGAACCCTATCTTCCAAGTCCTTGGATCCATTTGTAGATCTTACCTGTCAAGCCTCTAATCTCGGGCCTCCTTGAATAGGGAAAGATCGACCTGAAGAAGTGCCACTTGGGAAAATGTTAGTGCTCTTAAGAAGAAATATCACACTTTTGTTATTGAGGATGAAAACACTTCTCCAAAGGGGAAGTAATATAAAGCCAATGGGCTACATGGGGACTGGCACAAGTGTTGCCTATAAGATAGAACATGAATCTTGGGTGGAGCATGAGCGGCATGTGTACAAAAATTGGGTATGCATGGATAGTGGTGAAGAAGTCATTGTGGTGATAGATTGGGATAATGATAGTCCCCTCATTTGATGCCTAGAATGAAGGTTTTTCTTTGGAAAGTTCTATGGGGGCCTTACCTACACGTGTGAAGATAGTAGCCAAAGGTATTGGTCTTGATAGATGCTTGCAATGCAGAACGACTAGTGAGGACCTCCCTCATCTATTCAAGGAGTGCCCAATGATAAGTGGCGTGGTAGGAAAGATTTGGAAGTGGATCCAAAAGACCTGGAAGATAGAGTTCTTCAAGAATGACCTCTTCTTGGGAGGGATGGTCTTCAAGAGCCGAGTGCTGCTTATTGGCACACAAATTGTCAGATTCTTTTGCCTCAAACATGTATGGAAGGCTAGGAAGTATTGAGTATTTGAGAACACCCTAGAAACAACTAGGTTCTCAAAGATTTTACAAGAAAACAAGGAAGCGTTTGCATTAGGGAAACAAATAAACCCCGATGAGTGGAATAGGTCAATTGATGCTGTAATGTTTGGATAGTGATTTGATCCCTTACTCAATCAAGTAGTGGTCATTCTCAGGTGGCTCCCCTGTCAGCCAATGTATCTATGGTGGGTGCTGAGAGACATCATGGCTCGTGGCTTGAGCATGATTAGAATGTGCAATTTTTTTGGTCAAGCTAATATAATACACTCACCATTGTGAATTTTGCAATGGTGAGTGTATTATAGATAGCTCATAAAAGCCATGCCATTTGTAGGATTGAGGACCAGTTGACCACGACCTTCAATGTGAAGAAGGCACCCTATATCTCCACTCCACCACTTGCAAATAGACCACCATGTCTATGTGTGATGGACCCCTGTACTTATGTGCCACTCTTGGAATAGAAACTCCCTAGCTTCTATTCCCATAGAATCAGAGTCGTAGCTCACATGCTCAAAGTCACTAGGACCTTTTTCTCGACATTATTCTCCCTTTAGAGTATTTTCTTTCATCCTTGTTACCATCGGCAAAAAAGTATCGCCCCCTAAGCACACCACTTGTTTCCTCATAACCCTACATCATGTCTAGCTATCTGCTCATTGCAGAGGCTTGACATCATGAAATTGTATGATTCCAATCAAACTAATAGCTAGAACCTCTGAAGAGATTATCCCTTTTACCAAAATGGATCTCCAAATCATAGAAGAACCTACCATGATCGAGGTGCCCCTTTGTGAAAAACCCATTGCTCGTACTCTTGATGCAATTCCTTTTGAAATGATGGAATGCTTACCTACTAGTGCAGAATAGTCAAAATGATTGAATGTTAGAGTTGCATGTGACATATATAATTTTTGGCACCTTGCATCAAAGTTCATACATACATTTATTTTCCACATGTAGAGTCAATGTACAACTGGTATCATTCTCATGAAATATTAGCACATTTTCTTATCTATTGAAATAGGTATTTATTTCTCTTAAGATATTTTTGTTTCTTGTCCAAAAATCTCCATGTGCTACTAATAGCCTTTTAATGTTAGAAACATCTTTTGCAACCCAATTGTTTGCTACTTGCTTGCTCTTTGCGTGGTATTTGTAGCTTCTTTGAGATTGTGAAAAAAGAAACCCAATGTACTTGTTGTGCAATGGTAGAGCTCACGTTATGACTCAGCTAAAGTAGCACAAATTAGTGCTTGTTCCACAATGTGATTGGGGGGAGAGGATAGTCGCCCCCCCCCCCCCCCCCCCCCTCTCCCAATTTTTGCATTGTGACAACATGCCCACCACTTTGCAACACTCTTCTTGGGTTATAGTTTCCTTATTATTTATATTCTTAGAATGTGAGAACAACATCTTGGATTGGTAAAAAATCATTGTTGCAAACATACTTCATAGGTTGATATGGATTAGTTGGAAAACTAGAAAGTTTTTGGGTTTCCAACGTTATAAGTCTTCAAATTTACAATAGAAGTTCTCAAATGAGGAAAATGATCTCGTTCCACTTATCAGAGCTTATCTGTTTCCCAATGGCGATGATCGCTCCCTTGCTTTATTGAATTATCTCTGTGAACTTTGTTGTTTTCATGGTGTTGTCAAAGTTTTGATAGTTCCTTGCCTTCCAAATATGTTTAAAGGAACAAAACCTCACAATTTGCGTATCTATAAGCATGATTTGGCTCTTGAACACCTTCCCTCCGAAGAAGAGATCGTTCTTCAATGCTTTAAAAACTTTTAGCATGAATAATTGATTCTTGAAAGCATAGTTTTGCTGGAAAAAAATGGTTAAACTTGATCAATACTAGTAAAATCTTGAAGCTTCCTGATAATGGTTAATTAAGAAGTTCCAAGCAAGAGGATATAAAGTTTCTATTTCCAATTTACTCAAAGTAACTATCAAGACCTTCGTACCATTGTAGGGGCCATCCATCCTCAATATTGACCACACTAATTCTTATGGATGGTCCCTACAATGCTATAAAACTCTTGATAGTTTTGAAAACCTGTTAAATGCTTCTTATGGAGAAGAACAATCCAGAGATAAAGATACCATGGCAATGGGGAAAATGGGAGTGGGTTGCCAAACCTAAGGAGAAAGGAAAAATTGGTATCTTACACCTGACAATCCATGCAGAGGCCCATTGTGCCAAGTTTGTGATGCCCTCTGCAAATCAAGACCAAGCCTAGGCTATTATGACATGAGATATGTCTGACAAGGTAAAGATCTTCTTTTAAGGAGGCCCATGGAAAGAGATAGGATCTCATGACAAACTATTGGCACTACCCTAGGCTCACGTAAAGATAGGCAGCAACACAGGTGAGCTAGTGCATAAAATGTGCCAAAGTAGCATAAGCACTTGAATGGGGAGAGGCAACCAGCTACTTCAAGAACTTCATCACCCATTGGTCCCCTTGGCTCTCTAAGATTAGAGGTGTTTCAATGAGTCCCTTCTAGAGAGAAATAGCCAGAAACATTAACGCCAAAGGGCTAACACAGTTCTAGGGGAACAAGAACAACATGAGCTAGAGAGAGGCTGACAAGCTGGCTGCCCAATACAAACAAGGTGTTTCAATGAGTCCCTTCTAGAGAGAAATAGCCAAAAACATTAATGCCAAAGGGCTAACACAGTTCTAAGGGAACAAGAACAACATGAGCTAGAGAGAGGTCGACTAGCATATGCCCAATACAAACTAGGTGGAAACAAAAGTCTTCTAGTTAGCAGAGTGGCTGAAGGGCTAAGTACAGTCATTGTATTGCACTTCTTTGTGAGGCAAAACTGGATTGGAAATCATGGCATTGGCCTAGAAACAAGAATTTTTATTTTCCCCAAGCAAGAGGAGCATAAATCAACCTTGTTTACCAACAGACTGGTTCTCTCTACTCAGTTAACAATGGAAGTTGTTATGGCCTGAATCAAAGCGGGTGTTAATTGCAAGTAAAATCAAGGATCTCTCATTGCCTAGCTTAAAGTTGCTATGGGGGCCATTCCTACTAGCATCAAGGTAAAAGAGAGAGGAATCTGCTTAGATATATGCTTAGGATGCAAAGTGGAAATTGAAGACCCCTTGCCACATCTTCAAAGACTACCAATGAGAGGGCTTGCAAGGAAAGTCTGCAAATGGGTGCAAAAGACTTGGAGGATCCCCTTTGCAAGAATGAGCTACTTCTGGGAGGAAAGATATTTGGAAAGCAAGCTATTCTGATACGCACATAGATTGGACTCTTTTACTTTCTCAATCAACTTGGAAAGCAAGAAAAGTTAGTTTTTGAAAGAAACCTTGCGATGGAAATTTGAAGAAATCATACAGAGAGCAAGGATTGGATTTTCTCTATCAACAAAAATGAGAAAGCTGATGAGGTGGAACAAGCACTAGTAGACACTAGCTAGTATTGCTAGCTGATGAGGTGGAACTAGTAGACACTAGCTAGTATTGCTACGATCATATCACATCTTGAATTGTTAGTGTGCCAATGAATATGACAAAGCTAAGGCCTAGAACCTTTTGTATTTTTTGGCTCCTTTTATGAGTTAATTTATCTCCACTCACAACTATGAGTATGAAAAAAAATAAAATAATGACCACACTAATATGTATACCTCATGCCTAGCTCAAAGAAAAGAATGCAAGTACCTTGAATTCTAGGCTTGCACTCGAGGGTTAATAAGGGTAATGAAAGGGCATCATAGAGGTTATTGGTGAAAAAATTCTTCCCTTATAGTAATGAACTAATTTATCTTTGAAGAATTCTAAAGGAGCTTTGTTGAGCGCAACAAAAAGTCTCTTGTTGTACAGGTATTCTTGTTTGAGTAATTTGCATACAAAAGGTATTTGAAGAGAAGTATACAGATCATTATTTGGAGGACTGTTGGTGGATATCAGAAGCATTGCTAAATCTGCACTATCACCACTTAATACTTGTTCATATCTATGGTCATAGATTTTTTGGCTTATGCAGTGATACCCTTTCAATAGTGATTTACTAGTATAAGCAACACTTGTGCATATTGGTATGTCTAGGCAGCACTGACCGTTGTGAAAATGCATCAATTTAGGAAGCTTGATGATTGATGAGATGACTTGCCAATTTAGGCAACACTAACTGCAAGTCCATTCTGCAAGTGACTAGACACCACTACCGTTAGTTTGGTTTTGATCAACCGCATCCACACACTATGCTTGATGCCCACATGACGGACAATCTTGAGGTAGTTGTTGTTGAACTTTACAACAATCATGGATTTGTTGATATACAATATTTCGATACACTTATGACTTGCACTCAATGATCGATGAAAATTTGGCTTAATCAATTCCAATTTGATCAATTTAATGATGTTAATCAATATTTTCTTGATCTAGTTGACTTCACAGATCAAAGCCGCATTCTCATGAACACAATGGATTAGATGAGATCCCTCCATCAGGTTCTCTTCTGGCACACGATTATAATACCTCCACTGCTGAGAATACTCGTCATGGATGAAGGGTCTTAAACCTCCAATTTATATTAGAGAAAGATCGCAAATGTAATAAGCATAATGTCAATACTATTGTTCACAAGTGGATAGAGGTGCATCATGTGCAAGCTACACCAGATATGTTTTGGCCTGTAGAGACTAGTTTAGCAATTGAAGGCAAGGCGTTCAAGTGGTGGATGCTTCTTTAACCATGAAAAAAACCCAACACTTGGTGGAAGGTGTGGGACAATGTTTACATGCACAATGCCTCTTAAACTAATTGGACCTCCAATTATGGAAAAATTCTTTTGAATTTGGCTGAGTTCAAAGAGGTTTTTCAAATAAACAAAAGGCATGGGACAATTGTTACATGCATAGTGTCTCTTTAACTAGTTGTATCTCCAATTATGGGAAGATTATCCTTACTTCAGCTAAAGTTCCAAAAGGTTTGAGGTTTTCTTCATTGACTATATCCTGATATCAAGGCTACATTTACTCACTTGCATCCCAAGCCATTGGAAGAAAGAATCTCTTGTCTACAATGTAGACATCGAGAAAGTTTTGCACGCGGACCCTCTCAACACTCCAAAGCATCTTGCCAATCTTCCTGTTAATCACCTCCATTTTTAAACTTGTGCCCACCTACTGACTAGAAATGGCACTAAATAACAAATAGTAACTTTCAACTGACATTAGATTGGAGCTACAAATACTCTACTAGCAATGTAGACTTCATAGAGAGTATATGTTCCTTTCTTTCTTATAATACATCTCTATCTCTTCTCCTTCCCAAGTAAGGCTTATATCCCACCCCTACCCCCTACTTATATAAGAAGGAGAAATTATTAAAGGCCTACCTCTAGTTTATATGCTTATGTGAAATTTTGAGAAACCCGCCTTCCCTGTACTTACGTGGAATGATAAATTTTCATAAGACAATCCCCAAGGCGGACCTTGTTCGTTATCAATAGAAAATTCCGGTCTTTGATATAGAGTCCAATGAGAGAGCCACGGGTCCTAGATGTTTCTATCTTCTACAAATTTTAAACGAGCAAAGAAAGAGAATTTGTCCTTCTTTTGTTTATCAAATCCATATACAATGCGAAATCGCCCTCTGCTTAGGACCACAAAGTAGGATCATGTCAAGAGGATAGATTATCGACGACCAAAGTCTTCATAGTTATATGATGTCTCTCATGTTTTAAATATTTTTTTTTTGCATGATTACACTCTAGTTGTTACAAGCCATAGTTTAATTATATGCTATTTATTTTTGTTTTTATTATTGTTACTCGCCTTGATTTTGTTTCAAGAAACCAGATGGTCATCATCAATATGTATTTTTTGTCATTATCTACAATAGTTGTTTTATATTGGGACATTATGAGTGTGTAGCTTGAGCTAACCATGATCAAAATTTTGGTTGCATGTTAATGTTTTTTTATGTTTTGAATGCAACAGTTGGCTCGTCAATAGCATAACAGGAAATTGTAATTGTTTGGTTGTGATAATATAATATACTCACAATTGTGAGTTTTCCATTAAACAAAAAAGAAGCATTGAGCACATGCCCAAGGATTTCTTTTCTTATATAAATTTTTGATAAGGTAATGTGATTTCTAATGCCTTTTTTTTTCAAATCCCACATTATGTGGGAAGTTTATATTAGCAAAAATAAGAAAGATACAATCCTTAGCCCATGCAAGGAAGACTTGCCATGGGGACACATGAACTAAAAGTTAGTGGCTTTTACAGGGAGCTAGCTACACATACAGACACTAGACAAAATAAACTGGTTGATGAAATCACTTCCTCTTCTTCTTCCTCTTCTTTTTGATTAGAGCAGTACCGTGAGAATACCAAGACCCTTTAATTGGATGGCTAAGTAGATCTATTTTTTAATCTTGAACATCTTTGATTATTATTTCTTGCTAACAAGATTCATTGGTTGCCAGAACCTCTAGAGTGGTTCTTGTAAGCTCAATTGACTTCTTTTGCTCGTCTACTGCATTATTACATTCTCCACAACCAATTTGTTAGTATTCATATCCTAATCATAGATATCCTCCTCCAGTCTGCTTTTATTTGTTGATGGCTTGCCCCCTCTCGAGGTTTGTCTCCACGTGGAACTAACCATTGGATTTCTAACAAATGTCGCCTCTGGACAGTTCCTAGCATAGAGGCCAATGCGTCAACGTTTGCAGCATGCATTACGGAAAGAGGCAAATGATAGCTCTTGCAGAAAGGCTCCAAAGTGCCCATATTGAGACCCAAATATTTGGGGATGGGATTACTATCTAGCTACCCATATAGATACTAGGAAAAATAAATTGGTTGATGAATCACTTCCTCCTCTTCTTCTTCTTCTTTTTGATGAGAGCAGTACCGTGAGAATTTAGAAAACCAAGACCCTTTAACTGGATGGCTAAGTAGGTCTATTTTTTAATACCTGAACGTCTTTGATTATTATTTCTTGCTAACAAGATTCATTGGTTGCCAGAACCTCTGGAGAGGCTCTTGTAAGCTCAATTGACTTCTTTTGCTCGTCTACTACATTATTACCATCCTCCACAACCAATTTTTTAGTATTCATATCCTAATCATATATATCCTCCTCCAATCTGATTTCATTTGTTGATGGCTTGCCCCCTCTCGAGGTTTGTGTCCACCTGGAATTGACCATCGGATTTCTAACAAACGTCACCTCCGGACAGTTTCTAGCATAGAGGCAAATGCGTCAACATTTGCAACATCCATTATGAAAAGAGGCAAATGCTAGCTCTTGCCAAAAGGCTCCAAAGTGCCCATATTGAGATCCAAATATTTGGGGATGAGATTACTCATATTACACATCATACAAACCTTAACATCAGACAAGATTTGATCGCTACAACCTCGAAATGAAAAGCACACGGCCCATTGTAGTGGTAATGGACTGCACATGATTATGAAGCTAGAGAGAGAGGCCTTTTAGTGTGATCCACACTAGGCAAAGCTTCATAAACTCTTCATTCAAGTAGAGCTTAGGCATCCAAGTCATATCATACGTGAAATGGGATGCCCCCAAACATCTCCCCTATTAATAAGATCCTAAAAAATTTGCTCCAAAGCACACTCTACCACAGAAAATCCTTTTCCCATTGCCATGAATTGGTCTATAGCATTTTTGCTATTGATGGCTACGGATGCCCACTCCCATAATCCTTGGGTCATCATGCACCAGCCCATAAAGTACAACATCACCGAGAAGGCACAACATGACTCAAGACTCTGCAGGCTAGCTCTTGATTAAAATCGACGTTAAACACATATCCATCCAAATGATTTTTCTAGTTGAACATGTTAACCCCATGCAAAATATCCTTAGTCTGAGTGCAAACTCCATAGAAGATGGCTTCAAGATTTTCTCGGGGTCGTTATCTTTCTCACTATATTCATTGGCACGTTTCTTGCTTTAGTAGCAAACACAAAAGCTTTATTTGTCGAAGGGGTGCCATCTGAGCCAGCGGAGTGCTATGTTACTTGATGCCCCCCTCCGGACTCTGCTCCATCACAGGGACACCCTCATGCTCCATGGCGGGAGTGCGTGGTTGAATAACCCATAGAACAACATAGGCTTAGGATAATAAGCGCCCTGAAAGATTGGGAGGAGTAAAAAAGTGCACTGTAAAAAGGCCCAATAAAGTAATCACTAATGAAGCACCCTAAGTATCAAGGTTATTGTGGCTTTGATGGAGCTCCGAGCACAAGTGCAATAAGAACCATTCACAACCGCTCCAACACACTACACAACCGTAGGCAAGCACATGGTATTTAGAGAAGTGAGATCCACTGGCTTCTCAACACACCCGTAGGGCACCTACTAGATCACCCACCAGATCTGCTATATGCTAAGAAAGGAGTCCCAACTGTGCACAACTCTCACTTTTTGCAAAACCCACCTTGCCTATGTGAATGCTTGTGACATTTTTGTATGATGTTTGGGACGTTACAACCAATTGGAAATTTTCTTTGATCAAATGATTCTTATGGAAGAGCAACACAAAAGCCGCAATCCCTTGCTAATGGGGGAAATGGGAATGGATAGCAAGACCAAAGAAACAAGGCGGCATTGGAATCAGTGACCCCATGCTGCTTGCAGAAGCATCGAGTGCCATCTTCTTAACGGTGCAAAAGCAAGAATGGGCCATCATGGCGTGGGATATGATAAGAAAATCAAAGCTTGCCTCTATAGGGGGCACGTGGAAGGAGGCCACAATGCACGATAAGATTTTGGTGCCTCCCTAGATAATCCTGAAGCTTGGTGGCAGCTTAGGGAACTTGCACAAAAGTGCAAAAAAGTTGCTTCAACCCTAGAATGGGGGGAGAAGTTCAGATATTTTAGGGGATCCTCTCTCCATTGGTCCCCCTGGATCTCTAAACTTGGAAGGAGTTCCTTGAACCCCTTTTGGAGGGAGGTTGCACGACAGGTAAGAAACAAATGGATTTCTAAACTATCTTACCTTTGGGATAACAATAACCTCTGTTGGAAGGATGTAGAGCTATTAGCGCTTCAACATAATTTGGGTTTATATGAAAGGCTAGTTATTATTCTCTTGAAAGTGTTGTCATCTTCACCCTTACCCGTCTGTGGGTCAGAACTAGACTGGAGAGCTTGGCATTGTCCAAAAGATAGAGTGTTCTTGCTCCCCAAGACCCACGATACCTATGATGAGCTCGTATACAAAGGGGATTGGTTTGCCCCGCTCACCAAAATATGGAAGAAAAATTAGTATGAGGAGCATTGGCAAAGAAGTGCTAGTGTCATCTGGGAGATCAAATGGCCTAAATACATTACGTTTTTATCTGAAAGGTCCTTTGGGAGCCATGCCTACTGGGATTAAGGTTTGTGCTAGAGCGATTGGTACTGACATTTGCTCTGGTTGTGGATTGTCTTTGGAGGACCCCCTACATTTGTTTAGAAAGTGCCTTGCCTCAAGGGGATTAGTCAGTAAAGTTTGCCAATGGATACGAAAGACATGGAGGATTATCTTTTTCACAAATGACCTGATCTTCGGAGGGTGTAGGATCGTGTTCTGGTGTGCACCCAAATCACTAAATTTTGTTACCTGAATCAAGTCTAGAAGTCTAGGAATCTTCAAGTCTTTGAGGCTAAACTAGCAGTGGCTCAATTTGATGATATTGTGCGTTTGAGCACTGGGCTCATTTATGTTGTAGGGGCTAAAAAAGGGTCTATAGTTAATGATAAAGACTGGCACCATGCTCTGAGCTGTCTAGACCACTTGAGAGATTATTCGTAGCACTCCTGTTTTGGTGTAGGTTGTGGTTGTGCACAAGTCCCTTATGGAATCTTAGACATCTCAAGGCACATGTAGTGCTTGAGGGCGAACGTAGTGCTTTCTATGATAATATAAATTCTCTCCACTCACAATTGTGAGTATGGGAAAAGGAAAGACATGTTTTTTATGTTGAAAATATGCTTGAAATATCTATATATTCAAGGTCCTGTATGACATATTTATAATTTTTACAAATTATAAATAGGTGAAAAGATCCTTGCCCCTTTCTCCCTTTGCAGAACCGTATTAAACCACCTCAAAACAATGCACATGCACATCCTCGTCACTATATGGCACGGTTCTAGGCCAGAGGGGATCTAGGGCCCAAATTTGGGGGCGCGAGGCGGCTTTAATCTCCGCCGTCGGTTCACAAAGTGAACTAGGGGTGAACTAGGGATGGGTGAACTGAGGGTGAACTAACGGTGAACTAGGGGCGGAGAAGCTAGGGGTGGGTGAACTGAGGGTGAACTAGGGGCGCCTAAACTAGGGTGTGCTCATGTGTCATGCCAACATGGACATCGACGCGCGCTAGCGTGGTGGTAGAGCATTCGTGTGGCAACCGAGACGTTCCAGGTTAGACCCACACCCCGCGAGGCAGGTGAACTAGGGGTGAACTAGGGGGGTGAACTTCGGGTGCCATTTTTGCCCCAAGTTCACGCCTAGTTCACCCCCTAGTTCACTGCGTGATCCGACGACCGAGATTAAAGCCGCCTCACGCCCCCAAACTTGGGCCCTAGATCCCCTTTGGCCTAGAACCGTGCCATATAGTGACGAGGCATGCCCATGGTACCTTTTCCTCACATTCTTCAAAATTAGTACCCAAATTAGGCAATGCGCACACACAAAGCGAAGTTGGCATAAACTTTAGCAAGTCATGCCTCATCAATTCAAAACATGGTTCTACCTCAGTACAAAACAATGTCTTTAAGAGGGTTTGCCAAGCATGAAAGCTTAGATCCATGATTTCGAACTAGTCATGGCCATCTTATAGAATCAATTTGGTCAAAAAGACCTTAGAAATCCTCAAAATAGAGAAAATGTACATGCGCAATGATTTAATTTATTGTTGTTGTTGAGTTAGTTTAAGTCATGGAGCCACTAATGTCTATTCTTCACCACGACCACTGATTTTAAACAAAAAGCAAGCTCATTTGTATTGAACCAATGCAAGCTCAACCTTCTCCCAAAAAACAAGAAGGAACGGACAACAAAGTTCAAGAATTTATGAAATCGGATTTCAACTTTCAAGTTTTATAGCTGAAAAAATTGAAAGGTGTACTCTAGATTATTTGAGCTTGACTTTCAGCCTTATGAATCCCCCCCCCCCCCCCCCCCCCCCCCCCCCCCCCCCAAAAAAAAAAAAAAACACCATATCATTTACCCAGAGAGCTCAAGTGGTTACTCATAAATGTGGTTCCATGGGTGTGGTTCATGTAAACAAGGGCGATGAGCTCTTTATATGAGATCTTGGGTTCCTCATTTACGACATGATCGATCATCCATTCGGGGACTAGAAGGGTTTAGTAAGTCAAGGAGAGCATCTCTTGTGGGGTTTGCTAGATGAGGAGAGTAGATCATTAGACCTCTTTGTGGTGGCACTCTTCACTTCCTCTTGCTAAACAATGGTAGGTTAAGCAAGAAACTCTTTGCGGACAACTTTCTTGTGCAATCCTTAGCAAGAAGCCCTTGGTTACCACAATGAAAACATGCATTTAGTATGTCTTTTTAGCTTACCAAGTGTAGAAAGAAAACTTTGTTATCTCAGTGAATGGCTTTATGCTTATGAGACATTTAGATGCCATCATGGGTTGAAATGCACAAGTACCCATTGATGCCATCATGGGTTGAAATCTTGGTGGTTCTTTAGGTCTAGTTCTCACAAAATATTCATATTGAAATGGAAGTTTTGGGAGATTGGCCGAAACCAAAAAGGGAGTAGGCAAAAGATCTACATACAAGCTATGAGATTGCCAAAGAGACACATAGGGTAATTATAGATTTACCATTATCCTACTCCCAAGAGAGACTAGCCATTGTCTTACTCCCAAGAGAGGAGATGGTAGGAATTGCAAGATAGAAAAAGGAAAATATTTTGGGGAGTGATTGCGTATTACGCTCACCTCCATACCTTAAGCACCCATGAGACTCATGCCATGCCTTGAGTGTGGCTAGTGTAGCATGTAGGCAAAAGAGATAGTACACAACCACTCTTATCTCATTGTTGGACTTGTGATTTACCATTAGAAATTATGGAGCACCATTGATGGGAGATAGATTCTTAGCTTTTATCTTGGGCTCGAAGCACGTACTTATAAAGCGATAGACATGGAGAGAGCTTGAGCTCTTGCAAGCATACATACTCACAACCAAGAGAGGACACAATGGAGATGGAGGCATAAATCTTCTTCTTTTTCTTCACTACTAAGATGATGCTAAGCTCTACAAAAAATGTGGGAAATACAACATAGTAGGAACCATGTACAACAATCAATGTGAAACTATTAGTGAGTGAGTTGGCAGGATAAGTGGCCATCACTCTCGGTAGGTAGACCATGTTGGTTAAGTCTAGCTGTAGTACGATTGGAAATGCTCCTCGCATCCGCTACTTGCACCAGATAAATGTAGGCAAGAATTCATCCAAGTGTACCATGTGCTGAGCTTGATATCTCAACGCTCCTCCTTGATCTCCACACCATTTTTTATACTCAAAACATAGCTTCAAATTGCGTCTATCTGCAACTTGCTCACCTATCCTTACGTACTTAAGATCAATGCTTCCAACCAAGAACTTGTTGTGATGAAGTGGTAGTGCACATCAATGTGCATCATCCTTGCATGCAACAATGGGTTCCACACCAATTGTATGCTACTAAGTTTGTCATAGTAGATGAAAATTGGTATGTAAACCTGAATACGTAACCCCAACTGGCATCTCCAACCAGGGCTACCTCACATGTTACCACTACAATACCCAAACCAAGCCTCTATACTAGACAAAGAAATTGGAGGATGCTCCTTGCTACTCCTTATGATAACAACACTCCCAAGTGAGAACATAAACACGATGGTAGATTGCATTCCTTATATGTTTACTAGACCAATATATATATGTGTACTTGTAGAGATGCACCTGCGTGTGTTAACCTTCTAAATGAATGAATAATCCAATTTAGCACTCACATAGTGCAATTTTCACCTCACCACATCCAACTAAATTTTTTTGGGAAGCTGCATACTAAATTTCAAGCCCAATCGTGTGACCCAAATTAGTATTTTCAAGTAAATCACCCACATTAGTTGAGACTTTGAATTTAGATCCAAGGGCATATCAATAGGCTTACAATCACCCATACCATGCTTTGGCTATTGAAGTTAGGGTTTTCAAGATGCAAAAATAGCTTAGAGATGGAGAAGAAGCTCAAGGCTCACAATAGAGAGTGTACTAGTAAGTGTGCAAATACAAGATAAGACAATCCTAGACTAATGATGGGCGTATATACAAAGCACGCAAGAAGAAAACCTCCTAGTGAGGGAAAATAATTCCCTTGTGACTCTAAGTGTTTTCACTCATCACTATCATATACTTGGAAATAAATCCCCCAAGGAATGATGCGATGAATGAGAGCTCACACATAGAGTATGGAATTACCATGCTCTATGGACATCATGAGTCCACAAAGGGAATCAATGCCAAAGCTTTGTGAAAATGTTCAAACTTCTCACAAGGTAATGCCTTTGTGAATAGATCTACAAGGTTGTCCTATGTTGGCACATAAGCCAAGACGATCTCTCCAACCAAGAATCTCTCCCTGACATAGTGATAATGTACGTGAATGTGCTTTGTGTGAGCATGAAAGACTAGATTCCTCACAACTACCATTGTGCTCTGGTTGTCAGTGTAGATGAGAGTACCAATTGCTCCCAAATTATCCATCAGGTGAGCCACACACACTCAATCATAGCTATGAAAGCTTCTCTATGCTCAGTCTTACACCTAGAAGTGGCCACAATAGGCTGATTCTTGCTCAACCATGATATCATGAACTATTGAGCATGAAACAAAAACCACTCATGGAAACGTGTGTGTCATAGCAACCAACCCAATCCGAGTCAAAAAAATACGATGGCAATGATTCTCCCTTGGGATAAAACAACCCAAGATGTAGAGTGCCACTCAAATAGAGAAATATTCTCTTAATTGTTTGCAAATGCTTATACCTTGGGCTATGTAAAGGAGAGATTTGTAAGCTCACATGACATTTTTGACACCTTTTTACCTCTTTTCAATGGTGAAAATACAAACCTAAGTCCAAATGAGGCAAATATATAACCTACATAGGTTTCAAGTGATGTCACAAATTAGCTTATTTCAATGCATAGGTAAATGATGGACTGGAGGATAGGGCTGAAAAGGAGGAAGCTAGAGGTATGTCAAAAATGGATGGTGCATAATTTGTGTGATAGGAAATTGGATGCACCTTGGTCTAGTCGTACTTGCTTGGTCTCTCATCATGCTTCTTATGCATGAAATTGTTATGCTTTGACTGTGTCAAGTATGTGTGATGAGGTTGAACCTCCTACGTTTGATAAAGCATAAAATATAGAGAAGTGGATGGCACCTATGCAAGATGAATATGATGCACTTGTGAAGAACAATACTTTGTCTTTATGTGACTTGCCTCCTAGAAAGAAGGTCATTGGTAAAAAGTAGGTTTATAAGTTGAAATGTAAGCAGGGTGGTAGTATTGATTGCTAAAAATCAAGGCTTGTTACAAAAGGTTATGCTCAGCAAAAGGGCATTGATTATGAAGAAACTTTTGCTCTAGCTTGTCATATAACTATTTTTATTTCATTTGTGCATTGTCAGATTACTTTGGATTAGATGTACATTAGTCAGACATAAAAATCACTTTCTTGAATGGAGACTTGTATGAGGAATTGTATGTTATGCAGACTTGTGGCTTTATCAAGAAAGGATAGGAAAAATATGTGTGCAAAGGTAATAAGGCATTGTATCATTTAAAGCAATCTTCTCATATTTGGTATGAGAAAATGAAAGACCATTTGACTACATGTGGATTTTGAAATAGTCCAATTAAGATCACTTTGTATGTAAAGTGTGCAAATGATGTATATATGATTATTGTTGTGCATGTGGGTGATTTACTGTTGATTGTTTCAATGCGAAAGATATTGTTGATATTAAGGCTGATCTGAATGCCACATCTGAGACACCATATTGGGGGCTTTTGCACCATTATTTGGGAGTTCAATTTCAATAGTGTGATGAGAGCATTGCATTATGTCAAGCAAAGTATGTGCAAAATTTTGTAAGAAAATTTGGAATTGATGATTGCAAGACAATTACCATTCTTATGGGGACAAGTAAATGGTCGGGAATGACTTCACCTGAAACAATAAGTTACTTATTGGTATCTTTGATTTAAGGACAAAAAATTTTATTTCATCTTCCTCATGCATGATCTTTGATTCTAGTTGTTTGTGCATATATATTATTTTTGCCTCATTGCGACCTGCATATAATCCAACTAGAGTGACCCAAGTTTCTTTTTATATTTCTATAAAACAAATGTATGGAGTAATGGTGTGCTTGATAGACATCAAAATCAATGCATGCACATGCACATCTCTACTATCCCAATGAGACTATTTAGCTGTAGCTAGAACAACACGAGCAATATGAGAAGAACTGCTAGACTCTACAACATCCTCTAATGAACCTAAATCCATAGAACCTGCAAGAAACCTTTAACAATGTTCCATACACCCTTGGAAACAAGTATGTATTTCATCACATTAGCCCACAATGGATAGTTGTATCCATCAAGTTTGTCATCCGTAGACAACACCTTGAATTGTTATTGCACTCATCCATAGTGAAAGAATAAATGTGACATAGAAAATTTCCAATACTTACAATGGTCGAAATGGAGGCCAAAATGAGCCCAAATACAAATTCTGAGCACACCATGCTCAACGAGATTTCTTTAATTATTTATCGATTTGCTAATTCTCACCAAACTCACCCAAATTGGAGAAAGTGAGTGAGGGGTGTTGACGACTATGCCGAGGGGGACATGAATTACTTTGATACCAATTGTTGGAATTAGGGTTATAGAATTGCACAGAAAACTTGGAGATATAGAAGAAGCTCAAGGCACACAATAAAGAGTGCATTACTAAGTGTGAAAATATAAAATAAGATAGCCCTAGAACGAGGGGCATATATAAAACTCACGGGGAAAAAGAACCTCCTAGTGAGAGGGAAAAAGTGCCCTGATGGTCCTAAGTGTGTTCACACACATCACTGGCATATACATGGCAACATTGACAACATATTAAATGCATATTACCTTTGTGACAACCAATTGCCCTCTTTTGTGCATATAATTTGAATGCCCTAGAAATAGTGCAGCTCTCTTTACTTTTTTTTTTCAAACTCTTCTTACAAGAGGCTCTTTACATACTCAACTTTAGCCTCATGATTTCCACCAACAATCAAATCATCCACATAGATGCATATCAGCAAAATACCTGCCTCACACTCTTGCACAGACAAGGAGTGATTTTCATCAGCCGTACAAAAACCAACAATGATCAAATAGATAACAATCCTCTCATGCCAAGCTCTAAGTGCTTGCATTATCCCATAAAGAAATCATCTCAAATTTCATACATCCTTAGGATCTCTTGCATCCTCATAGTCCTTTGGCTGCTCCATATACACCTCTTCTTGGAAGTCGTCATGCAAAAATGCATTCTTCACATCCATTTGATGAAAAACCCAACCTTTTTTTGTAGCCACTACAATCATGGTATGGACAATAGCCATCTTAGCTATGGGGTTAAAGGTATTCTCATAGTCAATGCCATAAGTCTATGAATACTTCTTTACTACTACCAATCCAACCTAGTACCTATTCACATCACCATATGCATTATGATTCAAACCATTTACATCCAACAAAAGTATTTTCTTCTGGAAATGGAACTAAGCACCATGTCTCATTAGCATGAAGGAAAGCCATTTGTTACCATTTTGGATCTTCAAAAACATCCTCAAAACAAGTAGGATCTACATCCTACACATTATTTTCCATAAATGCATCATAAGTCAATCTCTACATAGGGTCACTATTAGGTTCCCTACTTTCATCCTTCATCCTTCTTGCACCCAGAGTCTTTATAGAGAGTATACCAAAATCCTCACCACCATCAAGACTTTTCTCCAAGCCACTAGAATCACCACCATCATGACTTGCACTCAAATTAGGAATACTTGAGGCATCATCAAACTTTTCTTTTCCTTCCCTTGATACATTTGATGAATTTACAGGACTTAATCTTTCACATAGCATGCCACTCCATAAATTTTGAGCTAGGCAATGACACTTGTAGTTCACTCAAAACCTATGCTTGTGCAACCACATTCTCCTTTACATCAACCTCAAAATAATTCTTTACATCGACATACCATCTCCTTAACTTACCATAAATAATATCTCCCCTCACCTTGCTTGATGTGTGACAAGGTTGTAACATTTACTTCTTTTGCTCAAGGGAGTAATCGATAAACACATAGTTTTCATATTCAAATCTATATTAGTGTGCAACTCATGTGAAACATGCACATAAGAAATACATCCAAACACTTCAAGATGTCTCAAATCGATATTTCTACTAGTAAACTTATCCTTAGGTGTCATATATTGTACAAAAATTGTGGGGGTGTCTTGTTCATAATGTATACATCTGTAGAAACTATATCAACCCAATTAATAATGAGGCATATTATGAGTCATTCATCATTTCCCTTGCAATTTTTGTTGTATGCCTGTTCATCTTTTCAACAACACCATTGTGTTGTGGAGTATAGGTTACCTTTGAATTCATGCTTCCTAAAAAAATTGCTAAATTAATTAGAGAAGTACTCTTTCCTTTCATCTAACCTCGTGCACTCTCCATATTTCCTTGTTCAATTTTCAACAAAATAACCTTGAAATTATAAATTGAGTAAAGACCTTACTTTTCTCGTTCATGAATGTTAGTAACCCATACCTTCCTTGTGTGGTCATCAATGCCACCCAAAGATAAATGCAATCTTCCTGGGACCCCACATTTTAGAATGCACCATCTTTGCATGCTTGTCATGAGAATTTTTTTTTAGAATGCACCATCTTTGCATGCTTGTCATGCGAAATTTTTTTTTTGCCTACTTTCCAAGTTGAAAGTCCTCACAAAATTTTTACATTTTAGCCATCTTAAACACTGATAAAGGGGTAGCTGATTTTTAGTTGGGACTCAAAATTCAACATCCCCGTTTGACTCCATGAATCCATGGGGTAGACTATCAGGCCTATGCCCAGCCTCAATGAAAAACACGTCAGCTCAGCTCTCCGTATTCATAAAAAGGCATAACCCAATGGAAGAACATTTGGAACAACAATGAACATAAATGGCTCAGACATTTAGAGCTCAACACCATGTTTTCCCTCCATCCTTGGGATATTCAATTGATTAATAGCAAGAGGCTCTTCTTCCCGACCGAGCAGTGATGTATGCTTTCTTCCTTGGACAACTTGTCTCCCAATGCCATATTGTGGAAGGGAGGATTCAAATTGGCTCACCCTTAAACCCATCTACTAGACCTCGCTACACCAGTACATGTTACTCTCAATAGGAGATGGAGAGTTTCATATGGCAGGAAGCAATGGTGCTTCAAATTTAGAACCATATGGAAGAAGGACATCCCTGCCAAACATTAAATATTATTATGGAATATTCTACCTAAAGCCATTTGGATAGGCCAAAAAGTTAAGAGCATCAGTGTCTCAAACGAAAAATGCCCTAGGTTTCGATGGAAGGAAGAAGACATTCCTCATCTCTTCTTGAACTGCATGTATAATAGAGAAATTTTAGCCCCACTTTTCAAAGCTTTGGGCTTTATTCCCTCTTGGAACCTTAGGGACTTCCATAAAGATTCAGTCTTGCTACTGGAAAAAAATCAGAGCCGAATTCTTGTGGATCATTTGGAGGGAAGAATGCTTGATCAGGCTTACCATATGCCATGTATAAGAGTTCTTTTTTCTGGCTTGAACTTGCAGGCAAACAAGTTGAAGCTCGAGAAGTGTCGACACTACATTGTACAATATCAACTATCAACACGATAGAGTCAAACAAATGATGATCGACACTAGAGTTGTAGATGCTAAGATGGTTGGAGAGGTTCATCTCTCAGATTAATGATGTTATTCAAGCCTTGCCTTAAGGTGTTTCTGATCCAGTTTGTGAAAAACTGTTTTATATAGTTTTGTATGCCTCTCTTAGGACACCAACCATGTGGCTTGGGAGTGTACCCTCAATTATCAATCCTTTTGGATATTGTAATATTTCGATCTTTCTCTCTTATAGCTAGGTCTCACTTCTCATTAAAAATATTTATGACATTTATTTAATCTTTTAAAATAATGGTCACCCATTACTTCAATCGTTTTAGAGCAGATTCACACTTGCCGTGCATAAAATATTTTGGTATTTATCTCATAGAAGTGGGAGATGTTGTGCGTGCAAGCGGTTTGCTCACTGCAATAAGCGGGGGTAGAGAATGCGATTTCCAACTCTGCCAATTTCGGCAGATTTGAACAAGGTGGGCATTGTTGGCTTGCATTAGTAGATAGGGGTTAAACCCTACCCGTGTGAACATGCCCTTAATAGTACTAAGGAGACCTCTTCCTTTAAAATTGTAAAGCTACAAGTACATCCAAATTTCATCTTTTACTTATATTAAAAAGACAGGCCTCAGATCCACGTGGCTGGATCTAAGGCCTGCTTCGGCTGCACATGTGCCATTCAGCCGCTTGCGTGGAATGCGGCTCTCTGTGCCAGCAAAAGACGTGGACTCTAGAGGTGCCTCCAGGCTTGCCTCGGACTGCAGGCAAGAAAGAGCTCGAGTCGTGGTCTGAGAGAGCATGAATGGGAAAAGCCTCGGGATGCGGACAGAAGGTTGAGAGAGCGTGAGTGAAGAAATCCTTGGCATGCGGGTGGCTATAAATCCTATGAGCCACAATGGATGGTGCTCCTCTCACCATCCCATCGTTTGGCGCTTCCCTCCAACGTGGCCTGCCGCCTCCTCTTCCACCCAAGGATGCCAGCACAACATGCAAACCTCTTCCATTCTTGAACAGCTCACATTGACTGGCACATTCAAACTGATACCGTGGAGCCTTGAGCTGCAGGAAATCCATGTCCCGTTGCCACCCTTGAACTGCGAGACCCAGCGAATTATATAAGGCTCACTAAGCTCAATGTCTATATGCCGCCCAAAGAAATGAAGGCATCCTCGGCAGCAACCCAAACGTGTGCAATGCTACGCTATCCCTACTGTGCAACCGGCCACCATTTTCATTCTGTATTTTGTTCCTCTTGCTCACAGCTTTAATGGAATGCTCACCCACTGATCTCTCTCTCTCTCTCTCTCTCTCTCTCTCTCTCTCTCTCTCTCTCTCTCTCTCTCTCTCTCTCTCTCTCTCTCTCTCTCTCCCCCCCCCCCGGTTAGGTGGCAAATGCAACCAGGACAGTGGCATGCAGACTCTAAAATAAGAGCATTTAATATATGCAATGGCAAAGCAGGGCTACATAGGGAGAGTGCACTTGTGTCCTGAGGGAGGAGAAGAGAGGAGAGAGAGCGCGAGCTGGAGAAAAGATGTGCAGAAGAGAGAGAGAGAGAGAGAGAGAGAGAGAGAGAGAGAGAGAGAGAGAGAGAGAGAGAGAGAGAGAGAGAGGCGAGCGGTGATGAGAAGAATGCAAGAAGCTGATGCGCCATCATGACTCTCTCCTTGGTTACCTTGGAGGAGCCAATTGAAGTATTGCATTACCTACGAAGAGCATGCAACGGCTGATCTGTTGACATACCAAGAGTTGTCTTGGAAGGCTCTGCATGCATGCGACAAACGTTCCATTTCATTAGTAATGGCGGTGAATACTGCCTCAGCATCACATATTTGAATGCACACAAGAAGACCCAACTATTGATTCAAAGGTTGCAGTCTGAACCATGCCCTCCTCGAGTGCTCCCTCCATATGATACATCCTATTCAGGTAGTCGACACCCTCCTCATGCCAGGTCACGCGTGTGTACCTTGCGACGGTAAAAATTCTTTGAAGTATATCTCTATTGATTAATACTTGAAATTTTCCCATGATGTTAGTGTATGCTACAATGTAGGATGCTCTCTCTCTCTCTCTCTCTCTCTCTCTCTCTCTCTCTCTCTCTCTCTCTCAAGCAAAGCGGTTTTGATTCGGTTTTGAGTTTGTGTCGATCATACCCAGGTTTAAATTATATTCAATCCTATTATATAAAATGTCAATTTTACTGTGGAAAACAAAAGTGATGAATTGGTGAAAATGTTTAAAGTTTCTCATAGCTCTCTCTCTCTCTCTCACACACACACACACACACACACACACACGTAGAGAGCATTCATGTGTTCAAAGCTTTGGTAATGGTAGATGGACTCACAAAGGTTGTACCTATCTTTGTAAGGCCTACGACAAGGTGATAGGTTATTCGAGTGTCCTTCTTCATCTATGCATGAGAGAGAGAAAGAGAGATAGACTCACATATCCATGAGAAGAGATATCTGAGAATGAATTGGGCTAACCAATCTACTACACTTGGGCGATAGGAAGGTTATTCCAGTTCTCTCTCCTACCCACTGTCCACTATTCCAGCTGCTCTCTCTCTCTCTCTCTCTCTCTCTCTCTCTCTCTCTCTCTCTCTCTGCGTGTGTTTGCTGACGAGTTTGCATTGGCCGACAATTGCGAGAGAGAGAGAGAGAGAGAGAGAGAGGCCGCCGGAGGCGGCCGGCCATACTAGTTCTATTAATGAAGAGGCTCCAAAATCCAATAACCAATGAAAATTCATTGCATATTTCTCGCCGAAAGTGGGTGCTTCCGTTCTTTACATCTTTAGCAATCCAAAGCTTTTAGCTTAGCTTTTCACTTTTGTGTGAGACCACTCATTTTATTTGTTTTATAGTGGACACATACCACTAAATCAATAAATCGTTAGGGGACTCAGCTCTCAATACAAATTGTGATGCTTTTGCTAGAAAAATTACCATAATACCCCTCTAATTTATGAAAATTCCCAAAACACCCCTAAAATTTCAAAAATTCCCAAAATACCCTTGTATCTATTTTGGTTGGATAGTTCAAAATTTTCTAATCTTTGTTCCTTTTTGTCACAGATTACCTCGCAAAAAAAAAGCAATCATGCCTAAAACTAACGAAGCGTTTCATCTCCAAAGCTTATGCAACCAATTCAAATTCTAGTTTTAGCATCTTGTATTGATACACAATCAGTCTTCTTGTAAAAAGCTAGAAATGGTTTTATCTTTGGAGAAATTTAATCTCACAACCAGAAGTATTTTGGGAATTTATGACTAATTAGGTCTCCCCAATCTTAGAAAAATAAAAAAAATCAAAATAGTGAAGGGTGAGTTTAGGAAATGAAAAAACAAGATGAAGGTGAAAAATTAAAAGACATATGAAAGTAGAAAGTCAAAAGACATATGACGCTGAAAAGTCAAAGGATCTTTTGTGTCCATATAAAAAAGTGTTTCTCTTTTTTTTTATTTTCACTTTAACGTTTTTTTCTCTTTGTAGTGTCCTTGGACACTCTCTCTCTCTCTCTCTCTCTATGTTATATCCATTCTTCTCAACTAATACTAATGTAAATCTATGTGCTTCTTCATTGTCCGTTGCTACATATTATAGAATAGTGCATCATTTTTGTTTTTGTTGAGAGAATTTTTGAATTAGAAACACCTTTTAATTTTTTAAAGCCATTTAGGAATACTTTTTAATATTGGAGGTATTTTGGGAAGTTTTGAAATTTGAGAGGTATTTTGGTAATTTTCCCTAGAAAAAATGCAGTGTTTTTAGTGTTGCAAACTTCAGGAAAGCACACGCCCACACACCTTCGGACAAGAGACCGCAGTCTTTGGAAGGGAGGGATCGTGACTCGTGATACCAATGTGTGTGCGAGCCGCGTGCGAGAGAGAGAGAGAGAGAGAGAGAGAGAGAGAGAGAGGAGGAATCGGGATATGAAGAAGTGAATGAATGAGCAGGCTGCATGTTTGGTGGATCGTGGGCATTTCTTAGATACCATTGCTGCGCCCATTAAAATAATGTGGGCACTTGGAAGCCGCTGTCCCCCTCTCAGCGATCGTGCCAACCAACGCTGAATGCTGCGTGGTCTACAAGAGAGAGCCATAAAGTGACTTGTCGCTACGGCTGGCCAGTGGCCTCCTCTCCAAGGCCTAGGCGGCGGCTCTTGGTATGTCCAGGGGCCACCCTCCTTCCAATCCGACACCTAGCTCTTGTAATGCAGCTCACATCTAGAATAAATACTGTATTCTTGCTACCTAGGGCCATCCGCATGCCCACCCTCTTCTCCCTAATTGAGAGTCGAGACTCGAGACCCCATGAAATGGCACACTTTGCATTGAGTAAGTAAAGTGGAAGTTTGATTGAGCTAGGTTCAGATTGTGTGGCCGACGAATGGCAATTGTAGGTTTGTGCATCCTTGTTGGCAAGCATTGATTGGTTTGTGTACATACGACCCAGCAGAGAAACTCCGTGCTTTCATTAACTTTTCAATGAGAACTTCTTTTGGAAACCACATTCTAAAGGCATTTACCATGCATTAATGCACGAGGCTAATTGGTGTAGCTCACTCAACAAATTATGGAAGAGGCAGTGGACGGAAAAACGGTGGGAGGGAGTCATGGAGAACATCTGGAACCCAAGGTGGCCTCAGTATATGAAGATATTTCTATGGAAAGTGATGTGGGGAGCTCTGTCGCCGCCGACGCGCGTAAAGATACAAGAAAGAGGAATCGGGTCCGATCGTTGCTCGGGGTGCAGAATAGCTAGTGAAGACCTAGCCCACCTTTTCATGGGATGCCAGGCAATCAGTGGCATGGCTGGGAAAATATGCAAGTGGATTTAAAGGACATGGCAAATTAAGTTCTTCAAGACTAATCTGTTCTTTGGTAGTAATAGGTTGGGAAGTCCTGCTCTTCTTGTCTGCACTCAAATAATCAGGTACAACTTCTTTCATCATATTTGGCAAGCAAGGAACTGCCGCGTGTTTGAGGGGAATCTGGCTGTTGCAAGCTTTTGTGAAATCATACAAGAGAGCAGAGTGACGATCCACAGGATCGGAGGCAAACAAGCCTCAGAGGACTGGTCTAAAACAATACATGTCATGATGACATCTTGTAATAAGTAAAGCCTAGGAGTGGTTTCTCTGTCAAGCAAAAAACTTGTAATCCTTTGACCCTCAAGGCGCGGTTTGAGCTCGAGGTTGGTGTATATTTCTGATGTTCTTAATACTATCCACTCACTATTGTGAGTTTTGCAAAAAAAAAAAAAAAAAGACTTTTCAACGAGAACTGTGAATGTGCTCTTCACACAAAGTGGATAGCAAATAGTTCAACAAGAACTTTATGCTAAGGATGTAGTCACATGTGCAATAGATATCAATAATCTATTACTGAAGTAATTATGCTAAAACCAACATGGTTACAAAAAGACTTGCATAGTTGCATATAAAACAAATATGGTCCAGGTGTCACCATGTGTATGACGCACAATAAATGATAATCATGCATCACGTGACCATTGTCTTATTGGTTTTGACTCATATTTGTCACATTTGAATGAATTGTGAATGCAACATGGTGTGTACAATGGAACACAAATGCAGCACGATGTGAATAGCAAGGTGAAAATCTATGAGGATCACAAGCTTAATTTCAACTCAGGGGGTTCACCATTCGATACCTCCTATATAACGTGCATTCATGGGGTATTAAAAAGCTCCCTCTTTTAACATTTATGAATGAATAAAATGGCCCCTTATTTCAGAAAATTTGTCCAAAATTGAGTATAAAAACACCTTATTTTATTGTATCTCTATTAAATTGCCTAAAATTTGTGCATGTTAAAACCCCTCTTATCGAACTCACGTTATACATTAACATGATCACATAGTGCACCCCCGAGGATTTCAAGCAATCTACATTTCAAAATGCATGCTTTCCACCCACCGCTTCATGGCAACCTTTGTGCACAACTATCCTTAGTTGGTAATTCCACCCATAGGCTGAATACTGGATACTCCGCCAATCAATGAGAGAGATACTAATGCTTCCTGAGAGCATGAATAAATATTGTGATGTACCTGAGTATTTTTACAATCAAATTTTGCGTCCACTCATGGCCTGGACTACATGTAAGACCCCGATATATGCAAGCCGGAAAAATGGTTGTCTACTAGTTGTTCTTGCAATCTAACCATAAACTGAAATCGACTCGCATTCTTTTTTCCATGGAGACACTTCCATATAATATACACATTAGCTAGAACTTAATTCAACATGCCCCAAAACAAACAATGCCACCATTTCCACCCATGTATGGTAGTCTCCAAACTATACCCTGAGCCTAAAACCATACTATCAAAAACATCACAACCTGCCTTGTTCTTGTTATAGCAAGTGAAACTTCACAACCACTTCCTGTTTGCCTTAAAACTTCACCCTTCCCCATACATAATCGTTTTATGCAAAATAAATTAGCTTTTTGTCCATCCAACTACATGCAAGCAAGCCTTTCCTAGAATCATAATCAAAACAAATTGAACCTCTCTCACGATGCTGAATTGCGCTTTAGGAAAGGGCTTCCTATTTGTGATGTACGATCTTGTAGTTCCATAACCCTGGGATGCTGGTGCAACCAAAGTTGGTCGGTGCTATGAAGAGTGCAATGCATGGTTGTGTGGGCTCTCAAGGGCATGCCAAAAAAGTGTTTGAGTAACTGTGAAGATCATGAGTAGAGAAGGAGCAACGAACATGTATGGTTTATGTGGTTTTCAGGGCCAAAATGCTATGCTATGGTGCCTGTCAGAGGTGGATGTTGAAGTGTGCAAGTGCATAAATGCAAGTGACAAAGGTGGACCTCTCAGTATGGTCTATAGGTGGTCTAGATGGCCCTTCAAACGGAGCTACAAAGTGAAAGTTATGGCAGCTTGACATTCAAGGTGATTTCCATACCTCTACCGGATTGGACACTTGCAGATGATGGGTCAGAGATGAATTGAGTGCGTGGGCTTGAAGTTTTTGTCTTATGGTGCATGTTGGTTTGTTTGGATCGGCAGTTGGAGTTCAAACGATCAAAGTATGAGCGGTTGAAGTTTCACCAAGGACCAGTTATGTGCCAGTTTGATTGCCTCGATCGATGTGCCATTTGGGGTTTTCTGAACCTGACTAGGGTAGAGATATGCGGTATATGGAGGCCATGGGAGTTGATGGAATGTCAATTGGAGCTATAATCACAGAGATACTGATGATCGAACTTGGCGGGGCAGTTGCCAGCATTGCGGTGCAAGATGATTTTTCTCCAATTTTGGTGACCTCGGTTGGGGGGACTTGGAAAAGTCAAAGTGCGTCGAGGTCTGTAAAGATTGAGGTCAGCAAAGGACACTTGTAGTTGGGCTTTAAGGCTCAGTCATCGGGTCTATGAGCCTTAGGTAGCAGGTGGTTGAAAATGTGGGAAAAAAAAAGGCTCGCTTGGGTTTTTTTGAGGTGCCTTGATGGGCCGAAATGAGGAGATGCCGCCACGTGGTGGGCTACATTATCGCACATGCGAGGGGCTAGTACGTGGGGTATATCATGTGGAACATGACCCCATAAGGGTGTATCAGAGAGAACAAGTGAGCTCTCTTGAGGAGCTTGGCCATGTCGTCCGCGTTGTGACGACACTACATGGGAGAAGCTTGGCGGGTTTTAGCGGAGCCGAGCACGGACGACATGGTGGGGAAGATGATGATATGGAATTTGCAGGATCTTCCCATAGTGTAAGGTGTGAGCTTTGTCCTAGAATCAATGAGAGAAAAGATGGAGTTATCCCACATGTAGTGGTGCAAGGTTATATAGCTACTTAAAACTCATTTCATGAATAAACATCCATTCCAAGTTTGCATTACTTGTCTCTTGTTTATGGTGATCTTGTGATGGGTTAGCAAACTACTCAAGATTGTGTTTATGATTCCAAGTTAATCTAGCTTGGAACCTAATTCGCTTGAGTAACAATCTAACCTACACACACTCACTTGTGTGCATTAAGTTCCATTAGGTTTACTCTCCTATTGCATATCTCATGCCTAATTAGTATTCGGTTGGCTAGCATGACCATGTTCTTGAGTTAAAGATTCTTGGGCCACTACTCACTCGCTAACTGGAAACGTAAATAGCATTAGAGTTCATTAATTTGTCATTAGGAACTTGCATTTGCATTCAATAGCTACTCCTCACTTTAACAAAATCGGCACTTGCAATTGTCGTGTGTGCATAGCCTACGTCTCGAGAGTTTTCAATCAAGCCCATCCACACCAATTTTGAGCTAGGCTTTGTCAATTAATGCTTTGAACAAGCCCCAAGGTTGCTAAACTCTGCTTGCTATTTTTCGGTAGATTTGAAACTCAAAAACATTATGTGTGTGTGTGTGTGTGTGTGCGCGCGCACGCCTAGAAGGCATTCAATGCCTACTACCATGTCTTTGTGGAAAGGAGGCTCCAAATAGCTTGTCCTACTCGTGGTGGGAACACCCTATTTATAGGGCTTTGAACACCTTTTTGAAGGGCCACAAACCCAATTCAAACTGGGCACCCCACTGGGCGGATCCCAAGTGAGCGCTCAACCATAATTGACGAGCATGGAGGGTGCTCCACTGGCCCGATCGAAAATGCCAGAGGAACACCGTTCAATGGCCGTGATCATAGCTTGTAGTCCTAAGCAACTCTTGTTCGATTGGCCGATCGCCGCCTGCACGGAGGCCGTGCCCTCCTACTCGCAGTTGCTCGCACCTCTGCCTGGCATGACCCCAATGCCCAAAATGTGTCAAGCTCTGTAAGAAACCCATCCCATGGTAGGCACTCTGGTGCTCTCAAACTTTGCCTTCCCCCGCCCAAGAGGGTGATCCCGCACCAATGCAAAGACCTCTAGAGCCCTAATCCATTCAAGGCCAAGCAACCATTCCCATCAGGTGGGCATGTCATACCCAAATAAGAACTTCAAAAGGGCCGCAAGATCAAGTACTTCAATGAGACTAAGACCTAAAGTAGTTCATCAAGCACTACAAAAAGGATTTCAAGGCGTTTTTAAAGGAATTTTCCACGAAATTGGGTCTTAATCTTTTAAAGGAAATTTTCTCATACGGTCGACTTTCAAGCCATCCAAAGCTTCAACACTCCACAAGTGAGGATTGCTCCCATCGAGCTGCAGCTAAGCATCAAAGCAAATCTAAAGCCTTCTAAAAATCAACCAAAGGTGACTATTGTAAAGAGGGGCTTCATCGACGGTGAAGAGTAGCTTCACAAAAAGGAGTAAAACTTCACAAATGGAACTCTCTCTCTCTCTCTCTCTCTCTCTCTCTCTCACACACACACACACACACACACACACACACACACACACACACACACACACACAACTAACTCCAAAATTTTGCAACCAAGTACAACAATTTTTTTTCCAATGTATATCGTAATCTACATTTATGGTGATGATTTCGTAGTTTTGCTCGTGTAAAGAGGCAGACACTCACCTTAGAGAGTCTCCAAGCGTTAAGACCCCTCTATTAGCACAATGGGGGAGAAGGAAATAACAAGTTTAATAGGGAAGGGTTCCATACATGGCCTACGAAGTTAAGGGGATACCTCATGAAGAAATGTTTGTGATTTGTTATCAGCATAGCCTTAGAGCAACAAACCAAAGTCGATGGAGTGCATACTAGGGCATCTACGCTCATAGCAGGTGCACAAAATTGAACCAAATATGAACAAGCCTTAGGAATTATCATCACTTCCTTGCATGACAACTATGTGCATTTTAGAGATGAACGTAAGCATGCACATGAAGCCAGAAGAATTCTAGAGAGAAATTTTGGAGCTAGGGCTAAAAGAAGTAAAGTCGGTCTCAAAAGACAACTATGTGCATTTCAGAGATGAACGTAAGCATGTGCCAGAAGAATTCTAGAGAGAAATTTTGGAGCTAGGGCTAAAAGAAGTAAAGTCGGTCTCAAAAGACAACTTTAAAAGCTCACTATGGTTGAAGGGGAGGATATTGCTAGCCAAGGTAATAGGCTTAAGAGCATTTTCATGCAGCTCACTTACATCCAGTGCGCGAGGTACTAGAAGATGAAAAAATGGCCGTGCTTTGAGTGAACTTCCACCATATTATGACCACTTAGTCACCATCCTTGAAGAGAAATAGCCGGCTCCAGCATTACAAGACATCATCAATTCTCTTCAAGCAGAAGAGAAGAAGCAAAAGGGCTCAATGAAATCATTAGTAGGAGATTTTGTTGTATCATCACCAAGGGGAGGATATTCAACATCATTATCAAGTGTAAAGAAGTGTTATGTTTCTTATTTTCTTTGCTCCAATGTGTCTGGTGCTAGTGTGTGTGTGTGTGTGTGTGTGCAATGTGCGTCTCCTGGGCCATTTGTGTGTGTGAGAGAGAAAGAGAGAGCGAGAGACGTCATGTTGTGGAATTGTTGGAAGCGGAGAAAATTGGGATGGTATGCTATCTGTCGATTGAAGCATGTGTGCGTTTATATGCATGAAAATGATGGTTTGTTTGAAAAATTGTGTAGTTGATGGTAATTTCTAATGGACGAGGGTGTTGTGAGTACCCTAAACTATAGAGACGCATCTGTTTGTGTTTCTGGGTGTGTTCCCATTCTGCGTCTCCAACATCAAATGCATCAAAAGCTTTATGGATGTGAACTGCCGATCGAAGAAAACATGGTGTACTCTTTGCTTCAACTCTTTCACAAGCATGGACACAACTTGAAAGGACAATTTTGGACAAGGTAGTTTATCATACACACGAAATGCATAACTATTGTTTGTTTTAACACCACCTAAACTCCAGAACTAGATACCGAATTTGTGCGCCTTTTTTGGATTATACACTTTACATGGGTTTAGCTTGCACTTGGAAATAATAATTCTTTCATCAACCTTTTACCACAATTGAAATGCTAATGGAATCATCTACCAGAACTTGTCTTCTCTATTTCCTTTGACAAGTGGCCTCTATGAATTGTTTCACACATGCAAAAATTGTTTCATTTGTTGATAAATTTTTGTCCCTTTTTTTTTTTGCATAATCTGGATATCATATCACACCGCATACCTCTCCTTTCTCATAGTAGCTCTTATCAAACATATACTGAAAGATATACCTAAAGAGACACCAAAAAACCACATAAAGGAATGCCCATCTAGGTTGGTCCACCTTCTTGTAGAGCCGTGCTTACATAAAACACACTCTTGATTTTGCAATGCATGCTTATTTGTCTAGTGCACAATCATATTCACTAGATCCAATGGAAACAATGCCAAAAAAGCTTAAACTCTCGAGGAACTTGTCCCAAATGGTCCTAAAATGTTTATAAATTTAGGTAACTCATGAAATGTCCCAAATTTGTTCTACATGAAGCCCATCTCCACGTTTCCACGTAGGCATGGACACAGTAGGCATGGACACATTAAGCATATCATCATTAGGAGGAGGATGGGGTCTAGGAGGGCCTCTTTATTTGCTATGAGGTTATGGAGGTGATTAACATTTTGACAAATAGATGCATGCCATGGGTACAAGAATGGTGGATATGTAATAGAGGTGCAAGAGCGGTCAAGGATGTGCTTTTCCCCCCCAAAAAGGAGATGGATAGCTTTATGATTTTTGTCTTCCATAACTCCTACATATTATCTCCGATTTGAGCGGAGATTATAGATCTTAATCTATATAACGAGCTCTTTTTGTAGATATGTTACATGATACGATTTTTTCTTCTAGATTTTAATTTTTTTTTTTAGGAGAGGGGAGGGGGGGAATTTGAATTCAAATTAACTAGTTTTTTTGCTTACTTGAATTCAAAAGCTATCCTTTGATTTCTTTCTTGATACTAGAGGTTTGACTCCCTTCAATTGCCAAATAAAGAGGCCCTCATAGACCCTATTCTCTTCCTAATGATTCATCATTGTTGTCACACAACACTAGCCCCTCCGCTTCCAAGAGATCATCATAAAATAGTGTACCTCCAAAAAAATAGTGTACCTCCAAAAAACCCAATGTACAACTATTTTACAAACCCTTTTTCCAAATCCATGTGCCCTTGATGCTCACAAAATTTTGTTGATAGATGACACACTGCAAAAAGCTTTGCGTAATCCCCTTGGCACAATTGTCTCCCCTCCCTCATTTGAAAGGCATCTTCATGATTTCTACCTAAAGGAAATTTTGATCCCATATTTGCAACAATTGTATTTAAGCCCCTTGTCTACCTCTGAATTTGTACTTGCAATACATTGCATTATTCTAACTCTATACATAAAAATGATTCCTTGTACAAGTTGGTACTAATGCTTTGTTACACACACACACACACACACACACACATAATCAAATACTTATAACGAGTAACACACATTTGAAATAAATATTTGTATTTATTGTTAGGAAATAAAACGTAGCTAAATAGATAATTGAGTAGATTACTTAATAGAGAGAGACAGATTTACATACACGAGATTAGAGAGAGAGAGAGAGAGAGAGAGAGAGAGAGAGAGAGAGAGAGAGAGAGAGTACACACGATATACGTGGTTCACCCAATGTGGGCTACGTCCACAGGAAAGCAGCCACTCAATGGCTTTAGTACTTCAAAACAAGAAGTAGTTTACAAAAGGATTATACCCTCAATGGAGCTTCCGCCTTGCTTCACTCTCACCACCTCACACTCACCTTGTTGCATCAACTTCACACTATGAAATGTGTGTAGAAATGGCCTCCTTTTATAGGCCAAAAGGGCTGCCCTCTCTCATGAGAGGCAGCCATGTGTAGCCGCCCTTGTGTAGATAAGTCCAAATCGGACCCTTCAATCCGCCCATGTATGGACGCCCTTGAGAAGACAAGTCCGCTTTTGAATTCGGCCACCGACCACCGGCAATTGACTTCCGACCACCTGCCACCAGCTACCAGCCATTGACTACCGGCCACCGGCCAACCGACCGTTGTTTTCGTCCACTTTCCAGCCGTCGTCCGGCCATAATATTCCGGCGAAAAGAAATATTCCGGCGAGGGAAAAAAAAAGTCTCGGGGACTTCCGCCGGCAAGGTCCCTAAAGTTGCCCCTGATTTTTGGCCGTGAAAATTTTGGTTTCTGGCGAGTGATTTTCCTTCACGCACGATGGCTTCTCATCATAATGGGGGCCTTACAAATGTGCGCTTTTACCACAGAAAATTACAAGGGTAAATCAGGCTCCATACTTAACAATCTCCCACTTGGAGATTGATCTCCAAACCAAACCTGTGACTGCTTTCCATTCTGGCTTCTTATCCTTGAATGCCGATTGAAGATGAGCAAAAGCTCAACTTCTCCTTGTTGACCACCTTTGTAAACATGTCTGCAGGATTTTCACTTGTATGCACCTTTCCTAGCTTTAGCTGTCCCTCTTCCAAAAGAGTGCGTATGAAGTGATATCTCACCTCAATGTGCTTTGTCCTTGAATGAAAGGCTGAGTTCTTTGCAAGATGGATAGCGCTTTGGCTATGACTGTACAAGACACAATTGTCTTGTTTGAATCCAAGCTCTTCTAAGAATCTGTGAAGCCACATAATTTCTTTGCTTGCCTCCGTCATTGCTACATACTCTGCTTCCGTGGTAGAAAGTGAAACCACTTTCTGTAGCTTTGAAGCCCAACTTACTGCTGTGCCTCCAACCGTGAACACATAGCCAGTAGTGCTCCTTCGAGTATCTTTGTCACCTGCCATATCTGCATCAGCATACCCTTCTAGAAAAATATCAGTTCCTCCAAAATACAAAGCATTTGTTGTTGTCCCTTTTAGATACCTAAGTATCCGCTTCACAGCTTGCCAATGCTCTTTACCTGGGTTGTCCATGAACCTACTCACAACTCCCACTGCATGTGCAATGTTTAGCCTTGTCCAGACCATAGCATACATTAGAGAACCTACCGCTGCAGCATATGGAACTTTAGACATATAGGCTATCTCCTCTTGTGTCTTTGGACACATATCCTTTGTTAGTTTAAAGTGACCAGCCAAAGGTGTAGAAACTGGTTTTGCATTTTGCATTGCAAACCTTTCTAGTACTTTCTTGATGTAATCTTCTTGAGATAGATTTATTGTCTTCTTCGTCTTGTCCCTTGATATTTTCATACCAAGTATCCTCTTTGCATCACCTAAATCTTTCATTGAAAAAGATTTAGACAGATCCTCTTTTAGGTCTTTAATGTCCTGCATGTTAGCACTTGCAATTAACATGTCATCAACATACAACATTAGGATGATGAATTTCCCATCTCCCAAATTCTTCGTGTAGACACAGTGATCCGAGTTGCATCTTGTGAATCCATGATCCAACATCCATCGATCAAACTTCAAGTACCATTGTCTTGATGCTTGCTTTAAACCATACAAGCTCTTCTTTAATTTGCAAACCATTTTCTCCTTACCTTTTACTTCATACCCCTTTGGTTGAAGCATGTAGATTTCCTCCTCTAAGTCACCGTGAGGGAATGCCGTATTTACATCCATTTGCTCGAGATTTAGATCATGAGCAGCCACAAGGCTTAAGACAAGCCTAATTGAGTTCATTTTTACAACAGGAGAAAATATTTCATTGAAGTCAATACCTTTCTTTTGAGAAAAACCTTTTACCACAAGCCTAGGCTTGTACCTTTTCTTCCCACCTTCTTCTTCCTTCACCTTGTAAACCCATTTGTTTTGAAGTGCCCGCTTACCTTTAGGCAACGCAACCAACTCCCATGTTTGGTTGCGATGTAGTAAGTCCATCTCCACTTGCATGCTCTTCGTCCATTCTTCTTTGGATTCATGTTGCATAGCTTCTTTGTATGATTCTAGCTCTCCAGAATCTGAGATCAAGAGATGGTTGAAGGAAGGAACAAACCTTTCTGGAGGTCTACTTGCTCTTGTAGATCTTCGGGCAATAGGTTGAGGATCCTCATTTGGTTGACGTTGTCGCACATTGCCACCGTTTGCAGTCCTTGAGTCTTCACCGTCCTCAAGCTCCATGTACTCATCACCTATTTCTTTTGTTTGTTTTCTTTCCAAGTAATCTTTGTACATATTTTGTTTGTTAAAAATTACATCCCTACTCCTTAAGATTTTACCATCTTCATGATTCCATAGGCGATACCCAAAGTCACCTTCTCCATAGCCAATGAAGAAACACTGTTTGGACTTTGCATCTAGCAAACACTTTGAGAAATGCATAATTCACCGGTTTACCTGTCCATGCCTCTTCTGAAACTCCCCCATCCAATGCCGTTGAGGGTGACCAATTGATTAAGTACATAGACGTATTACAGATTTCTCCCAAAGCTCAAGCGGTAGGCCTGCATGTAGCCGCATTCTTCGTGCTCGCTCCATGATTGTCCTGTTCATCCTTTCCGAAATCCCATTTTGTTGAGGTGACCTTGGGGTTGTCCTTTGCCTCTGAATGCCATTGCTAGCACAAAAGCTTTCAAAAGCTTGTTGGCTGCAATATTCGCCTCCATTGTCGGATCTGAGGCATTTAACCTTGGTACCTGTTTCATTCTCCACAAAGGCTTTCCACCTTTGAAATATGGAAAATCCATCGGATGTATTCTTCATGACATAAACCCATGTTTTTTTAGTCGCATCGTCTATGAATGTTACATAGTACAATGAGCCACCAAGTGATGGTGTACTTGCAGGACCCCAAACATCAGAATGAACCAACTCAAGTTTTTTATTTTTTCTTTCATTTCCTGATTATTGAAATTTTACCCTCTTTTGTTTACCATAAACACAATCTTCACAGAACTCTAAGTCCACTTCTTTCAAACCTAGTAGAAGCTTCTTTGTTTGAAGGATTTGCATTCCTTTGGCACTCATATGCCCAAGTATGTAGTGCCACACCGCATTGTCAAGTTCTGTAGTTGCTACACAAGCTGAAGGTTGCGTGCTAACAGTACACACGTAAAGTGTATCGACTTTTTCTCCCTTGGCAACCACCAAAGATCCCTTTGAGATCTTCCACAGTTTGTTTCCGAATGCAATGTTGTGACCTTCATCGTCTAATTGTCCTGTAGAGATCAAATTTTTGCGAAGAGAAGGAACATGCCTAACATCTTTAAGCTTCCATTCATTTCCGTTAGCAGTTTTGATAGAAACTGTACCTTTGCTGACAATCTCACAAGCTTCATCATCTCCCAAGTATACATACCCAAAATTACCTTTGGTGTAATCTTGGAAATGTTGCTTGTGTGGTGTCGCATGGAATGAAGCCCCGGAATCTACTATCCAGGAATTAGATACATTGTCTAATGAGAGAATTAGAGCATCTTGCTCCACGTTACCTGCCACATTGGCCTCCGATGTTGGCTTGTTGTTTTGAGACTCTGACTCCTTCTTCTTCTTGGACCAGCAATCCTTCTTGACGTGGCCCTTCTTGCCGCAATTCCAACATTCAAGAACTGACTTTGTGCGTGGCTTGCTCCGCCTTGAGCGATCACGACCCTTTGGGTTTTTGAACCTCTCCTTAGGCCTTCCTCTTGTTTCTACTGGCAGTGCAGCACTTGATGATTCCCCTGTGCTTCTCCTTCGTATTTCCTCTCTTAGGAGAACACCCACAACATCATCAAACTTAAGAGTATTTGTGCCAGAAATAGAATTACTTACAGCCATCACAAGGCTGTCCCAACTATCTGGTAGAGATGATAGTATAAGGAGAGCTCGCACTTCGTCATCGACATTGATTTTCACCGATCGAAGTTGACTTATGTTTGTGTTAAAGTCATTTAGGTGTTCTGCAACAGAACCATTCTTTGTCATCTTTAGATTGAACAAGCGCTTCATAGGAAATACCTTATTGGATGCCGATGGTTTCTCGTAGAAGTCGTCAAGTGACTTCATCAAGTCCTCCGTGGTCTTCATCTCTGAAACATTGAAGGCCACCGTTGACGCTAAGCTTAACCAGATTGTTCCCAATGCCTTTTGATCAAGGACAACCCATGCTTCATCTGCCATCGTTGCGGGCTTCTTTGCAAGACCGCCTAGTGGCAAATAGAGGTCCTTCTGGTAGAGATAGTCTTCAATCTGCATCTTCCAATGTTGGTAGTTTTTGCCGTTGAGCTTCTCAATCTTGAGCTTCCCTTCCTCCGCCATAACTCCCACTCAATTCAAGGAATCCTTTCCTTGAAATAATTTAGCTACAAGCAAACCTTGCTCTTATACCAGTTGTTAGGAAATAAGACGTAGCTAAATAGATAATTGAGTAGATTACTTAATGGAGAGAGACAGATTTACATACACGAGATTATAGAGTATAGAGAGAGAGAGAGAGAGAGAGAGAGAGAGAGAGAGAGAGAGAGAGAGAGAGAGAGAGAGAGAGAGAGAGAGAGAGAGAGAGAGTACACACGATATACGTTGTTCACCCAATGTGGGCTACGTCCACAGGAAAGCAGCCACTCAATGGCTTTAGTACTTCAAAACAAGAAGTAGTTTACAAAGGAATTATACCCTTAATGGAGCTCCCGCCTTGCTTCACTCTCACCACCTCACACTCACCTTGTTGCATCAACTTCACACTATGAAATGTGTGTAGAAATGGCCTCCTTTTATAGGCCAAAAGGGCTGCCCTCTCTCATGAGAGGCAGCCATGTGTAGCCGCCCTTGTGTAGATAAGTCCAAATCGGGCCCTTCAATCCGCCCATGTGTGTCCGCCCTTGAGAAGACAAGTCCGCTTTTGAATTCGGCCACTGGCCACCGGCAATTGACTTTTGATCACCAGCCACCGGCAATTGACTTCTGACCACCGGCCCACCGGCCATTGACTACCGGCCACCGGCCAACCGACGGTTGTTTTCCGACCACTTTCCAGCCGGCGTCCGGCCATAATATTCCGACGAGGGAAAAAAAAAGTCTTGGGGGCCCCTAAAGTTGCCCCTGATTTTTGGCCGTGAAAATTTTGGTTTCCGGCGAGTGATTTTCCTTCACGCACGATGGCTTCTCCTCATAATGGGGGCCTTACAAATGTGCGCTTTTACTACAGAAAATTACAAGGGTAAATTAGGCTCCATACTTAACATTTATTGAAAAGATTTTTTTTTTGGAAGACTTCTAGTGGGTTACATTGAAACAATTTGAACTCAGCCAAAAAGATCTCTTCAGAAAATTTGATTCTCCCTTCGTCGGATGGTGAGATTGATTGCTATAAGGCTCAACTTGTTGCACATGGTTATGCACAGCAAAGAGGCATAGATCATGAAGATACTTTTGCTCCCACTTGGTGTATGACTACTGTGCCTTTTCTGCGTGCATTAGTAGTACAAATTGGTTGGGAAGTACATCTATCAAACAATGTTACTGCTTTCTTGAATGGTGACATATTTGAGGAAGTTTATGTAACACAACCTCCTCGTTCTGTCAAGAAAGAACAAGAGGTTAAGGTGTGAAAATGTAACAAAGCTTTGTATGGGTTGAGGCAATCTCCTTGTGCTTGGCATGAGAAGGTTGACACTATATTTGTTCAAACAAGGCTTTCGTAACCTTCTAATAGAAAGCACATTGTATGTAAAGCGTGAGGGTGATGTACTTCTCATTGTGGTTGTTTATTAGATGATATGCTAATCATTGGACCAAATGAGAGATATATTTCTATAATTCAATTCTGATTTGAATGCTAATTTCAAAGATGAAAGATTTGGGGTTGTTGCATCATTACTTGGGTATACAGTTTAAGTAGCGTGATGGTGGTATTGCCTTGTGCCAGAAAAGTTACATAGAGACATTGCTATGTAAGTTTGGAATTGACGATTGTAAACCAATTGCCACTCCCATGGAAATAGGTTTGAAATTGAGTCTTCATGATGCTGGTGATCGTACAAATGTCACTCTTGTTGGATGCCTCATTTATGTATGTAGCACGAGGCTAGATATTCAATTTACAGTCTCATAGGTCAATAGATTCATGCATAGCCTAGTGTCTAAGCATTGGTAGGCTATTAAGAGTATTGTTTGATACTTGAGTGGTACTTTACATCTTGGATTGTATCCCAAGGGGGGATCATTGCCACCAGATTTGCATGTTTTTTTGGACTCAAATTGGGCTGGTTGTTTTGACACACGAGTGTCCACAAGTGGGTTTTGTTTCATACTTGACATCTCATGCATATCATCATTGAGCATTAAGAAAACCTACTGTGGCCACTTCCAGTTGTGAGGGTGAGTACATGGTAGTCTTCACAGCTATGATTGAGTGTGTATGGCTCAGACGCCTTATGGATGATTTGGGTGTTGGACAAGACACTGCCAACACTATCTACACTGACAATGCAAGGAACCCAGTTTTTCATGCTTGCACAAAGCACATTGAGGTGCATTACCACTATCTCAGTGAGAGGCTCTCAGTAAGAGAGATGAGCTTTGCTTATGTGCCAACATAGGACAACCTTGCAGATCTTTTCAAACAGGCATTGTCTCGTGAGAAGTTTAAAGCTTCTGCAAAGCTTTGGGCTTAATCCCGTTTGTGGACTAATCACGTCCTCAGAGCAGCATGGCACTTCCCTTTACTCTATGTGCCAGCTCTTATTCATCACATCACTCCAAGGGGGATTTGTTACCATATACATGTGATAATGATGTGTGTGAACACACTTAGGACCGCCAGGGCATTTTTCCCCTCACTAAGAGGTTTTTTCCCCCCTTGCATTGTATATACGCCCATCACTCTAGGGCTAACTTATCTTTCCATTGCACACTAAGTAATACACTCTGTTGTGTGCCTTGAGCTTCCTTCATCTTCTCCAAGTTGTGTGTGTTTTCTTGCAACCCTAATTCCAACAAAACGTGAAGTTGGAAAATGTGCAATGTGTCTTCATTTCAATCTTTGGAATTATAAACCACTTTAGATGTCAAAAATTGCAACATCAAACCATAGCGCTGCTTACATGCTCGATCCAGAGTATTGGAAATCAAATCTCATGTCCAATACAGAGGTGGTAAGCGGTTTCTATCACGTGGTCAACACGTTCTACTCCAATGTTCAGGACCGAATTGATTACATCAAAGAAATAAGTGCATTTAGATTAAAAGAAGGTTCTTTTGCGAATGATTTTGTACAGGTAATGGAAAAAGAGCAAAGTACATGGAGGTGGTGGATGATGAATGGTGGAGACCATTTACTCTACCTTACATCCCCTTGCAATGACAATACAGGCACAATGTGGAGCAAAACTCAAGTTCATAGAGAAACTGGAGTATGTACAAGTATGTTCACAACACTAATCGCAACAAACTATTAGCAGAGAGAGCGAAAACAGTAGTGTATATGTTTTGCAACAAAAAGATATTGAATCACATTGAAAGTGCTGGTTACGAGGAGGTTTAATGCTAACCTGGTTGTATGATTGTCAAAACGAAGACGAAGAAGAGTTCAATGTTGGTGTATCTCAATGCACTATAGACGAAATATAAGAGAATTTGATAATAGATGTGGAGGTTGAAATACAAGGAGAACCACAACACTCAGACCTAGAACAAGATAACAACTTTACAGATTCAATATAGATTGAGAGTAGAATGAAGATTGTGTCAAAAACCATTGTAAAGGACCTTGTATTCAAATGCGTTTTGATCATATACAATGCTTCATATTTGCGATTATACATAGTTTGTCTATTTCAATTTTGTTGCTCTGAAGCAACATCTTGTTTACCAAACATATTTCTAATTGTGCTAGGGGTATCTTGGCGGGCTTGTTTGAATTTATACTCATTTGCCATGCCAAAAATAATATATATTCCTTGTGGAATATCTTGTGAACAGATTGCGCATTGGCCACTATTTTGCATTAAACAAAAAAAGACAAACAAAGTGATAATAATGACCGCATGTCAATGTATAATATCCACTCTATCCATCAAAATTCTCGTAGCAAAGTGGACATTGGGAAGATGAGGATGCATCTGAAGTAGACAAGGGGACCAAATTTGGATGCATGACAAGGTGGCTGATGTGTGTCCCTTGTACAGGTGTTGGATTCAATCGCTGTGTCAGATTTTGAATGTCTTGGCTTAAGCGGTGAATACTTTTCTCCATCTGGACCTGCGAGGGTTGGGGTTTGTGGGTGGCTATAGAAAGCCTTGTTATTTTTGCATTTTTCTCTACTAATCGTGTCGTGTAAATATCCTTCTCTCTCTCTTTAATTGTAGGTCAGTGCCTTCCACTATCAATGCCAACTCATCTCGAATGAAAGTGACACAACTATCTCTTAGATCATGAGTGGCAAAAGTTGTCTTCTTTGAAGAAAGTCTACTGGTCACTGTTGCACAAAGTGAACATATAGCATTTTTGCAAAATATAACGCACAATCTGCATTGTGCATGGGATAGCCATAAACTTCCAAGAAAATCTGCATTGTGCATGGGATAGCCATAAACTTCCAAGAAAATCCTCTCAGCATTTTCTTTGATCGCATCATGGTTGCACTTCGAAACCTTCCACCTTCCTTTCTTGATCTCTGCATCCTCTCATGGCCATATTGTTTTGATTATGTCCTTCGCCACTTCTTTGTTGATCACTTTCCATTGCATGTGGTTTGGATTTGCCCATTTTGAGAGTCATCGTGCAGTGTGCGTCGCTTGCTGTGATGACATACCGTGTGCTAGCGACTTCATGCACTGAAATGCATTAAGTGTCGCTTGTTGTTGATCATCAGGCACTGATTGGGTGCCAATATCTTGTTCTTCATCGGCCATTTCTCTTGCAGCTGCATTTGATAGATAGACAAATATTCAATATCATTGGCAAATTAATATTCTCACGATTCAACAGTCTCACAGATGCACAAGATAGCAACTTCTCGTCCACTACGTCATAAGATGCCAGAATCCGCTAAATCAAACCACAACTAATGCAATTAATTGAACCACAAGGAAAATTTGAAATACCAACAATCAACATGACAAATTTTAAATTACTAAAGAAAATTGACTCACGTAGGTGAACCACTTCAAACCAGATAATACACTTCAATAAAAAATACAATACCTTGGACAAGGCAGATGTATATCATAAATTTTTTTTAGATTGGATAAAATGATGGTGCAAGTTCAACAAGGGGATGTTGGACAGGGTTAGGGTCTGTCTTTAAATGTTCTTTGAAAAATATCAACACGTCAGATGCATTTCTTCTTTGATCCCGCTCTTTTAACTTCATCCAACAATCTACTTTAATCCGAATAGCCCTCATAACATCTTCGTCCGGGTGGTGAAAAATTTATTCTGAAAAATAAACTTTTATGGATGCACTCCAAAAATCTGTCAGCAAGTTGAATAGATAGTCCAATCCATAAATGTCGCTCACTTTTGTGTATGCATCTATGCAACATGGATCGTATATTTTGGAGCAATCCATGGTCGCTTAGCCATCTCTTCATCCTCTGATCTCTTCATCTCTTCATCCTCTGCTCTCTCTACCTCCAAAATTGTAGAGTGTGACTGAGCGCTTGGATGCAGATAATTAATTGCTGCACGCTTAGCTGGCGTTCTGAGAATCATCCCTCGATCAATGATGTCGACACCAAGTTTATTCGCGCGAGTAAAGTCCAACATTATGTTGAACGGGTGCAGGTCACTGTGCACTATCCTGATCGAGTGGACAGCCGTAACGCCATCGATTAAGGCGTGACAAATGGTTGGCATCTGCCTAATCACTGCTTTGATCCGCATCGTGTCTATCTCTTGTATAGGAAGATTTGCTGCAGGCAATGACCTCCAACCGTGTTGTAGCCTGTGCATGTGTCCTCTGAACAATCCGTGAGCGAATGGTAAGCAGCACATCATGTCGCCCACGGTAATCCCATTAAAGTATGGGAATATTGTGATCCAAGGAGCTTCGGTAGTAAGTCCAATGCACCTTGCAGTGGAGGAGTGAAGCATTTGCATTCCTTACTCTGTCTGAAAGCTGTCAGACAGAGTAATATTTTTCAGCTTTCAGACAGAGTAAGGAATGCAATCTATTACACGTGTAAAATGCAAATCAAACAAGTGGTTTATAAGAATTTAATCCAAATCAAACAATACATGTTAACAATCTGACACAATTTAGCATATATTGAATTTTTAACTTTTATTTTTCTCCATGCGCACATACTGATTCAAACAAAGTATACAAATTGGAGTAGAAAATTGCAAAGAATGTCATGCTCTTTAAAAAGATAGAAATAAATATTTAGCATGCAAATTGTTATTACACACTTTCTACATAGAATTTATGTGAATGTAGCATTCAAAATAGCGATGATAATTGATGCTCTTTAAAAAGATACAAAACAATATTTAACATGCAAATTGTGTGCAAATACGTTTTTGCATATAATTTGTGTAAATGTAGTATTTAAAATAGCGATGATTGATGAATAAAGCATTCATTTGAATATGATTAGATAGTATATAATTTCATATGGACACTTAAAAAAAACAAAATCAAACCATTCAAACATTTGTATATGAAATACTCTTCACAGCCGCGTTACCGACCAAGTATTTCATATACTTAATACTTAAAAAATTAACTGCACATGCATATACAAGTTATATGACTTTTGTACGATCAGGTTAACGACATGATGCCACATTTATGCAAAAAGAGATGCTTCTAACAAATGACACTCTATTAGCCGCGTTATTGGGACCGAGTGCCGGCTAAATCTAAGGAGAAATAATGGCTTGCGTACGAAAATCATATAGCCGCATTACTGATCAATGTCCATATATTTTTTGGGAAAAAGGAAGGGAAGTTGACTTACCATAAGGATACTAGATTCGTCGCGTTACCGACGTAGTACCCAGACAGTAAGCCAATACTTACCACAAGGACACTATCTTCCCTCCGTCACCGAGGTGATGCCCCCATGGTAAGCACTATTCTGTAGAACAGCTTACGCACACACTCCGTGTGATAAGGTACCTTAGGACTGCCGTGCAATACGACAAAAGGTATGCTACCACACAACACATACGTGTACACACACACAACACATACCTTGATCGTGTGGTCAGGTACTCCGCTATTGCCGTGCACTACGACGCAGCTCCCTCTCTCTTCCTCTCTCTCCCTCTCTCCTCTCGACGTACCTACAAAGGCGGTCGACGATCTCTCTCTCTCTCTCTCTCTCTCTCTCTCTCTCTCTCTCTCTCTCTAAGAAGAGGAGACACTGAAATAACACCCAGCGAGCCCGATCGGGTCCGTATATATATAATTCTGCGGGTCCATCGAGCTTTTAGGTATTCCCGACGGGCCCACAGGGAAAATGAAATAGATCGGGGAGATTTTAGTGGGTTTCCAGGTTTCCCTAAACTGGGTTCTTTGTGATCATGTTTAGTGTAATCATGTAAATGTGTCAATAAGACCTTGTGATCACACAAAATTTGTCGTAATCATGTAATTATTAAATCCCTGAGAGCAGGGGATGCAAAGATGGCTAAGCGACCGTGGCTTACTCCAGAACTATATGATCCACGATGCACAGATGCATACACAAAAGGGAGCAATATTTATGCATTGGGCTATCTATTCAACATGCTGGCAGATTTTTGGAGTGCAGCCAGAAAAGTTTATTTTCTAGAAGAAGTTTTTCACCACCCGGATGAAGATGTTATGAAGACTATTTGAATTAAAGTAGATTGTTGGACGAAGTTAAAAGAGCGGGAACAAAGAAGAAATGCATCTCACGTGTTGATATTTTTCAAAGAACATTTAAAGACAGACCCTAACCCTGTCCAATAGCCCCTTGTTAAACTTGCACCATCATTTTATCCGATCTAATCATTTTTATGATGTACATCTGTCTTGTCCAGGGTATTCTTTCTTTTATTGAAGTGTATTATTTGGTTTGAAGTGGTTCACCTCCTTGAATCAATTATCTTTAGTCATTTCAAATTTGTGGTGTTGACTGTCGGTATTTCAAATTTTCCAAGTGGTTCAATTAGTCGCATTTGTTGTGGTTTGATTTAGTGGATATCAACATCTTATGACGTAGTGGAGGAGAAGTTGCTATCTTGTGCATCTGTGAGACTGTTGAATCGTGAGAATATAAATTTGCCAATGATATTGAATATTTGTCTATTTGTTGATTGCAGGTCATAGAGAGAATGATCGATGAAGAACAAGATATTGGCACCCAACCAGTGCCTGATGATCAACAACAAGTGGCTGTTAATGCATTTCAGCGCATGAAGTTGCTAACACACGGTATGTCGGCACAGCAAAGCGACACGTAATGCTCAAAGACTCTCAAAATGAGAAAATCCAAACAACATGAAATGGAAAGAGATCAATAAAGAAGTGACAAATGGAAAGAGATCAATAAAGAAGTGACAAATGGAAAGAGATCAATAAAGAAGTGACAAAGGACACGATCAAAACAGTATAGCCATGTGAGGACACAAAGATCAAGAAAGGAAGGTGGAAGGTGTCGAAGTGCAACCATGATGTGATCAAAGAAAATGTTGAGAGGATCTACTTGGAAGATTATGGCCATCCCATGCACAGATTTTGCGTTATATTTTACAAAAATGTTATATGTTCACTTTGTGCAAGGAAGACCAGTAGGCTTTTCGTCAAAGGACACAACTGTTGCCACTCATGATCTAAGAGAGAGTTGTGTCACTTTCACCCGAGATGAGCTGGCATTGATAAAGGAAGGTGCCGACTTACAGTTAAAGAGAGAGAGAGAAGGATATTTACACGACACAATTGACAGAGAAAGAAGCAAAAATAACACGGCTTTCTATAGCCACCTAGACACCCCAACTCTCACAGGTCCGGATGGAGAAAAGCATTCACCACTGTTAGAACGTCATCCTAGCATAGGGAGGACATCAACATAATGTCAATCCGAGGAGTAGGATCCGGCTAGGGCATGGAAACACACAAGTGGCTTGTGCGTGCCAAATGGAGGATTAGAAGGTGAAACCTACACACAAAGAAAGCTACGGAGTGGGTAAGATGTTGCTACGAGGAGTGAGCACACTAATTACTCTACCATTCGGCCTAATCTCTCACACACAAGCTTAATCATGCACTACTCTCTAATCAATCACTAATCCGACTCTAATCAAGCACACAACGAGCATAGAATAGCATAGAATGACCACATCGGGCACCAACACTCTACACAAGCCTACACACACTTAGTAGCATGCTTAAACAAGAGGGAAATATGAAAAAAGAGATATATTAATAAAAAATTCACCCACTAATCTTTGATTAATCAAGCATTGATTACATCATGAGCAAATGAGAGAGAAGAGGTTAGAGTTTAGCTATTGGCATGAGGCCGAATCGTCCATGCACGCGCGTAGGAAGCTCAAGAACTCCATAGCCATCTCCTTCTTCACAAAGCTTATCTGAAGTGAGTAAGAATCCCCTTTCACATTGTGTGTTTTGAGTTATATACTCTCTAGGCTTTTTGGAAGTGGTCGGGCACTCAAATGGCCAAACTCACTTAATCTGCTATCTGCACTGCCCAGGATCTAAATATAGCTCAATGTTTACAACTTGGAACTCTTGATGAGCCCAAAACATAATTACAACCCGCATTTGCGGTCATTTGACGGAAAATCCTAAAACTTAAGTGGCCGTGAATTGTGACCGTAACTCCATAGATAGTCATCAATTCCAACTCTTCTCTGCATCTGTTGCTTGTATTTGCTTCATCTTCATCTTTACTTCGCATCCGCATCATCTGGCCTCGTTAGCATTTACTAATAATAGTAAATAGCATCTTTGACTGGTCCGTTTGGCCATTGTTGACTTAGCCCCCAAACACTCCCCCCATCCGATTTCAGTGCACGTCCTCGTGTGTTGCCTGTTTGGCTTGCACTATGGCTTGCACTAGAGAGATTGGGAATTGGTGGTGAATGTTGTTCTGAAGAGCTGTAAGTTGTTGGTAAATATGAGAGTAGGCATTTGGGTTCAAGTAAAAGCAATTGGCTTGATTTATTATGGGAATAAAGAAAAATAAAAGGCTATGTATAGTGATTTAGGGTCTGGAAACCCTGGATTACCAATGGGGAAAAACCTCATGGGAAAAAGTGCCCAAAGGTATGTGATCTTATTATGGGAATATACAATGATTGGTGTTTAGGGATTGAATTTAGTAGGCTTATATAAATAATGTGAAATTGAATTGTTTAAGCCTTTTGTCCCTTGAAAAGGGTCGAGGATCTGCCTTGAGTCTGGAGTTGCTTTATCGTTGCGTGTACCTGCAAGGTGAGTGCATGGATGGAACAATAAAGAGTGCGTAATGAAAATGTCCAATTGTGGGACATTCAATATGCTTGCACAGATTTATGCATGGGTAAGTCTATGCTGTGCAAGAGAAGAGTATAGATGGGTGATCCTCAGAGTTAATGTAGCTAAAAAAGTAAATTAAATTCACTTTTCTAGCTTTCACTACTCTTGAGAAGGGCGTTTCATGCAACGGTTTCCACTCTCCTAATGTGCACAAGTGCGTGTGTGCTTTGGTTTGAACACTTTGCCTCGCCACCATGATTAAAATAATACATTGACTATGCTCACCTATGGAGAGAATGAGAGTCTTGATATAATTACTCTCAACTCTTCCAGCTTGAGCTGTAGCCTAATTAGCTAGACTCATAGACCACAGAAAAATAGTAGGACTTGAAGCTTAGGTCTAACGCTTTGCTCATTTATTGACTCAGCTGCCCGACTCTTGATATTTTCTCGACTTGACTACTGTCTTGACCTCTCAGCAAAATATATATCTAGACATTTAGAACTCAGATCCTCAAAAAGAGGGTTATTAAAGGACCATATTGGCAAAGTAGGTTTTTTCTGCAATACCTGGGTGACCTTGGTTGTTGAAAATGCTTGTTTTAACTTTTGGTCCATTATCTGAGAAGATTGGCTAGTTTCATTTTGTTGGAAGTGGGGGATGACTTCAATCTTCTTCTGGTCGTTTGTCTGCTTCGGCACCCATATGTATCTGCTATTTGTTGTTGGCTGATTTTTACAGACGACATACTGACTTTTTGGACTTGTATCCTTGATCTGTCGGTGTTTGTACCTGAAATTATCTTCAAGTTGTGTAAAATCTGGTCTTGGTGCCTTGGGGAGCCAGATTTGTTTTTGTCCTTTGTAATATCCTTGCGCTTGAAGTATATTTGATGGCGCAAATATTTTTGTCTGTACTTTCGGATTCAATTGTATCTGTTTCGTGCCATTTTTGGGAATCACGGTTGGTAAATTCCCTTGAAGATATGTAGGCTTTCTAGATTGAGAATTTTTTTTGAACCTGTTTCTAGCCCTGTTGTTCGATCTCCTATTTTGAGTTTAATTTGATCTTGATTTACCTGTTTGTTGTTTTGGTTTGAAGTTATTTGCTACTGTATAGCCTGATATCTTTGGTTTAGGTAACCAAACATTTGGTTGACCACTATAGTAGCCTTGCTCTTCTAAGTTGTACTGGGAGGCAATCCATCCCATTTGTTTACTTGAATTGCTGAGAGTAGGATCATTTACCCAAACTGGATCTTTGACATTGATGTCATTGGCTACAACATAGGTTTTGATTTGTTGCTTGTGTCTTTGTTTACTCATCATTGGGTATTTTGGCTGAAAGACCTTTTTATACTCTTGTCGAGGTTGTTGGTCTTTGTTTCCCTGGGGTGTTGAAGCCACTGATGTTTGCTTTTATTGTTTAACTGCATTGGTGACCTCCTTGTTGGACTTTTGTTCTACAGAGGAAGAGGTTAAGCCTCCTTGGACTTTTGCTTTTCCCTTGTCTTCTGTTGATAAACGTCGAGATGTAATGACTTGGGATGTTTGTACCTTTTCTTGTTGATGACATGCTTTGGTGATTTCTTCATCTAAACTGACTTGAACCGTCTTTTGTGCCTCTATTTTTGAACAATTCTTTGAGTCTTTAATTTCCTCTGCCAGCCGGACAGAAGTAATTTGACTCTTTTCTTCAGATGCAATGCTTACCGTGGCCTTTGGTTCACATTGCTCTTTATTGATCTCTTTGTAGGTCTTTTGATAGGCTTCATGTGCTTGTTGCACCATTTGCTTCTGATTGTTCAAGTTAATTGTGATTTGTGTCACCTTTGGTTCTGTGGCATCTTCCATTGGCGAGACAATATTAGGATCTGACTTTATGACCACCTCTGCCTTGTGACTCAAGTCTGCCTTTGAACACATTGAGATGTCTATTTCTTGGCTTTGAGACTTGATCTCTAGCTCTATTGAATCCCTGGGTACATCCCTTAGCGATGAACTATATGTGCTATTGGCATTATTATGTAGAATCTTTGATTCCACATTTTTGCTTTTTGAAATCTTCAGTGGCAAGTCCTTGACTGCCCATCCTTGCTCTGGTTCTGGGTCACAGATAATTTCTTCATCCACTTCCTCTGACATTGAATCGTCCGCTGCATCCTTATCGGATCTTTCGACTTCAGGCCTGAAAAATTCCCATCTGACCATCTGTTGTAGGTGATCTTTTTTGGCAGCTTGATTTTCAATTAAAATATCATTGACGCCTTTGACCTCCAATATTTTAGTCATCAGTTTGTCTCTGGTATCCTTTGACAAGATATGCTTTCTTCCTATTGACTTTCGACTTGGAGACGTCTGCTTTAATGATTCTGCTGCTTGCAGTTTGATACTGTCTTGGTTTTGCTGCTTCATCATATCTAAGTGCATCTTTACTAGGCAATTGGGTATTAGATGATTAATGCCACATCCGTAGCAATGCACATCTATTCCTATTTGTTCTATACCAGGTCGAGGTATCTGTTCATAATATTGTTGGTATTCGTTGCCCATAGTATCTTTAATCAAATATGTCATCAGCACGACATGTAGATACTTGAAAACCAACACTGACGCTGGCTTTGACTGATTGCCCTTATCTTTTTCGACTGTGGCATTCTCAAGAAGCTTGTAATAGCTTCCATGATAACCCTAGTAGATGGTCGTTTCATCCCCTTCTTCAGTGACCAACTTTAATTCTATTTCTGTTATGAACATGTGATCCTTTATCTATGGCTTCTGTATAGTCCTAGGACTCTGTTGTCTCTTCAATCCTGTATTTGGCTTCTGTTGTCCGCTGATTTGTAAGAGAGTATTGTGACTCTCTTTTGTTGTTTGCAGTTGATAGGGTTGTCCTGATTGCAGTAAATGAGGTGGAGATTGGACTCCCCCCATCCGAGAGTGTTCCCTATCTGTAAGAGGCATCTTTCTTATGCCAGATGCGGATATTCTAGCTTTGTCATCTAGCTCAGCTGATTGAGCTAGGTCTTTATGAAGTCGTGCTAACTCAATAGCTAATTCTTCCATTGATTGTATGTATGTTTGTGTTGGTACATTTTGTGGTGCATGTGTAGTGTTCGGTACCTAGTTAGAGATCATTTCATCATGTGTCCGTTGCTCAATTTGGTCTTGTGGAGTTGAAGGTGACAAGATGAAAGCTGCAGCTCTTTCCGAGAATTTATCTGCAATAAGATCTAATTCATAGCATCTTCCATCTATATCATAGCTCCTGTCCTCAATGCGCGTTGCCCATAGTGTCCTAGGTACCACCGACTCGCTAAATGTCCTTACCCGCGTGACTTGAATCCATCTTTGTCCATCAGAATCTACATAAATTGGATCTTTCCATCTTGTTTCGTGGATTCAATGAAGGGCTATTGATTCAGGTTGCTTGTTGACTTCTAAAGTGGTTGAAGGCAAATGTCGTTTACACATAGCATCAAGGAATTCCTTTCTGCTGACTGTGTCTTCATTTTTTGGCAGATTGATTATAGTAGGCCCCGTCTCTTGAGTGATTTCTCTGTTCTGAACTACCACTGTATCTGCATTGGAAGCTAAAGGTAAGCTCATTACCAAGCGGTAAGTATTACCACTTGTCGACATGCATTTGTATCCCAATTTTGAACCATCTTCATGAGCTATGAAGCATAGATCTGGCTCTTCCGTCGCTTGCTGAGGTGTTTCTGCCTTGTGCCATCTACCCTCCATATCTCTATAGAGATTGCTATAGCTTTTGTCCTTGTATTTTGACTTTATCAAGTGCACAGTGACTCGACAACTGCTAACCTCTGGAAGATCTTGTATGTGCAATTTTATTATGTCCAACTCACTACCTGGTTTGAGCTTCATGTACACCGATCCCAAACAATCTTCCATTAGGTTCTTTTGTGAATTAGCCATGTTGGTAGCTTCGTCTACTGCCACAACCTGTATTGTCAGGCTTTTCATAGCATTTTGCTTGGACTTTAGATAGTGATTGTCTGCATCATCCATGTAGCATGGAAAGTCTTTGAAATGACCTACTAACTCCAACCTAATGCCAACTGATTTGACTGTTATTAATGAGCTTGAAGCTGCATCATAACTGCTTTGATTTGCTGATGTTGCCATTGATTGTGGCTGTTGCATCTGCTGCTCCATTTTTCTTTCAACCCTGTTACTGACCTGCTGAGCACTTGTATTCCCTTTTTCTAGCCTCTCCCACGGGTGACCAGTGGTTTTCCTAATTCAAAGCTCTCTGCTAGTCTTAGCTGTGATCTCGACGATCTGATTTACCTGTATAACTGTAGCACTAGTTGGCAAGATACTTACCACTGTACTGCAACGACTGCATCCTTCATAGAAATTCTTGGTTCGAGATAACCTGTGTTTACTTTAGCACACAATCTGCAAAAGTCTATTTAGCAGGACTGCCGTTTTACAATGAACACAAAATTCTTGTTGTACCCTTGACAGTCACACTTGTGCCTTGAGCTCTCACTTTTAGCTGAATTAGATTGAAGCTAGCACAAAAGAATTTATGCACTACTTGCACTGATTTGCTAGCTAATGGCTGATTCAGAAACTTTCAGAAACTTGCGACTGTTATGACAAGTCGAGGTTCCTTGTGTACGGTCTCACCGCTACCAAATTTGTTTATGGATTCACAATTTTATACTAGGCCTTGGTTTGATTTTACACCTTCACGCTGATGATCAGTGGTTTTTTTTATAAAAAAAAAACGATAATTTCAATATGCTAGAATTAGCAGTTTTAAATGATCACTTGCAAGGCTTCGAGACCAATTCCGTTTCAATTTTTAGCTTCCCGAATGAAATCCAATGCTTGGGTTGACTCTAGTTTGTGGCCTAACTGTCCAATTTCTATTGTTTACTTTGATGTTACACTTCTCGCAGGCTTACAAGAGTTCTCATAAGAAATGAAGCCGGTATCGCCAATTAGTGACTCACTAGCCCCTCTCCTAGGTGCTCAATGTCGTAGGTCTAGTGATGTCAATGTGAATCTCAATATTCAACAATGTCTCAATGGCGCTCTAACTAATGGCTCAAATCCAATGTCGCAAAAGAGTAATTCAAAATGATCTCGGACGTGTCAATGAGATCTCTAAGATAATCGGCAATCATAGTCATCAATCTATCTCACATGCTCTATGTGCAATGAGGGTATGCTCAATGTAGAAGGTCAAAGAATTGCAAGATATGGTCTCACAATTACTCTCAGTGGGATGCTCTCTACGCTTCACCTCGTGCTCAATTGTGGCCACGTGCTCACTTGTGCTCAAAGTACATTGCCGACAATCTCAATTGTAAGGTGAATGTGTGTAATAGGCCATCGTCAACGTGTGCTATAGGTTCAAATACCAAACGCTTTTTTCAATTACTCAAGTGTGTGCTATCAAAGCAAGTGTGTATGTCGATGTGGGCTCGTCAAATCTCAGTGGCAACCTAGGTGTTGTAGATACTAGGTCTAATTTACGTGTCAAGAGCCCCCTTCACTCATAGAGCACGTGTATATAAGTGTGTGTGTTGTGTGGGGTCGGCGGCGGCAGCCAAGGCGGCGGGACCAGGGCGGTGGGTCGCCAACTGTGGGTGTGTTAGTGTGGGCCAAGCCAGGCGGGCAAGGGACCTCGAGCAAGGCGGGGTGGGCCAGCAGCGTTTTGGAGGGATTGGGGCACTAAGGCGCGTGACTAGGCAGGATACAGGGAAGTGGTGTGTGTGTGTGTGTGTGTGTGTGTGTGTGTGTGTGTGTTGGGTGTGCCGTTTGCAGGCAGCGGATATATAGAGTACGCAACGTGTGTGTGTGTGGGTGTGCGCATTTATGGCAGGTGGGCCATATGCAGAAAATGGCTTGTTTATGGCAGCGCAAAGTCAGGCGACGCAGACTCCAGGATATGGCACAGGAGATGCAGCGTGTGTGTGAGTTTAAAGGCGTCGCCAACGCTGCAGGTCATTGCCGAGAGCAGGGCGTGCTCGTTTATGGCAGGTGGGGTCGCCAACTGTGGGGCTGTAGGGCCGACAGCACGAGTGTGTAGGAAGACTAGGCGCTGCAACGAATGCGTAGGAGGTCTCGAGCCGACAAAGCGTAGGAGCACTTGGGCGGCTCAGGCGTAGGATGTCCCGCTGGCAGGGAGCACACGCGCGTAGGAAGACTTGGCAGGGAGCACATGCGCGTAGGAGGTCCTTGTTTAGCGTGAATCACGGCGTCACTTCAGCCGGGCAACCAGCTTTGGTCAATGCGAGAGCAGGAGGCAGGTGAGTTTTTTTAAATTAACAAAAAATCACACAATTAAATTAAAAAAATCACACAAAAAATAAATACAAAAACAAACATAAACTACAAAACACATTAAAAAATTCCAAGAATCATACAATAATTCAAAGAATCACAAAAATTCAAAAACACTTACAATAATAAATTTATAAAATACACAAATAATCAAAAAACACTTACAAAATACCAAAATGAGCACCAATAATTAATAAAAAACACAAAAAAAAACACTCAAAAGATCAAAACATGCACAAAATTACTAAAAAACACAAAAATATAAAAAACACACAAAAATAATTATTAAAAAAAACACAAAACAAAAACAAAAATAGAAAAACACAGAAAAATAATAAAATACACAAATATAAAATTCAAAATCAAATCTTATCAACAAAAACCTAAAAATGTAAAAAAATTTAAACTAATACGCAAAAACACTCAAAAACAAAAACAATTTGCCCCAGCACTCCACAATTCACTCGAATTAGGCGATTTATCAGTTTTCTGAGCATAATTAGCACATTTGAGTAAAAATTAGCAAAAATTACCAAAAAACTATCAAAAATTCTAGATCAGCCCACCAACCTACACATTCACAATCAAGAAATCGAAACACCCAAATTGATCACTTACTTAATCAAAATCGCACAAAACATCATTCTTTAAGCACACAAATCGTCTCGAAACTGCGCTTAAATGAACACAAAAATCACCCTCTCTTGCACGATGACTAATCGCACTCGAAACAGCATTTTGCATCAATTAAACATCAATTCGAGCATCCAAATCTCAAATTTAATCAATCATTAACACGCTTTTTGCATCAAATCATGCACATAAGCATACATAACCAAATTTGACCGAATTTCGATAGCATTTTGGCATCACAACGGAATTAGAAAAACATAGCCATAGCTCATTGACGACCATAAGCAATCACATGATTCTCATAAGCAACTTGGACTCCAAAACAGCCCCAAATTGCCCGAAATTAGGCACTTCCGCCTACACACAAGCGGGCATAAACCGCACCTAGTTTTGCATTTTATGAATGCACATGGTTCATGAACCAAACCTGCACATAAAATCAGAAAATTAGCATTAATTTCAGAACCTTAATTAGCCACAAACTCAGCGATTAAGCACTTGATTAGTGCCCAACACACTAGTGTGTGTGTGTGTGTGTCGATCCCGTAAAATCACCTACACACAACCAACAAAATTATCAATGTGTAGCATCGTTTAGCATGAATGTAAACACATAATCATCATGGACATGCATCAAATAATCAATCCAAATCAGCACTTTGCAAAATGCCCAACTATTTAGTGAATGTAATTAGTGAAAATTAGTGATTAATAGGTGATTTCGGCTACGATTTGCACACAAATAGAGTAGGATATGAGTGTGTGGATCACATAGGCATGTTGTCCATACACCCAACTCACTTTCTACTTGTGTGTAGCACAAAAAACAATTATCAATCAACGGGAAATTAGCATCAAAGTTAGGGAAAATTAGTGAATTTGATGGTCAATATTAGTGATCAAAATCAAGAACTAATGATGTGTGTGGGTTGTTTTGTGATGTTCTAAGCATAATCAACGCTAACCCAAGCACTAATCACACTAATAACCACTCAATTAATCAACACACCTAATCTAAAAACTAACAAAATTAACGAAAAATTAGGGAAATTAGTGTCTCCTCATCACACCAATGGCACCTCTAGCTTAGGCAATCGGTCCCCGGCAGCGGCGCCAATGTTAGAACGTCATCCTAGCATAGGGAGGACATCAACATAATGTCAATCCGAGCAGTAGGATCCGGCTAGGGCATGGAAACACACAAGTGACTTGTGCGTGCCAAATGGAGGATTAGAAGGTGAAACCTACACACAAAGAAAGCTACGGAGTGGGTAAGATGTTGCTACGAGGAGTGAGCACACTAATTACTCTACCATTCGTCCTAATCTCTCACACACAAGCTTAATCATGCACTACTCTCTAATCAATCACTAATCCGACTCTAATCAAGCACACAACGAGCATAGAATAGCATAGAATGACCACATCGGGCACCAACACTCTACACAAGCCTTCACACACTTAGTAGCATGCTTAAACATGAGAGAAATATGAAAAAAGAGATATATTAATCAACAAATCAGCCACTAATTTTTGATTAATCAAGCATTGATTACACCATGAGCAAATGAGAGAGAAGAGGTTAGAGTTTAGCTATTGGCATGAGGCCGAATCGTCCATGCACGCGCGTAGGAAGCTCAAGAACTCCATAGCCATCTCCTTCTTCACAAAGCTTATCTCAAGTAAGTAAGAATCCCCTTTCACATTGTGTGTTTTGAGTTATATACTCTCTAGGCTTTTTGGAAGTGGTCGGCACTCAAATGGCCAAACTCACTTAATCTGCTATCTGCACTGCCCAGAATCTAAATATAGCTCAATGTTTACAACTTGGAACTCTTGATGAGCCCAAAACATAATTACAACCCACATTTGCGATCATTTGAGGGAAAATCCTAAAACTTAAGTGGCCGTGAATTGTGACCGTAACTCCATAGATAGTCATCAATTCCAACTCTTCTCTGCATCTGTTGCTTGTATTTGCTTCATCTTCATCTTTACTTCGCATTTGAGATCAACAAACTATGTATAATCGCGAATATGAAGCATTGTATATGATCAAAACACATTTAAATACAAGTTCTTTTACAATGGTTTTTGACATGATCTTCATTCTACTCTCAAGCTATATTGAATCTGTAAAGTTGTTATTTGGTTCTAATTTTGAGTGTTGTGGTTCTCCTTGTATTTGAACCTACACATCTATTATCAAATTCTCTTCTATTTCGTCTATCGTGCATTGAGATACACCAACATTGAAATCTTCTTCGTCTTTGTTTTGACAATCATACAACCAGGTTGGTATTTCCTCCTTGTAGCCAACACTTTTGATGTGATTCAATATCCTTTCGTTGCAAAACATATACACTAAATATTCCGCTCTGTCTGCTAATAGCTTATTGTGAATAGTGTTGTGAACATACTTGTACATACTCCAGTTTCTCTCTAAACTTGAGTTTGCTGCTCATTGTGCCAGTACTTTCATTGCAAGGGGACATAAGGTAGAGTAATGATCTCCACTATTCATCATCCACCACTTCCATGCAGGTTGCTCTTTTGCCATTACTTGTACAAAAACATTCGCAAAAGGATCTTCTTTTAATCTAAATGCACTCATTTCTTTAATGCAATTAACTCGGTCCTGAACGTTGGAGTAGAACGTGTTGACCACATGATAGAGATCGCTTACCACCTTTGTATTGGAAATCAGATCTAAATTTCAACACTCTGGATCGAGCATGTAAGCAATGCTATGGATGGACTATGAGCGCTCTTCAACCTTGCATGAAAATACTTAGCCAAAATTTTTCGTTGTTTGCCAGAGAATAATAGTCGCCACTCCTTCTCTACTACAAACTCTTTCAGCTCTTTGAAATGTTCAAGACTTTGTTGGACTGACCATCATGTCATCCATACTTTGCCCAAGTTTTACATCCTTTGATCAAGGTTGCAGATCGCGAATATAACGGGCATCATTACATGGTATGCATCCATTAGACTCCTTCACCAAGCAGGCTTGTTTACATTGCCACGTAGACATGTAATTTTATCTTTCACTTTTTCTCTTTGCTCAAGCTGCCATTCATCAAAGGTTGCACAATTGAATGTGTCAATCACAATGCATCTATTGCGGAGAAGTGATTCCAAGGTATAACAGTGCGTGTAGAACTTAGTTTTAGTAGGAAGTTTCAACATCACTGACATGCGCATCGTATACAAATCGAGCACTCTTTGTCGTTTCAAGATAAATTTCACAACTTGACGTGCTCTATCAATTATTTTGGTGAACCATGTTGTTTCTTCGCTAGTGTACCAATCCTTCAGCACCAAGTTTAAGCTGTACGTATTACAACCATTAGCAAAAATGTGTGGAAAGAACTTCTTTATTAATTTACTGGCGTTTTTACAATTCTTTGCATTGTCCATGACTACTTGAACGACATTTTCAACACCAATTTCTTTCATTACATTAATCAAGACCTCAAAAATGTATTGCCACTTTTAATTGCACCAAAACTATCAATCGCTTTTATAAATGTTTCTTCCCTTAGACAAACCAACATTACATTGAGCATCGGTCTTCTTTGAACATTTGACCAGCTACATCACTCACAATTGTACATCTTGAAAGTGAAATATTTCCAAGTATTATTTTTCCAACACGTTCTTTGACTTCGATCTAACATGTGTCCAAGAAAACATTTCGTATCGTGTGATAAGAAGGACCTGAAAATCCTTGGCCAAACTCATCGATTTGCTTCCAAGTAGCCTTCCAATGATTGTTGTCCACCATGACCAAAGCATTTTCAATAAAGAATATTGCTTTGGCAAGTGCAGTTTGTGCTTCTTCTAGAGAATACAGTGGAAAGCTTTAATGTAATGATTTTGGACACATTTGAGCAAGTCCACCTTCATTGTGATGCTTAAAAGAAACACTGCCTGGAATTTCCTCTCCCTGCGAAAGTTGTCCTCCACGGCTAGTTGGCGTCAGTATAGGATCTGCGGAGTTAATATTTGGCTCTAAGAACTCTTGACTCAAAGCCAAAGAGCTATATATATGTTGTATCTTGCCACCCTTTTTGGCGAGCTCTTCTCTCAAATGCTTTGCAACTGCAGTTGCCAAAAAATGATCCCTAATACGTGGTGTACCACCTGATTTTGTTGTGTGAAAAAATTTACATTGCCACTCCATATATTGGTTGCGTATGTTATGAGCATAATCCCACTCTTTTCCAGGAGATTTTTTATTCTTTGGATTCTTCGTACCACTTTTGTCCACATTTTTCTCCATTGCTTTTAAATTAAAACTGAAGACAAAAGAACCAGATGTTCAGTTTTTGAAACATTTTTCTTATTTTCAATATATATTAAAATTAAAAAACCATTCAATATGAAAGTAACCATGATGCACAATATGAGATTTTCAATACACGCTAGTCAATCCACATATCGATCACCTACACTATGAGCAAACATATACATTGCAATACAATCTATGCATGGCATAGTAACTACAACAATGCTGTGAATTTCTCAATGCAATTATTATTATAATGATTATTTATATGTCCACTTTGATTTGCAAACAATAAGACACATCTAATTTCAATTGCTACAAACAACAAACGAAATCAATAAAATATATGATTGGTCATTTCATGCACTAATAATCTATTGTAAAACATAATGTACTCTTTGTATAAACCAATGCATGAACTGTGAGGGCCATACCCATACTCGATCCTACTCACCTCCCTCAGTCCTCCAGACCATTCCAAGGAATGACGTAGATCTATCTACAGGTATCCCTCCCACTTGGGACCGACACTCAGACATGACTCCGGTCTATCTCGAATGCCAACCCAAGGGGGTACATCCCTTCATTCAACGATTCTATCCGCTTCTCATAATCAATCTTTCCTTGACAGCTTTCCACACCCAAAATCGTGGTCCTTAGTCTTGATTATCTTGATCTTTAACTTGAGGATCTGCTCTCGCTTTCTTGTTCTCCCTTAGTTCATGGCGATAACCCCTTTTTCTTGACAGCAGGCACGACAGTTATCACTTTCCCCTAAGAAGAGGGATCTTGCAATCCTACTCGATCTCGCTCGTCCTCGATTACCCATTTTTATCCCACGTAGTCCTAGCATTTAACATAAAATTTTTAAATCAACATCCGGCCATCTGACCCTCCGGATCCGCCCACCCACCGAACCATTTCATAAAAATCCCTTCCCGAGGTAGTACTTAACTACTACAAAATCTGGAAGACAGTAGTCTATCAGACATCATCAAACAAGCAGCATGCAATCTGTTGCATACCCTCGTTCCGGAAAATTCATCTGGTTGTTCCTACCAGATCTTTATTTAGAAACTTCTAGTTCATTTACTTTCCTTTATCTGCTATAATTAGCTTGTAACTAGTTTCCTAACTAATCATGCAACACATTTAGTTTCAACCAACTCTCCATTCAGGCCAAGATAATCGGTTACAAGCCATCAAAATGACATCACCTTCATAATATTTCCCAGAATTAAGTGTTTGGAAAAGGCTCATCAAGTAATTTAATCATTCCTTCTTAAGCATTTTATTTCGAGAGGTATAGCACCATCTGGTGTGACAGATGCACAGGATAGCCCCTATATTCTTAGCCTTTCCAGTTCCTTTTTAAGAAACCAAATCGAAAAAATTTCCTTAATTAAATTCACATCATCCTCCCTGAGTATGACCTTCTATCCAACTATTGGCATCATGCCATATCCGGATTATGGACGATTTCCAATAAGATACTGGGGGTACTTCACCTGGCCGAGCAAAAATAAAACAAACCCATTCATCCCTTATCCCTCGGGCATGAATAACCTAGGTATAACAACTTGCTGGTTACGTTGTCCTAGCCGAAAAGGGCCAATCCCCGTCAAGTTCCCCAAGAGAATACTCTCAATGAGCCGGCCTTTCAATCAAATTGACCCCAAGAAGATCCATCTTGGTTTCCAGTCATTTCCAAACAATCTTCAAAACTCCTAGAGTTAAATCTATGTTTTGCAATGGGCTATCCCTATCACCTCTCGAGATTCTTTTTTAACTCCTAGTTGGTAATTTCTAGGTTCTTTTATTTATCAACCTTAATTCCTACTTTCATTAATTATCTACCAGCCAAGTTTATTTAGAAAATACAAGCGAGTTTTTACCATAGGCATTTGATGGTTAATGTCTCTTCGAAAATGCCAACTTTTTAAAGTCCAATCCCCCTTTTGTACGATTCCCAGGTTTTTGCAATCCTTTGCCATCCATGGAACATCTCCATGGAAGCTTGTAGAGTTTTCGGTTCAAAACAACATGGAGGTCAATTCCGCGAAGTTATCTCCTATCTCCCCCATCACGTATTTGCAAACAAACTTGAAATTGACAACTTTTAGAAATACACTTCAATACCAAAAATTGAAATACTTCTATCGAGCTTAGACAACTACTCTTTTCTTATGGTGCCTAACTTTCCATTTAAGAATCTAACAGGTCATCCTATAATTTATGAGTTTTCGAGCTTTCCATTAAAGCTTAAACCTAAAATACAAGGTAGTCACTAAAGCTTACACCTAAGTGCAAAGTTACCATTAATGCTTAGCTTAAGAGTGTAAATATACCTTTGAAACTTAACTTAATGATGTATAAATACTCTTAGCACTTAACCCTAATTGCGAGGTTTCCATTAAAGCTTAAACCTAAAATACAAGGTAGTCACTAAAGCTTATACCTAAGTGCAAAGTTACCATTACTCTTAGCTTAAGAGTGCAGATCTACCTTGGAAGCTTAGCTTAATGATGCACAGATAGTCTTAGCACTTAACCCTAATTGTGAGGTTTCCATTAAAGCTTAAACCTAAAATACAAGGTAGTCACTAAAGCTTACACCTAAGTGCAAAGTTACCATTAAAGCTTAGCTTAGGAGTGCAAATCTACCTTTGAATCTTAACTTTATGATGCATAGATACTCTTATCACTTAACCCTAATTGCGAGGTTTCCATTAAATCTTAAATCTAAAAATACAAGGTAGTCACTAAAGCTTACACCTAAGTGCAAAGTTACCATTAGATCTTAGCTTACGAGTGCAAATCTACCTTTGAATCTTAACATTATGATGCATAGATACTCTTATCACTTAACCCTAATTACGAGGTTTCCATTAAAGCTTAAACCTAAAATGATACACATAAATCTTCCTAGTATTAAAACACATGGATTAATTAATCCTACTAGAAAATGAAGATTAACTTCTCCAAACAAGAGGGGAGTGGGGTTGAAGTCCTTCTTGAAGAGATGTGAGGCTCAAGGATGAAGGAAAGGGATTTAGGATGAAGAGGAAGGAGAGAGGAGCTTCTTCACAAAATCCTCAAGGGTTTGGCCTTCAAGAGAGCAAGAGCAAGGTTTAATGGAAACCTTGATTCACTTTAAGAATACTCTTGAGCATGGCAAGTATGCAAGTAGCTTAGCAATATGTCTCTAAAATTATAAAGAAGAGGGGGTGCTTATATAGGAAATGGTGGGTATTCTTTTCTCAATTCCTATTGGACCCCAATTCTCTTCTCAAATCCTATTGGACCCCAATTCTCTTCTCAATTGCTATTGGACCCTATTTCTCTTCTCAAATGCTATTGGACCCCACTTCTTTTCTTAATTCCTATTGGTCTCCAATTCTCTTCTCAAATGCTATTAGACCCCAATTCTCTTCTCAAATGCTATTGGACCCCAATTGTCTTCTTAATTCCTATTGGACCCCAATTTTCTTATTAATTCTTATCCCTTACCTTTATCTTTCAATCAAGTTAGTCCCTTTTTTTCCCAGTTCTCGATCTAGATCAGTTTCCACACGGTTTTTGACGAATAAGTATAAAAATAATCTTAATTTTTTTGGAAAAATATAGGGATGACATAATTGCTTATCCGAAATATCCTTGTCTTTTCATTCTGGAGTAAACTCTCATTGTCCGCATGACTTCTTTGTCGGTCTTTCTTTTTCTGAATTATTTTCTAGGCTGAAAAAGTTCTGAATGGCTCTAGGATTTAGGGAGGGACCTTACAAACTCCCCAACAAGAAGAAAGAGCTGTCCTTAGCTCGGGACATGCTTTAGAGAGTAGACAGAATCAATCTTTGGTAAACTTATGCTTGAAGACGGTCAGTAACTTTAGGGTATTCAGATTAAAGGACAGTGAAGCTGGTATGGACCTTGAATAATACACTTCTCTTCCATTTTTAGCGTTGACTTAAAAGTTTCAATCATGAAGAAGTCTTAATGACTCGGGATTACCTTAATTACTGAATGTGATCTTACTCAACTAGGTATTTTTTCTTTGGTGTGACCGGAATGTGTTTCTCTTGTGAGGTCTGAAGATCATTTCTTCACTTCTCTCTCTATCTAGCCTCAATACACTTTGTAAAAATCTTGCCATTCTCACCTAGACTTTAACTTTTTCCATTTTGAGCGTTGACTCATTTCTCTATTGATATCATCCAACTTATACCATGTTCTTGATAGTTAAAGGATTCCATATTGACCTTTCAATTAACCTTGCAATATCTCCTCCCTTGTATACCCAATTTATTTTCTCCATCACTATTTCTCTTATGTCTATAGCTTACTGTCTCATCTTTCACTTGGTAATCAGATATTTCACGTATCATAACAATCAAATCGTCTATAGACGATTTGAATCTCAAAAGAATTGATTGACTAGAGATACTTGAATTCTATAAATATGACGATTGATTACATCCGCATAAAAATTACATCAAAAGTGCCATCGATATCTTGAAGAATAATTATAAGTTGTTCCAAAGAACCAACCAAAAATATGATCAAGGGTTTGGACAAAAGGGAGATATTGATTTGATTCCAAAAAGTCCACAATATTTGAATACAAGCTTACGGAATTTTCCTAGCTTTAAGGAGTTGCGTTTGGATTTGATTCTGAGGAAAACTTGTTCGTCTTTGCTAAAGTCCACAATATCTGAATGCAAGCTTACGGAATTTTCCTAGCTTTAAGGAGTTGCGTTTGGATTTGATTCTGAGGAAAACTTGTTCGTCTTTGCTAAAGCTTCTAGCGGAGCGGTGAAGATCGGCATAGCTCTTCTGCCTATCACTAGCTCTCTTCAGTTTGTCTCTAATGACTAGAAGTTGATGACCCATCTCTTCCAGGGTAGACTTAGTGGCAGGAACATGAAGAGATGGGTCGGCTAATCGAAGAGGGACTAAACATTCCTGACCATACAAGGATTTCAAGGGTGACATTCCGAGGTTGCAATGGTGAGAAGAGTTATAAGCAACTCAACTAGGGGAAGAAAGTTGATCCATTTTTGGGGCTATTGGTTGCAGTATGCTCGAAGCATATCTTCAATGACTTAATTCACTCGCTCAGTTTGACCATCAGTCTCCGGATGATATGCTGAGCTGAGATTCAGTTGGGTACCCGGAGATCGAAACATGGATTGCCAAAACTTTTAGAAGTAAATTTGGCATCTCGATCATTGATGATTCTTGTAGGGATTCCATGTAATCTTACTACCTCTTTGACAAATACTTGGGCTATGTCGATGGTGGTGATTGTCTGCTTGATTGGAATTAGATGAGCCACCTTAGTGAGCTTATCTACTATGACAAAAATAGGATCATAATTTCCAAT